>NW_017803865.1:539773-566919 GCF_001625305.1 Branchiostoma belcheri | reverse complement strand
GGCTGTGTTATAGCAAATGTATTACTGTGTTAGTGTGCCGTGTTTACCACGTCTGGGCATGAGTCATCACAATGGAATGCAGGGCATCAACCATAGGCATTGCAGCTTTCCTCTATACTTCTTGCTGATTGGCTGTTGGGATTTAACTTGATTAACACCTGCACAGAGCATTTCCACCTGCACAGAGCATTTCTTGCTGATTGGCTGTTGGGATTTAACTTGATTAACACCTGCACAGAGCATTTCCATACTGACAGTATGTCTCTATTCAAGTGTTCGGTAGGTATTTCAAGCTTTTCTGCTCCAGCATTGGAATGCGGGCATGTAACGTTTTTTTTTTTTTTTTTGAAAATCATTCATTCATTCTTTATTTCAGGTAAAAAAACCCCATAATAACATGTACAATACATCATTAAAATAATACAAAAACACTACAGACATACAAGTAAAACAGGAAGAAACCTAAAAGCATAACAAATGGTAGGTCTTCCGAAAGAATGAATTCCTGTAGAAGACATCGGAATGAATTAAGCGACAGATTGTTGCGTTATTGGAGGAAAATAACCTTTTTAGAAAAGAATAGCAAATTCTCCTCCTCCTGGTTTCAAAAGTGTCAATATAGTTACATACAAACATTTCACTCGCGCTGCAACGCCGAGGCAGATTCATTATGATTCTAAAACAATTGTTATAAGCCACTCTGCACTTATACAAAACACCAGAGCTTACAGAGCTCCATAACTGAGCGCCATATAGCTGGGCGCAATACGTCATAAACAGGTGTCTCTTAACAGATGGAGAGCAACAGAAAAATTTGCGGTTGATACTGTTTGCACGACTATAAAGACTCTTCAGCATAGCAAGTACACAATCATCGTCACTTAATGTGGTATTTAGATGTATACCCAAATAGACAAATGAGTTTACGTACTTCAGGTTGGTACCGTATAGACTTACAGGTGGCAATGGAAGCTGAAGTGGCAAACGAGTACATGGGAAATACATACAGAAAGTCTTATTAGTATTAAACAATATGTCCTGACCATGGCCAACCACTTCACAAATCCCAACCAATCTCTGTAGAGATTTAATGCTAGGGCAAATCAGACATAAGTCGTCGGCATAAAACAGGTGGTTGGTGATGGAGCCACCTACATAACAGCCCACCTTGGCATTGTTTAAGCTTACACTCAAATCATCTATGTATACATTAAAAAGATATGGGGACAGTAAACTACCCTGTCGTACTCCGTTAGTAACGGAGAAGCTCGGTGAAAGGACTGTACCCCATCTCACAAACATTCTTTGATTCGTATACCAGGAAACCAAGAATCGAACTAGATATAGCGGAACATTTCTGTCGATCAACTTTCTAAACAGTGTCCAGTGGTTTACGCGATCAAAGGCCTTAGAGGCATCCATAAAGCACACAAAGACAGGGGACCCTAAGCCCCTGTAGTACTCGATAATTTGCTTTAACATAAAAACACACATGTCAGTCCCATGTTTAGGTTTAAAGCCAAATTGAGAATCAGACGTCAGAAGAAAAGGCTTCAGACGATTAAGCAGGAGTGCCTCTAGGACTTTCGATAATGCCGAAGTGATCGCAATTGGTCTATAATTGTCAGTACAAGAGATGTTACCAGATTTGTTTTTTACTACGGGAACAATAATAGTGTCTAAAAGGCTACTGGGAATAAAATTATGGACAATGGTAGCTGTAAACAGCAACGACAGATGGACATACAAGCTCAGACCAGCATATTTCAGGTGCTCATTCCTTATACCATCTGACCCACACGCCTTACCATTGGGTAAATCCCTAATGTCAACAGTTTACATTATGCAATTAAAAATCCTAACCAATAAAGTAGGGAATAGCTATCCAACTGTTGTTTTAGTTGTATGTTACTTCATATTATAGTTATATCAATGTAAATCATTGTTTTCCCTTGTGTTTCTCATTCTTTCCCTGCCATGTCGTAAAATGTGGTGAACCCATCGCTGTATTTGCTCCAAAGCAAATATTGGCCTTTCTAGTTGATATTGGTTTTCAATGTGCACTCTACACACAGGGTTATGAGGTGACTCAACAACTGCATAGAATCTGTTTCTACACTCCAAACAGAGCACTGAGGGACTTCTTGGTGAGTTCATGACAGAAATATGAAAAATGATGCAAATTTCTGAAGCAGTTCCTGTAAATGGCAATTTTGCCATCCAGAATATTTTCTGTTTTGCTTTCAAAACCCCACAATGGTGACAGTAAGGAATGTCTGAACTGTTTGCCCAGGTTGAAGAACTCCTGAAGTCAGGTTCCCTGTCAGCAGGAGAACAGGCTATGGTCCAGTTTGTCCAACAAGTGGAGAGTCTGTACACGTGTCAGTCCTTTCAATCTGCCAAGGCCTTCCTACAGGAAACTGCAACAAAAAGGTACATGCAACTAACCTTCAGCCACCAAAGTTGTATTTGTTATTATGATTTTCCTGTAATGTACAACTTAAATACATTGTGGTATAGATTGCCCCTATTTGTGTTATAAACTACTTCTATGGTCATCATGGATGGATGCAACTCTGAGGTTGGTCATATTTTTGCTGAAGTCATCACCATTTGTTTCTTTTGAAATCAGAGACCCTTTGCAAGCTGTTTCACAAGATCTGACAGCTCAAGCTTCGGACTTCCTGTCGCTGCACCTCCAGTGTGAGGAGATAGGGGGAGCTGGTCCCATGAACTGTGAGAACTCCAGCTATGCCCACCTGGTGCTGGAGTGGGTACGTCATTGGGACCAGCAGACAAGAGAAAGAGTCCTGCTGGAGAGGATGTTGGCAATGGACACAAAAGGTAGTGTCAAATCATTTAAGTTTACTGCATTTTGATTTTATACCTGTAATTGCTTTTCCATTCCAGACATTGGTTTTCACTTGTTTATTAGCTGATAAATCTTCTCAAGCTTCTAAAGACTATACATTTTTTTTCCAGAGGAGCATGTCAGCAAGAATGTAAGTTGTGAATCCACCTGGGCCTACCTAACGTCCCATCACATGTGGAACAGCCTTCTACAGTGGATACAGACCAGTTTCCCTGTAGAGGAAGATAAAGAGAAAGTTGTGACTTTCACCCTGCAGGGCCCACTCACACTACAGGTGATCAATCAGCTTGGGTCCTGCACACCATTTCTGAAGGACAGAATATTGGATGAACTTGCCAGGTACTTTTGAACAACATTTTACATAAGGAGGTGGGGATAAATTGGAGCTAAAAATGTTACAGTACAATTTGGGATGAAACATTCTTGTGTATGCATAAAATGTATAAGTTTTTATCTGAAAAAGCTACATTCACTAAAGAAATGTTTAGTTTCATACTACCAAAAATGAGAATATGTCCAGAGAATTCAGTCTCTGTTAATATCATTGATCCATTTTTCTTTACATAATAAAGGAGAGGACAATTTGTGTCTGATGAACTGTTGAAGTTTGAGGACCTTCTGCGAAGACTAGCCCGGACACATCAGGCCATCTCACACCCCCACGTCATGGAAGGGGAGCCTCTGAAGAGCCTGTCTGTCCTAGACTACCACCACCTGTTCATCACATACTGCGTGGAGAAACAACTCCCCAACCTGCTGTATTACTATCTGGACTTCTATGGGTTAGTGATTGCTACCTGAATGATAGAATGAAAATTTGAGTAAAATCAAGTTGAAGTTTTCATTTACAAGTTGCCTTTGTTTATGAGTCACCTTTTGTTTGTTTTTTGTTAACTTCGCCTTGCTGCTTTCACAGTTTAAATGAAGAAGATGGCAAACTGTGCATCCCTGCAGACTGTGCTCCATGGGTGGACATGTTGGTCCAGTTCAGACACACAGCCAGCAGATACACAGGTCAGAGACAACAGGTCCATACATGTAGGTGTAACAGGCCAGAAAGTAACCCCTGTTCAGAATAAACATTTGTATATTGATATTTTGGCCTGTGACACTGGCACTAGAAATTTTTTATTCCGAGAGCAACTTATTTGACCCCCCCCCCCCATTACTTGCCTTCTTGGTGGATATTGCTTATAATTCATGGCAGTGACCAAATATTTTACCTTTGTTCCCAAAATACAGATCCATCTGCAGTATTCCAGGCCAGTCTGTCCAATGCGTGTGTGTTCCTGGGGGCCGACTCTGTTACTGTCCAGACTATGTTGGAGGAGGGACGAGTTCTCATGGCCTTGGCTACTTTGATGTATGCACCTGAAAACATCACACAGGTAAACAGACCAAAGTTGTTTCACCCTGTGAAGACTTTTCATCCATCATATAATCATAATTGCTTAATTCTATTTTATCCAAGCAAACCTGATCATAAATTTTCTCTATTATTCTTTCCCCCCAGGCACTGACTGAACCAGCCACTGATTCTGACAAGCAGTGGAAGATCTGTCCTTCTGTTCTGAAGCGAACCCTGGCTGCCCATCCCAAACTGCAGTCTGTTTTGTTTCCTACCCACCCATTGGGCACAGTACCTCCACAAGACATTACACTTTATCAGTTACTTCAGGTACTTTTCATCAAGAAATCTTTTTACACCAAGACACAATGAAATGAAGTTTATGCTCAGTAGCTGTAGGGGTGTCTGAATGCTGTAATTATGAAGTTTGAGTCCCTAAATGTTTTGTAACCATCACTTTTTGTCTGCACAGCGCAACTGCCCCTTCGACCCCAGTCGACTGTTTGGTTGGCAGGAGATGAACACACTTAGCTCTGGATCAGGTAAGCTGATGATCAGATGGCTATGCCCACAAGTGAACCTGAACCTTCATACAACATGATTGCCAAGCAGTAAATGGAAGATGGCTTTGTTAGTCATGCCAACCATTTATATCTCCCACAGATTGCCTGCAGGATATGCCCCACTTCTCTCACCAGGAGTTGGTATCCCAGTATGCTCACACCGAAGACCTGCAGTTCACCTACTACCTGCGGAGGGGCAGGCCTTCTTTTGCCTTCGCAAAGTTTCTATCAGCAGAGATGGAAGCAAGAGGGTCGCTCTCCCAAAGAAGGTCAGAGGAAGACTCACAACAGGCATTTACCACTTCACATCAAAGAACCCAACCTGTAGTTGCCTAGAAGAGGATGGGTGAAAATGCGATCCTTACCAAAGCTGTAATGCACTACTACTAGCCACTTGAAAAAGCATAATGTTTACCTTAGTTGAGGATAACTGCTTTACCTTATTTACCTTAAGCTTATAAATTGTTTTCTCTCCTTGTGTAGGCTTTTGCGGGCTAGTTTGAAAGCGTATTGCCTGGCCCTGAGGAACTTCACCCAGCCAGCTGTCACAGCCTCATGTGTGCTGTTCCTGGAGATGCTGGGAGTGGACAGCACCAAGCTGCGGGTGGACGTGCAGACAGCTAACACTGTGCTATCCCACAGGGTGGACAGCATGGAGCTGTCTGGGCAGAAGAGACAGGACATGGAGAGACAGCAGGCCAGGGATATCAGTAAGAGATCATCTTTTGTGTTGTTTTTTCTTACTTATGACTTGCTTTGGTCTAATTCGACATTTCAAGCTTACAGAAAACCTGACAAATTGTCCAAAATGTAATAAATGCCTTCCAGAAAGAACGTTGAGTTTGAGGTTTGTGACTTTTTTTACACATTATAGCATACATGTTTCTGGAGTGTGTCCGTGGCAAGAAAAGGGCAGCAGAGCGCATCCTTCAGTGGTTAGAGGATGCAACATCCCAACTCATAGACAATCAGGGGCTTGAAAGGTGAGCCACTCAACAATTTTTTATTCCTTAGAAGGGCTCATATACTTTTTCCGTATACTTGCCAATACTCAAAGTAACTTGCACAGGCCACTCTTCTGGAAAAGAAGATTCTATATCAAACTTACAGTGTTTGGAAACCTACATGTAGTAGAAATTACTAGAATTCTTCATTTAGCATTTCATTTCAGTAGTAAGAATCAATCCAGTAAGACCTTAAACACATATTTCAAACTTTTTTATTTGCTATTTTCAGGGATAGCACAGAGGCCAGCCAACAGTGGACCTTGCCTGTCAGCTTCTGTATCGTTCACTATCTGCCCTACACTTGTGTGTTTCTGGAGGACTGTGCCAAGGCTGACAACTGGCTGCAGTTCACCTGTTTTGTCCAAACCCACCAATACCCTAAGGATCAAGTCTTAAAGATGGCTGGGAAATTCAACAGTCCACATCTTGCCGAACATCTCAAGCTAGCTTTTGATTCCTTGAAGTACACTGCAGGTAGGACACACTGTGCCATTGTGTTCTTTAGGTCCCCTTTCTACTAGACAGCAACAGAATGTTGCATTATTGTAAAAGTTTCTGAGTAGTAATACGTAACTATAACCTTTTCCCAGTAAAATTGGATGGGATGTTATTCATAATTCTGAAGTGAGTGTTCTTTGACTTAGCCTGGAAGCCAGTCTCGTTAGCTTTTGTCTGCTTCTGACTGTCTCTGTCCCACCGACAAGTAGATTTATCAACAACTGTTGGAAGGTGTTTAGAGCTAACAAGATTGGATTCCAAGGTACCCATGACTATGACTGGGATGATGTTGAAATTTCTTGATGTTTCTCTGACTAGGCTCCTCTTTGAAGGCTAGGCACATCCTGTTCTCAGGTTGGACATGTTTTTGCTCCAGTATTTTGTGGCCTGCTGCAGCAATCAAAAACAATCAGCAGAAGAGTCAATGATTTATCATCTGTATTTTCATAAGGGTTCAAAGCCTTCTCATTTTTGACAAAATATGCTTTTATGCTTAAAACATGTATTTGCTTCTTGCAAAGCACGAATGATCTGCTAACATACATTAAGTGATTTTGTCTTGCCAAGTTTCACATATCTTTGAGGTTATACATAAGAAATGAAAAATTTGCAGTTGTACAATTTAATTTTACAGCTAGCTTTAATATGGAAACTGTTGCATGTTTCTGTAGTCTAGCCAAACTGTGATTCTAGCAGTGTTTCCACTGGCCAGGCCCCTGCTTGATGGCCAACACCTCAATAAATCAGGAGAATTTGAAACTCCTTAATCCTGTTCATTGATAAGTATGTGCTAATACAGACCAGTCATTATCAGACTGAAAGCTGTTACAATGGTGTTGGAGGCTGTGATGTCTGGTTTCCATGGTGACAGAGAATCCTGAACTCCTATTGGACTGATTTCCATATGAATCCTGAGCTCCTATTGGTACATTGTCCAAATCAGTCTCCTGACAGTGAGAAGATTGTGTAACACAGACTACATACTTCTACAGGTAGTGATATCATGAGTGGTGATGGAGTGAGGAAGAAGAAAGACGAGGGTGGCAAAACTGAGGGCCAGTCTGGTGTCAGGGATATCAGGAGCCAGTTCTACATGAGAATGGGACTGGCCAGAGGCAAAGACAATGGTGAACACACATCTTTGACCTTGTAATTTTCTTCAGATGCTCACTCTGCGTATGATAGGTCATGGGTTTGATTCTCTTGAATGGGTCAGAAAAATGGTTCATCCTGCTTCTCTACTCAGCACTGATGGGTGTAGAAGATGACTCCACCGTGTTACCCGTGGACCAGCCCCCTGCTGTAGTGTCAGCAGAGCATTTGTTACCCTTATACATGTATTGTTACAGTAATTAGCAGTATCAAGTCAGGGCTTGAATTTTTTTTTTTTTTTTGTAGTACACGATTGTGTCTCATAATTTATATCAGCTTACCAAAGTGCAAGTTGTTCTGCAATTTACCTCCAAAAATTATTTTGTTGGTGTTAAGCTCTGCAAATATCACTTATTCATGTAGAGCACTATTAAGCATTGACCTTATTCTTTCATTGTTACAAGATTTAGTCAATTTCCTTATTCATGTTTCCATATTATTTAATCTCTCCTCTGTTGTACATGTCCTTTAAGTACTGTCCACTGTAGATGAGAATAAGCCAGCCTATTCTGAACCATTCCATACCCACACTCCTGTGAGTACCATCAAGAGGCAAAAGTCTCCCAAAGGTCTGTTAGCTACATGTCCTTTATCTGTCCCTCTTCAATTTTGCTGCCTGCAGGCTTTTTGCAATCCCATATATAGTGTCTCTCAATAGGTTTCTGTGTAAAAAGAGGTCAATGTTGAAAGGATGTATGTACATTTTGAAGTGTTGTTTGTCTTTGATTCTTAGCCCCCTTCCCACTGTTTCTTGTATGCAATTCCCGTTTTTTCCTAGTAATCTTCCAAGTTAATTTCCTTTTCTTAAGATACACTGGCAATATGTCTTGTATTCTGAAGATTGCTCTTATTTCAGTGCTTATATCAGTTTCCTTCTATGTTTTATAGGTGAATTGGACCAGAATTGGACCTAGTCAGGAAATACTCTAGGTCTATTTTAGGGAATAATATGGCCTGATACATTGGCTGTAATTGTGCTTAGAATTCATCTTTTGCTTAAGATGTGGTCATGATTTTCTTGTACTCTTCTGCCCAGCTGTGAGCAGTACAGACGGGTCAGAGCAAGAGGATGAAGACACAGGGTTGTCAAGCACAGAGCCGCAGGATAAAACTGAGTCTGCCACAGTTAGCTCTGCAGAGAGCGCACCTCCAGGCAATGGGACTGCTATAACTTTGACGGGTACTGTCTAATATCAATCCATCTGTCTGTTGTAGATTTTATTGTGACATTTGATATTTAAATCATTTTGATTTTCTGTGGACCGGTGTTTGATTTGTAACAATGACAAAATTGATAATCTTGTTTTCTAGTCTCGGCTGAAGAAAAGGAAGTGGACCCATCCAGCTGTCCAGATGATCTCTTCAGTGTGCTGTTCAAATGTCAGAATACCAGCTGTCCCTGGAGGTCATTGCTGGCTCATGCTGTTGCCCTGACGGCTCCGGTACTAGCTGTACTTGCTGCTTGCTATGAGGTGGGTTGGGCACCACATTCAAGACAGTAGTAAATGGCCCATGGGTCAGCTAGGAGTCACAGGTATATTATGTACTGTACCAAAATAAAACATGAAACAAAAAAAAAACTTTTGTTGATTTCAGGAGTCCCAGCTCCTAGACTGCCTGTGTGTGTGGCTGGTGACGTCCCTCCCTCCCTCCAGCTCTGTCCCTGCTACAGCCCACATCCCCAACATACAGTGGCATCACTGGTGCCTTCAGGACTTGGACAGGGTCATTCTGGTAGCCATGGGAACAAATCACATCAAAACACTGGCTAGAGGAGTTCAGATCTTCCAAACCGTGAGCAACTGGAAGCTTCGTCTCATCTCAACAACAACCTGTATTCTTTAGATCAAAACTGAAGAAAAAGACTAAATAGTTTGAGAACATGTATGGTACAGGTGTACCATGTAAAATAGTTGATTTGATTCAGCTAGTTTGAGATCATTCCTTTTTCAATTTGTATGGATAGAGCAAGGAAGATTGCTTAATTTTGTCTAGTCCTGCATTAACCCTCCCATGCTTAAATTAGAGAAATGGGGAAAGACAATCGAATCTTATTTCCAGTGATGCTAGTTTGTTCTTACAGCCTATTTTTTATTCATCTTCAGTATTAAAACTAACAACATTATTCTGTCTCTAGGAATCCCCCCTTGTGCCCTTGTTTGAGTTTGCGGAGGCCTTTTCTGTCAAGAAAGAATACTCTTCTTCCCACCTCCTCCTGCACAAGTTCAAAGATGTCTTGGGCACAACTAGAAAGACTCCAGAGGGCAGAAGTTCAACTGTTATCAAGACATTTGGTACCATAGACTGGCTGGAGAGTGTTGCTGTGTCTGTGTTCAGCAAGCTGATGTCAGCAGCATCACATCAGGAACGTAGTCTTCTTCTAGGAGTGTTGTCAGACACTGCCATACAAAGGGTTTTTACCAGAGAAGGTAAGCCATGTATCAATAGTGGCAGCTTGCATCTGTCACTGTAAGAGTCAGTTTCCCTTGGATGCAAGATTTGGCCTACCAAGGAGAAGTACTTATCTCAAGCAATATTACAAACAGTAATCAGAGCATGCTGCATGTATGGTCATGGATAATACATAGCTGATTGGTCTGAAATCTTTAACTTTTTGTTTGTGATGATACAATCTAACAGTGCCAGACTATGTGAGGATCCACCAGTTGAACCAGCTGCTGAAGGAGACAGGAGTGAGGATGTGTGTGTGGAGGATGATGGACATCACCAGCACACAGTATCAGGAGGAGTGTGGGCAGGTCCTGGTCAGCCTACAGGACAAGAAACAGTTTGAAGTGGCTCGACAGTTTGCCAGACTGGCCGGACTGCCCACAGGCAGCATCACTGTACAAGAGGTGTGTGCAACAAAACTGATATGACTGTAAATGTTGAAATATTCTCAATAGTCATATGTTCACTGTGCCTCTCCACCTCAGAATCATGCCACTGTGAATAAACTGGTTTTGTGGTACAGTGTTGTTCTGACCACAAACTTAAAATGCTGCTAAAGTATTTTTTCCACTCGTAATGCCTAAATGCAAAATCAAATCCTTCTAAAAAAAGGAATAAATTTACAGTGCATCTTCTTTAGGCCAGACAAAATTTATGTATGGTCTTACAAGTAAAAAAAACAAGGCTTTAGGAACAAGGAGAGAAGAAAATATGTTGAATGTTTAAATTGTTTGCTGCACCAGCTCCTGGAAGACTTGTCCCAGCTGAAGAGGTCCAGCCTGTGGCTGCAGGAGGCAGCGCGGGTGGGGTTCTGGAGACAGTGTGAGGACAAACTCAGGAGGCACCACACACCTGCTGCCATGTCGACAGACTTCTTCCAGGTAAGGCAGAAGAAGAACAAGGGAAACATGGATAGATGGAATGAAGAAAAAAACTGGTTTACATGTTGTACATACAATGTAGGAATGCTCAGGTTGATTAAAGGATTTGTAAAAAAATTCTTTTATACTGCGCTGGTTTGTTCAGTCTTTGAGGGGAAAGTGTGACTTCCATGGGCATGTTACAACATTCAAGAGTTAAGTCTCTAGCTCTTTGGATAGGTAATAAGATGTTTTTGCCTATCCTTTTTTATATTATAGGTAATAAGATGTTTTTGCCTATCCTTTTTTATATTATAGGTAATAAGATGTTTTTGCCTATCCTTTTTTTTATATTATAGACCCAGGCAGAGGGCTTAGTGGTGGAGGTGTCTGATTCAGAATATGTTAAAGTGTTGTCCAATTCATGGGAGAAGGCCCTGTTACTGAGCATGGCCCACCGTTGGCTTGCCTCAGATTCAGACCACCCACCCAGCCCAGAAATGCTGGAGAATCTGGAGGAGAGGATGTGGAAGAGTTGTATACAGGCTGAAGTAGAGAAGGAAGAGGTAGGAATGCATTAGATTTTAATGAATATGTTTTAGGCTAATTATGTTACCAAACGTGAATAACCAAGATTGACTTGAGAATCTGACACAAATTATTGTATCCATATGATTTGTATCCATATAAGTAGTTACTGTACATGAGTACCGGTAATTGTGATACCTTCAAAATGATGCAATAATGTCTACTGGGTCCTCACAAACCAGGAAAACTGTATCAGCTGGCCAAGACTCTAATCTCTAACTTCTGTGTCCCCTGTCCAGGGTGGTTCCTCAGTCATCACCATGTCCACTCTTCTGGGGACTCCAACTGACTACAGACAGGAGCTGCTGCAGATGTATGGGAAGATGCCAGTGGAGACTCAAGTCTCAGATAGTCTTCTCACAACAGAAAGGGTAAGGAGGGAAAGAACTCAAAGTAAGCATTTGTTTAGTCACCATCATCATCATCATAGTCCTTTTCATCCTGACGGACGCTCTGTTCACTGGGCTCCTCGGTGAGCAACTAGTGCCCTGCTGCTGCAGGGTTTGTCACAGCATGGAGGCTCCATGGTTGCAGGTATCACATGTGAAGATAGAATGTTGACAGTACTGCTCTGTTTAGCACAAAAAGTATTTTCATTAATTTTCATCTATACATCCCAGTGTTTTTTTTCTCACTCCATTGTTTTCCCCAAAAAAATCCAAGAACCAATACATGTATTGGATTGGTGTAGCTTAATTGAATGAAGTGTATGAAGGTTTTATTTTTGGTGTGTCTGTTTGCTTTTCTGTACATAGTTATTTGAATGTGTTGTAATCACAGACTGACAGGAAGATTAAATTAGAGGTCAAAATGGTTTCCCCTCAGTCTGACAGGAAGTGCACAGTACATATTCAATTTGGTTATCAAAAGGTCACCTCATTTTCTGTCTTTGGTTTCCTACTACATTCATGTGTGTTGCTTCTGGAGACCGGTGGGAAAATCCATATACAATAATGAATAAAACAATATACTGATGACGACTCCAAATACTGTACTTTACAGAGGTCTGATGTACAATTGAATATTTGAAAGTACAATCATACTGTTGAATGTTGTCTGTATGATTGTCCCTGCTGTAGGAGTGCAGGGCTCTGGACTCCATTATTGGGAAGTTACTGGACCAGGGGAACATCAGCCAGGCCTGTAAACTGGCGACACAGTTCCAGTTCTACAGTCAGGACTTGTGCATTATCCTCACATGTCTCAGGTAAGGCCCTGCTGCAGCTACAACTCCTACATTCAGAGCTGAAAACTTTATACTTCGGTAAATCTTGAAACTTTCACAGTGGTTTATTTTTACAGAGACCTCTTGACCACAAATTGCAAATATGCATTTCCAACATGTACCCAGTACATCAGTACATGTATTATTCTGTATCATACCCCAAAAATCTCCTATTGCAAAATAAGACCACAGCAATTTTTTAACTTAAATGAATGTACAGAATGTATCAATACCATTTGTACTGAACTGAACCTTTTCCATAAACCATTATATATTGTATAATTGAAACAAGTCATCACTCACCCATCCTCCAGACTGGTCCATGGGACCACACTAGTGGAGGACATCCCAGACAGGATGAAAGCCTTATCAGTGTCAGGCCCTCGTAGGAAGATCATGTCATTGTCACAGTCCCTGCCCAGGTCCATTAGCAGTAAGTCACCTTTATTTACTTGTATTTTTGTTTTGTTTATCTATATATCTATATAGTTTTTAAGATTATCTATTTCAAGACAATTTCTCAGATAATTTCATTCTATATTTTGAAAATACAATTTAATGTAGTTTTAGAAGAAGAATGATAGGTCTTCCCTGTAGAAGTGAAGCACTGTGACACATTTACATACTTTATTCCCAGTCTCCAGTATTTCCAGCCATGCCAGCACTCTTAGTGGCTGGACCACAGTGGACGTGGATGATGTTTCTAACACCATAGAGGTCCTGGCTGACTGCTGTGTACAAGGAAAGGACTGCTGTAACAGGATACTGGCAGGGTACAAAGTGGCACAGGTAGGACCAAGCTGCTGGAAGTGTCATCTTGTATGGTGGTTTTGGTTTATACTGAAAGTGAAAGTCTAGTTTTAGCTCACTGAAGAGCTACCCTTCTGCTGGTTATGACACTGAAGACAGACACTCTGAACAGTATAAATATTTACTAGTTTGTTGTACCAGGAAAATTCCCCTAGCTCATCTTGACAAGTACAATGAACACAAGTGGATCGTGGCTTAACCTGCCATCCTAAGGGCTGCAACCCTTTTCAGTAACATGCAAGTTGGGTGGGAGACAACAGCTGGGATTCGAATTCATGACCTCTTGGTCCAGATGCAGGTTCATTAATGACTATGGACTTCAACACTACTGGTAATGTAGTCCTTTCCAGTAGTTCTTGGTGTCACAATACATGTGTACTTTTCTGTGAATTCTACTTGAATTTACTCTTCTAAGTGATATGGTTGCCTTGTTGCAGTCCCTGGACTGGAGTTTCCAGAAGGTTGTGTCTAGTGAAGAGTTCAGCACACTACAGGACCTGCTGGTGTCTGATGTTCATCACAAGCTCAGGCTGGCCAAGGACTTCATCAAGTACAATCACATGGGAGAGCAACAGGTGGGTGTTGATTAAATTAGTCACTTGGCAACATAAACCAAAGTTCTAACCTTTGTGGAGTACAACCTTGGCAGTGCTTGGTTCACCTGTATGTTGTAGTGACATTTTTTTTCCTGTTTATCAGTTACATTTTTCCCACTCTCATTTCTCTCTTCCAGGTTGCAGGCTTCCTGGCTGATGCCATACTCCATTCCCTTAAGGTCTTCACTGGAGAAACTGCTCCAGGTAGAAATTTAGAGTCTCGAAATGTGTGCTCTCAAAATTTAGCTGCAGTTACTTGTGCAGATAGGTTAGATATCTTTGCAATTATAAGTCCTGGAATGTTGCATTGTGAAACAATGTGAATGCAACCTATTTTTTCATTGTGAGTCCATATGAATACAACATACATTTCCTAATAGATGCAGACTCCCCCCGTACGGCCAGTGAGCTGGTGTTTCACCCATCAGATGGTACAGAGGGGTTTCTGAAGCTGACCAAACTTTGCTCTGACCCTGCAATATTGGGCAACATGCTGTTGGATCGTGCCACTTCTCTGGAGGGGTCACTGCTTGAAACTTCCAGGGGTGCATTTTCTGTGCAGGTTGGAGTAATTTGCAACTTGAACATGATACTTTTTAGTTCCTCCATTTATCTTTGCTAGACAATGTAGTTTGCTCACACCTTTATCATTTAATTTTGAGCCCTTTACGTCTTTGTTAACAATTCTGCCAGGTGGAGCTGCTGATCAGAGCCCATGACTGCCACACCCTCTGCTGTAACATGGAGGGGATATCCTCCACCCTGAAGACTGCCCGCAGTCTGTCCACCACCCTGGCACAGGCCGGAGAGTTCGCCCTGATGATACGGTTACTGACCGGCATCGGGCGGTTCAGCGAGATGACCTACATATTTGACACCCTGAGGAAATACCACCAGTTTGAGCTGCTCTTCAGAAAGGGGATTGACAAGGTAACCTCCTGGGTTCAGTAAGTTTGAATTAGAAACAAGAAGCCATAGGTTACAATCCTCCGTGAAGTTTTATATATTTCAACAAAATCCCAAGCGTCAACGCCAGACCTACTGGGCCCTACTGTGCAGACATTATAATTAGGCAACGGTTAATACAATGAGGGCGCGTCACAAGCATAAAACATACAAAGAGCTAAATCCATTACTGCTCCCAGCGCGTGTAAAGATACTGTGCTTCAAGTTCGAAGTTCATTTTAATTACACACACACAATCATTGCATTCACATAAAGATCGGACTATCATGGTCGTGTCTAGTAACAAAGACAGCCCAACCGTCTTACCGTGCCTGTACCTAATTAAGCGCGCCTGGAACAGGCCAAATTCCAGCAACAGTTGCGGTAAGCACCGCGAGTGTTACTACCGCCGGCCAGATAACCGCCAGATACCGCCGGCAGGATATCTACTTAGGAGTACCTCTGCTACCAGACAACTGCCTAAACCTACGGCCTATTCCACAGGATTGTAAAAGTAGGGATGTTTCTAAAATATGCATTTACTGCAATATCAAAACAGCTACGGTAAAAAAAGACGTGCATCATCCCGGGCATAATGCCACACCACATGCGAGATTACACAGAAATGCGACGTACGGAAGAATGCGTTTTGGCTGCGAACATCTTCCAAAAAACTTGGCATCTCTTAAGCATGGGCAAAAACATCTGGAACCACTTATCAAAACCACCCCGTATCTGCATGAAGTTCCACCCCCCCCACTGCTATTCCAAACAATGCGTTTTTCTGGACCATTCCAATTCGCCTCGTAATTGTAGGGGTGCGTCTGCAATATTACATTGACCGCGAAAGCAGCAACGGCAAAAATACACATTCGTGCATCAACACGGGCATGCCCGCAGACGGCGTATAAAATTGCGTGCCGATTACACAAAGAGAACCCAGTGTTTTGACTGCAAACATGAAAAATCAGCCGATCACAACACTCCGTCCGGAGGTCCTGACCTCCTTCACGGAGTAACAAATGCAGGAATTAGGTATAAAATGCCAACCATCTAGTGCTGTAGAAAAAGACACACCGGTACTACAGAGAGTCACTACCACAATGTTTTCAGCTACTCTAAAATACCTGGTGATCCAGTATCAGTTAAACCATTTGAGAAGGACCCTACCGATCAAGTGTCTAGAGGGCCAATCCGAACCACTAGGAATGCAATTTACTCAGACATGTAATTATGTATGTTGATGCTGTTGCAGGAGGATAAGTTGAAGCTTGCCCTGCTGGACTACTTGAAGAGGTACCACCCCGCCGACAAGGACACCTACACCATGGTGTGCCTGAGTTTCTCCATGTACAGGGAGATAGCAGAGATGATGGAGACAGAGGCACACAGGAGCATGAAGAAACTGGAGAAAGTTACTCTGGGTCAGTTCACTTTTTCTACTGTATAATGATTTCTTATCATGGAAAAACTACAGAATTATCAAGCATTACTGCTCTTAAGTTTATATTCATTTGGTAGATTGATAAAAATTTGGTGCATGTTGTTGAACTACATGTATAACAATTGATAAGTTGTTCATTTTGTCCATGTACAGAACAAACTCCCCAGATACAAAGCAGTCTTCAGAATATTGTGACATTCTTCAGTGATGCTGCAGAGAGCTATGCAAAGGTGGGATCTTTCAGTTGTCTAGATTGCTATAATTACGATTGTTGTATCCACACGTTCGTTTTCTCTACCTCTGTACACAGATGTCTTGTTTTCAGGGTGTCTGTTTGTGTTTTTGCTTGTGTTTCCATAGTTATTTATACATGCTCGGCACATAAGGGAGTTACAATGTAGGTCAAAGGTCCCAGAAAAGGTTCTCTCATTTCCTGTCTTCAAGTTCAATTGCCTGCTATATGCATGACTGTTGCCTTATGGCAGCCATTGGGAAGACGCATGTACGAAGTCAGTGAGAAATTCATGAATCATGAAGAAAACAAGAAATTCAGTTAACTCCAAATAGTACATGGATGTACATGTATGAGATCTTTTGTTTCTTGTTCATTCAGTGTGTTAAATATTGCATATAAAACTGCCCTCTCTCAGGAGGAGTGCCTACGCCATGCCTCCTCATGTATCCAGCAGGCCCGCCTGGTGGCACTACAGATCCACCTGCTGGGTCAGGGCTGCAGGGTCATCAACCTACAGGGCAAGGATGTGGTCAAGTTCATCTCACAGCATGGCAAGTTCCTGGATGTAAGTTGGCAGTAGTAATGTGAAGTAATGATGAACATGTGCTCAAGTGTGCCTGGAAATGTCAATTTAGCAGCATCCAACTGTGCGTTGCTGACAAAAGTGGGCAGCTGTCCGCAGGTCTGTCCATGCAGTGGGTCCACACTGGTGAGGCTGCAAAGTCCTTCTTGACACATTCCTTGGTCTACCATGACCTGTATTGCCTGGTAACATGAAATCTTTTTGGTATCCAGAGAACAAAGTACATATATTTCCATTTTTACAGCCAAATTCTTACACTGAGTCCTTTTGTTTCTCTGTTTCACATTGATCCAGGCGTTGATAGTAGCAGAAGCCTATGGCAAGCAGTCGGAGTGGTCCTCAGCCCTGTACAACAACGTTGTTCTGTCAGGAGACTTCCGTTATCTGGACGACTACCTGGCACACCTGAGCCTCAACAGTGGCATGTTTGTAGATATTGTGGGAAGGTCAGTTTAGGACATTTTAACACTTTTAGGTTCACAATACATGTACCCTCTGCATACACAGGTGTGGGTAAAACTGGAGTTGTGCATTAACATGTTGCACACTTGTGTACAGGACTTGGGTGGAGGCAAGCATCCATTTCACATGCAACTTCAATGTTTTAGTCCAAGTTTATGTCCTTTTCCTAGATCTTGGGCCTCACAGCTTTCAAGTACAGACAATACTATAGCAGGGGTCTAGTAAACTGGTAGCACTTCAAGTTCTGTACTCTTTCCCATATGTGAAGCAGAGAATCAGTTCAAATATTAGTTTAATACTAGTTTTCAATGTTGACGATAACAAATGACTCAGAATGACACAGCCGACTTTTGTATCTCACAGGTACCACCGGGATGGCAGTAAGTCCAGCCAGGTGGCAGGTAACCTGAAGAAGCTGCTGGGATACTGCAGGGAGGTGCAGGTCACCTACAGGCTGGCTACTGAGATGGGGTTTAACGACCTCTGTCTGCAGCTGTTAGAGGGAGATGGAGGGGCTTACCTTAGGGATGTGGCATGATGCTGTTATGCAGCAGATTGGAATGTGTAACTGTATGGTATAAGCCAGTTCACCTTTTTTAATGAAATGCAATACACGTAGAGTGTAAAAAGTCTGAAGGCAGTTTAGATGTCAACAGTTGATTTGACTGGATAGCACATTTTTGTTTGATCCAGATAGTATGTCATACTATCAGAAGAAGAATGTTCAATGCTTTTGAACTGATTTTATGAAATAATTGATAATGTTTGATTTTGTTTCTTTAAGTGCAATATACATTCATTTTGATGAAAAGGACACATTAAGGAAATTGTTGAGAAAGAAAAGATTATATGTACAGGTCTAATGGCAAAAAAGGTTACTTTTTTTTACCAAAACTCAGAGAGCCCTTATGAGATGTAGTGAAAATAATGAATGAACATGAGTCATGTGATCGTTGAAATTTCATTTATTTTCAAGGCCTTATCTAGCTTTTTGAAAGCATCCAAAGAAACACCACGACATGCACTATTGAATGAAGGACAACAATTTATCATACAACCATTCAAATTCATGCTCCAGGAGACAAAAGGTTGATGTACAATGTATTTCCTAGGATGTTCCAATAACACAGTATGTCCCTGTGATTTGGGTGAGGTAAAATTAAAATTTTTCCTATAGTCCTCACAAGCTATGTATCACGTACAAAATAAAGGTCATGCACAGCATCCTTATGGTCTGTCTATCTAATACAAGACATATTTGTTTATTAATTCTTAAAGTGAAAAACATGGGGAATGAACTACAGTTCCCCAAAAAATACTAAAAAGAGGTCTGGATTGATTGTAGCAATTGCAAAAGCTTTTATAACAGATGAACTACAGTATGTATATGAAATTATCATTGTGCCAAATATGACAACAGCAAAAAGTGTAGTTTCTCCCTATATGTAGAAGTATTAACTGTTAGTAAGACAAAATAATTGCAACAAGTAACAATAAGAATACCTGAAAACACTGCGTCTCTGCATTTTCATAACCTATAAACTAGGCACCCCAAGTTTATAAGAAGAAAAAAACTACTGATCAAACTTTCACACAAGTTTATGTCATAGCATGAACACTTTGTATTTAATTTACCACCCTAGAATGTCTTAATGAAGTGTGGGACTTCTCGGAGCTCCACTCGGTAGTTTTCGAGCCACTGCCCGCCGTCGGAGTTGATGTTGCCTCCTCGAAGTCTATCGCTCCATCGTCCACTCGGCAGGTAGATGTTTCTAGACCTGGCTCCTTTATTATGAAAAAGAAAAGACCAACGTCATTGTCAGGACACGGTAAGGGTAATTATAGAGAAATGAGAAAGCAGTCATCCTCAACTTAGGTGAAGCGTGATGTTTTTTGAAGTACCTTGTAAGCATAATGCGACTCTGCTTTGGCACAGTTCAAGCCAAGCACACAGAGTCACCCTGCTCTTTTTGACAAGCGCACTAGGTTCTTTTACATGTAGAAGTTTAAAGCACAAGTGTGTGTTGACGTGTCTAGTTGCTATGATGATATTTAGTATGTGGGTAGTAGGTAGAAGTTTTCCTACTTTGGTCCAACACTGGTGCCACGAGCAGCGTGTCTCCCAACATGAACTCATCATCAACGATCTGGGCGTACACTTCCTCTGGCGCTATCCACCACAGGGGCCTCAGCACCGGCGCTCCGGTCGTTTGGGATTGTCTGAGATGGGGAACAAAAAGGAAAAGTTGTAAGACTGGGGTTATTTTCTGGATTTTAAAGGTAGATAACTGCACCCGCCCAATATACCTTATATAAGCCTCTAGAAGAGACAGCACCTTGTGTCCACGTCTATCGGAATGATAAACATTATTAGACAAGGACATCAACAACAACGTCCAGTATACGCGGCCTTGGCCTAAGGAAGGGGGTTTAGCCTTTCGACAAGTATCTAGTTCAGATGGGTGTCTGCCGCACACTGTTACAAAAGACTGTACATGTTACAAACTTACCTTAAAGCTTCAAGCAACCTCGGCAAAACCAACGTGGTCCGTAGTTCCATCAGTTGTCTGGTGATGGCGATAGTTTCGTTGTCGTACTGCCAAGGAGTGATTGAAAACTGCACAAGAAACATAACATACAGTTTTATACTGAAATACCGCATGCACGTATCTACCATGTACGTTTCCTGTGTTTGGATTTTCCTGTGTTTGGCTTAGCTAGCATTTTTCAATGGTATGCCATTTGATATGTAGACATGTGCGCTAACAGTGTGTTCCTTCGTATAAACTGAAATAACAGGTGTCAAAATGTATAATTACAGAATGAGATATACACAAACATGTACCTCTAAGGTAGGAAAAAAAGTGGACACTTGTAGCCAACGAATATATAGCTCCTTGTCAGGCATCTGTCCGTCGTTGCTAAGGCCACCGACCACGCCTGGTGATATGAAGATGTAACCGTTGACTCCGAACTGCAGTGCGCAGGGTATCAAGGTCCTTAGTCCATTCCCGTAACCCCACTCCGATTCCTTGTCTGTGATTCTTACTAAGATGGGATGATCCTGCATGAGATGACAGCGTATTACGTTTAGAACTTTGATATTAAAAAACATTTTTCTACTAATTTTCCGAAAGTCTGTAAAAAAAACACGCACGCGAAGCAATTGATAGCTGTTTTGTCTTGTGGATGTTTTGCTGTTCCTGTGAACTGTAAGGGTAGCACATTACGATAACTTTACATGTCATGGCAAATTGATGACATTCTCGGGGACATCCTTGTCGATGGTCGTTTTTGCCACGCCATACTCTTGATAAAATTTGTGCGACAAAAATGTGGAATGTGGCCGCATCTAGAGGAATCATCATTGAAGACCCACCTGTGATCCATACCCGACCCGGACCTGTACCTTGTCGCCCAACCTCGCCATGTTCTCCACGTACAGACGGGTGAAGGCGGCGGGGTTGGTCAGATGTTCGTACATCCTGTAGTGTACCGGGAGGTAGCTCAGCTCCCCGCCGTCCATTTTGAAGGTGTCCACCGCGTACTTGCGGCGAATCTCGTCCAACCGTCTGACGTACCAGTCGCCGGCGTCGGGGTTGGTGAAGTCCACGAGCCCGGCCGTCCCGCGCCACCAGCCGAACAACCCGGGGAGCGTCCCGGTGGAGTCCATCACCAAGTAGCTATCAAAGATTAACGAATATCATATAAACATATTAATGCGAGCTAAGGGATAATGTTGTGACTGGAGGTACAGAATATAATTCTTTAGCATGGAATTAGGACCCCACATCAAAATCATCATAGCGCTCAATACAACTTTGATGGCAAGTCTTTCCTCTCTACCTTTGTGATTGTAAGAATTTCTTCTATGAATCTAGACAATTATCAATATGCACATCAGTTACGTCTTCGCTTCAAAGCTGCCAGTATATCATCGGAAAACTGTTGGCCAGGAACAGTGTCGTGATTTTATACCTGACCATTAGGTCTACTATCCTGGTGGTCGTGCTTTAAATAATCTGCAGGACTGGGCCCATTCTAGAATGTTTTTAACCGTTCGTACCCTCTCTTCATGGCCTCTTGAAAGGCGTCCGTCCAGGCGTTCAGGTGCGGCACGGTCCACACTGTGATGCGGAAGCCCAGGGTGTGCAGCGCGCCGATCATCCCGCTGGCGTCCGGGAAGCGCCCCCTGTCGAAGTCTATGGAACCGTACTCCTCAGACCACATGTCGTCCAACTCCAGGGTGGACCAGACGTCGGTGGTCGGGAAGTTCAGCAGTGGCTCCCAGGTTCTGTGAGGTGGATAACAGAAACATTTCTTAAACGGTAATATAATCTTCAAGAGTAATTTCCTCCAATGGGAGGGGACCCGCTAAGAACTGACGAATATGCTTCCTGATCGCAAAAAAAGTTTTACATTTATTCGAAACAACGATACTAACTTTGAGAAACAGAGGCACTATTTGATGACAATAGAAACACAGAGTAATACCTGATTTCTTCAGCAAAACTCATGACAGTAGACTGGTTGATCCACTGCCCATAGCGACCCCCAGTCGAGTAGATGGGCGCCCTGTACATGACTTCAGCCTGATCGTCCGGTACCCCACGGGGCTTGCGGAAATACCTGTCGGCCATGAAGTCATGGATGTCTCGAAGGTGTCCGCCATGACACACGGTGTACTTCAGGACGGGGTACTCCCCGGCAGGGTTGTTGTACGGGTGGGAGAAGTTAGCCATCAGGCACAGCTGTATCAAGGATGCATGGTCAGTGGTTAAGCATTGTTGACGATGTGTACTGAATAGTTGTTGTTTTCTGTTGTTTTACTTAAAATAACGACACACAAAATTCGCCAAAGTTGTCTATAGCATAAAAGGTATTTTGATGGGTGCGTGCATGGAAGTATACCTCCATGGTGACGCAAGTGTTGGATGAGATGTTGCCCGTGCCATATTTTCTCTTGACGTCATTGATTTTTCAAGTTCATTGTTAAATATGCCCTGTTGTTACCTCCTGGTGCATTTGTTTACATTTCTTGTTGACCATTCCTACCACTAGTATCTCCATATATTCCCCCTTACCTGTTCAGGTTCAGTCACCGTATCGTTAAGACCAACATGCAAGGGGATGAAATCGTCCGCCTTGATAGCGACACCTCGCGAGGAAACCCAGTATCGCTCCTGAAGGGATCCGTACTTCCAGTGGTCGGGATAGAACTCATAGTCATACCTGCAAAACGCGGTTAGATCGAATCATGTGAAGAAATTTAGAAATATTTATGGCGACGCCTCAGATGTCGACTTCGTGTAACAAATTCAATATTGTTCAGATATGCAACAGGTGGTCACAAACCTGCCGGGGTCCCATCGGTGGTCCCACGTGACGTAAGGCTGCATTAAGTAGCTGCCGTTGTTGACAGGCCATCGCTGGTAGAACGTCTCCGAGCCACCGTACCAGTTCGCTCCCAGCGTCGAGTAGCAATCCTGATTGATTGTAAGGAGTGGGAAGTAGGTAAGGTACGAATCATAACAAGAGTCGGTAGGACACCCCACTAACCCCAAATTTGTATGTTACAGGGGGTGGACGTGTGTACCTCGTAGTTCAGACTGATCATTGTATGTTGTCACAAATGTAGCTTGTTCAAAACGGTCAGAAAGATCATAGAGGAAATGACTAACTGTTCGGGAGAGTCTTTATTACCTCTATTTGTTTGTTTTTTTTTTTTTTTTTTTAGTAAGCAAATACCCAGCAGTCGCTAACCAGAGGTGTGTGTACCTCTATTTGGTCAAATGTTTGTGTCCACAGTGCAATCCCATCAGTCAATGTATGAAGGGAAGTTGGCCGTCACACAATGGTGAGCGACAGAGCTTAGCATACACGGAATGTACCGGGTAAACACTTGGCCTTCGATCCTGAAGTACACACTACAGTACACTTGCCACTGGGGCCAAGCCAACAAATTTAAGCTGTCTTCTGTGATAGATACGTGACAACAATTTTTTTTAAATTTGTAACGTTACCAGTTTCAAGACCCTGCCGCGGATATATCAGACGCCGTTGGAATGGCTTGAAATTAAATTGATAGCATTTTGTACGGCAGTATATAAAACATCAGATAATACTGTGTAAAAGTAGTAGAGTTTAATCTCCAAGCAGATGTTTGATGTGCCTTTTCTCTCGTTTTATTTTGCTTTTTATCGTTACAACATGTTCTTAGGAAGCCACCCGTCTTGGGAGACTTTCAAAACGAGCGAAAAGAGTCGACGTTTAATATACAATATACACATCTGGTTGGAGACTAACTGAGGCCATGTTCGTAGGTGAAGCGTTATGCAGATAGAGCTAGCTAGACTTGACTCACGGCAACCTGCCCAGCAAACGCAGTTCTACTAGTATACATTCGGCTATCCCCAAGGAGTCTGTCAGTGACAAACAAACAAACAAACAAAGAAACAAACAAACAAGTTTGTCCCACCTGCGGAATGAACTCGTCTGATAAGGGTGTCCAGGTCACTTCGTAACACTGGGTTGTGATTTCGACTGAAGTACCAGTCGTGGGCTCCAACAAATTCTCTCTGAGAATTTCTAAAACTGCGACCCCGTCCCATCTCAGACACAGTTTCTCGCGGTCATTCCCGCTTCTGCAGTCTGTCGGAGCCAGGTATCTCGAAATGTTCAAACCAAGTCTTCCCTCGAGAGTTATGTTGCTGTTCGTATGGTTCAAGAATGTGAGCTGCCTTGCGTTTTGCAAGAATCGCGCGTCTCCGAGTGTCAGCTCGACTTCGGTGTCTCGAAGAAAGTACCAGAGAACCACGCCAACAGCAGCCACCACAAGAAGAACGGCTAGAACGATGAATACTTGACATGTCCTTCGCCTTCGTTGCTTTCTCAACACATCGTCATTTCCGGCCATGTTGGAAAAATGCACTACGTACCACCAGCGATCACAGCTGCATATGGTTCAAGCCTCCACCTGTCGAAGGTACCTTTCCAACTTTTGCGCTTCTCGACTTCAATTTTCTACTATCAATTTTCATGGAATGACATCATGAATATGACCTATTAGGGTGGATAAAAATTAGTACAAAAATCGATATCCTCCAATTCAAATCTGACTGCCTGACCAACCGACTCACACTTTCACTCCTTACGATTAGGCCGTCTTTGAAGCACAGGACCGTCCCACAGCCATATTAGAATAAAACCAGCCGGGCCTGCGTTGACACCTGTTATGAAACCCGGGAAGACGGTACCGGTTCGTGACTGGAGCAGGTTGTCCTCAAATTTTCCCGACAATGGCCGCCCTGCAGGTTGTGTGTACGTACGTTAGCGTACCTTTTTTGTTTGTCTAACCTCATGTTGATTGCTGCTGATGCGAGTGTATGGGTGCAAAGTCCACGGAAACGGCGGGATTGGTGGCGGACGGTTGGCCGCCTTTTTGCACAAACAGTGGAGGGCATTGCAATGGCAATAGCCTTATTATAAAAACGGAGGAAGCCTGATAAAAGTTCTCATTGTAGTGGAAGGGGATGTTTGGGGGATGGTGGTGATTTGAATTGGGTTTTTGTTTGTTTGTCTGTTTGTTTTCTTGTTTTTGCTCATACCTCACTCACTCACTCACACACTCACTCACTCACTCACTCATGTGCACTGACTCACTCACTCAAACTTAACCTGCCGATCAACTACTAGTATCAAGTTATGTTGCAAAACCAAAACTAAAACAATGTGACAGACTGAATAAAAGTTCTAAACGGGAACTATGCGCGGCTCTAGATGTCTTACTGAGGGACGACTGCGTGTGTGTGCGAGATGTCGGTTAGCTTGAGGAATGAATTCACTCTACTATATACTAACACTTTTATTCGCAGGAATAACATAACAAAATGTGAAATGCAAACTGCTAGGAAACTACAACTTTCAATAGTTGAAATCATTTACACAGAGAAAACAAATTTGATATTGATAGTAACGTTAATGCATCTACTACATTTTGCCTATTACAGACATTACATAACTCAACAGGCTTTAAATATTTCAAAGACAAAATATGGTTGGTAACTATCACACAAATAACGAACGGAACATAAAATGCAGCTCAGTACATTACATCCGACGTGTTACGGCTCAGGTTCAATCTCGCATTGTGTCCTGTTTAACGGCCCGCGTTCACGGTAACAACGCTACAGGAAGCACAATACAAATGTATAACGTTACAGTGTTGTAGTTTTAATATACTGTTAGACCAGCTGGCCTCACAACTACTCAAGTGACTGTAGAGGAGTGGTTTTTCCAGACAAATCATTTGTTGGCCGGATAGTCGGTACATGTATTACGTAAGGCTCACACACATAGGATATATCCATTTGCACATTAAGTCGCAGGAAATATATCTACGAATGGTTGCTGTCAGTTGGTTGCTTCATAAAGGGCCTTAAGGTAAGTATTTAAAACTGGACTGAACTATTCTGTATATACATAACTTCTGACTGCATGTGGTTGGTAACGACATCTTTTTTACTGCATTTACTTTGTGATCTGATCTAGAAAACCACTCGGCCTAATCATCATCCTGGTAGCCTTGATGAGCGGGTGTCGTGAGTGTGTCTTCCACCCCTTCCAGTACACGCCCAGGCCCGTGTGTGTTTCTTTGCGATAGTGGGCAGGTTTGAAGTAAGGTCCGTTCAGGTTAGACCCCGACCTCTCACAGAAGCAATACCACCACCCACCGCCTTGCTCTTCTGCGCAGTTGCGAGCTCCACTCAAGTCGTTGTCTTCTTGCCTCGTGCTGAATTTACACTTGGAGCTATGAACGAGGGCGTCCGAAGCGTTGCCTTGGTAGCCACTGACAGTTAACCTGTATTTCTCTCTCTCTCCCGCGATTTTAAACGTGTCGTACTTGGCCCAGGCCGTATTTCCGTCCCAGTCTTGCATCTCTATGCGCAGCTCGTAGTTAGTATCTCCCCCTGTGAGCTTGTGTAGGACTTTGAGACCAAGCCAGTGTTCTCCTTCGATGTCACCAAAGCCGTCCCTGCGGACGCAAATAAGGGAGCATACGCATGTTAGGGCCACAGTTAGAAAGTTTCAGCAATGACGCATCCGATTAAAACGCCCCTCCTCCTTCATTAGATCAAGGACATTACAATAAATATAATGGCACTAATAGTGCATTCACAGTGAACACATTTCGTCAATGACCCCGTTCACACTCCAAAAATTTATTCGAATAACAGGTAGATTCAGTATCTTGTGTATGGAACTTGGAGTGACCATTAGTTGTCCAGTATTTCAATGGGGATAATGCAAGGTATCGCGAGCTATTACTAGTATTTTGAAGTGAGGGATGTAGTGGTAAGCTTGCCGTATTATATAATGAAGAATTAATGATATATTGGCTGTATGTGGCATGACATTACCTGTAGTCCCATAACCGTCTGTAGAAGTTCAGTGAGCCGTCAAACCGGTTCTGTATGACTGTCCAGCCGCCGTGGTCAGTCGTCATCT
>NW_017803865.1:538871-539723 GCF_001625305.1 Branchiostoma belcheri | reverse complement strand
TGTTCTGACGTGCTTTTTCTCCGCCATTTTTGCATGCTTTCTTCTCCTCACTTGCGTGAAGTTTTGCCAATTAAACGCATCAAAACGCAACACAAAGATAACACTGAATTGGTTGCTCATTTTGAATACAAAAAAAAACCATAGATTAAAGAAGATTACATTCATAACTGAAATTTGTTTTCTTTGATAACTTGTGAAACATTTATGCCCCTGATGCCAGTTTTATTAGATAGACATCACATGTTGATGCATTCTTTTACTGGCGGTATGTTCAGTTACACAGTTTTTGGTGCCTGATCAAAATAACAAAAAACATTGTTATAAATGCATATTGCACTGCACTATTGGAAAACACATTATCCTTTTTTATTGCGTCTCACAAAAAAAATATACTTCATGTCAATTACATCAGAGTATGAAAATGTATGAAAACGCTCATGACTCCCTGAATGGTTCAGGATACTAAAATAAACATCATGAGCAGCAGGACTCGGTTACGGCTTCATTTAAGTTGTCCCGAGTATGCAAATGAGGGCGTTCACATGTAAGACATTACACAGCGGTCCCACACGTATGCACCCCTAACTATTCTTGCACATCCTCACATATTCCCACTAATCCTTCCCTATCCTTACACATCCTCACACACCCTCTGCTATCCTTACACATCCTCTCCCATCCTCCTCTATCCTTACACATCCTCACACATCCTAACCAATCCTCCCCAATCCTTACACATTCTTACCCATCCTCTCCCATCCTTACACATTCTAACCCATCCTCTCCCATCCTTACACATTCTTACCCATCCTCTCCCATCCTTACACATTCTTACCCATCCTTACACATTCT
>NW_017803865.1:513447-538851 GCF_001625305.1 Branchiostoma belcheri | reverse complement strand
TGTGTGTGTGTGTGTGTGTGTGTGTGTGTGTGTGTGTGTGTGTGTGTGTGTGTGTGTGTGTGTGTGTGTGTGTGTCCAGGTGTGTCTGTGTACATGTGTGCGTTGGTCAGTGTGTGTAAGTGTATGTGTGGCAGTGTAGAAGAGGAAATGGATACATGAGGACGTGAGTTTGAGATCTACTTACTTTCACAGAGGTTTCCATGTCGTCAGGTTTGATTCGCCACGGCCCACTGGGAATTCCAGTTACACCGTTTAGGTACGTGAATATCTGGGGAAAACAAAATGTACCCGATTTAAAAAAATCCTGACCATCGATCCCTGGAGTTTTAAACGTTTTTAAACTAGTCATTATCGCTTTATCTGCAAGTCTTAAGGAAAGACACAGATAATATGACGTAAAGGGGCAACAAAATGTGTAGCCTAAATATCTACTTGATGATTATATGTACAATACTGGGGGCGACTTTTCAGTAGTAGTGGCTAATGAATATGGGCGCTTTCTAAATGGAGAATGCACGGGAAGATTGTTGTGTTTCAAAAAAGTCTACTAGTATTTCTTTTGTTTCCACTGCATCCTTTACAATACTTTCAGACTCCCCCTGAAACACTGACTTTCACATAAAAGTTTTGAGGCACCATTTCTCTGTGTGTTTACTGGTCCCTTTGCAATTGGGTAAGAATATGTTTTGTCACCAATCCCCATGATCTTTTAGTAAATTAACCCAACAGGCATAAATTACCGTACCTTGGAGCAGTCAGTAAGCAGTTTCATGACGTCAGGAACAGGAGGCTGGCAACCGTCCGAGTCGCCTGCGGATGGAAGGTACTCGTGAGTGATTGTATGTTCATATCAATCATATGAATTGGAATGTGATGTTTGCCCAGTTGACGTGAATCGTGAATGTGCGTGAATATCGCTGCCGCTCGTGAGTCGGCTGTGGTTCCGCTAACCTCCGATGGGCGCAATTTTAAGTAACAAGTTTTTTTCCATTTTATCATGTCCTAAACTCAAACATAGGTTTTTTTATTCTTCTCCAGTGCACCCTACTATAATTTCAACCGTGTCGATGTCAGTCAAGTCGCGTGGCCCTCAACCATGCAAATCTGCATACTGTGCTTTGCTACTTGAAGCATCTGTACACATTCAGAACCTTGCAAACTACTAGACAACCACGGTTGGCTGAAGGTTAGCCATTTCAGAACCATTTCCCAGGGGAACAGTAGCCGACCAGTCACCTTGCTCCCAATCAACCTACTCCCTACCATGTCCGGGGAGTTGGTTCGTTTTCGCGAGCCATATTCGGCTGTGTGACAACTTTTTTGTTATGTCATGAAAGTTATGAAACATCCTGTATCTATATCTGTATCATTATAACCGGTATAACCGCCCTTCGGCGTAACACACCAGCTTCGCAGGCACGCGGCGCGGCGGCAGCTAGCTATATCACACCGAACGGCTTGTTACACTCAATCTCCACGATAGTCCGTGGTAAAAAAGTGACGAAAGGGTTTTGAGGGTCCAAGTGTGAGGTGACATTTCTCATAAACTGTCACGAAATATCATTAAACATTAACATGGCTGAAGAGTGTAAGAAATCGTGATTTTGGGGTGAAAATTTCTTTTGGCTCCGAACCTTACTTCCTTGCGCGCCAAGCGTAATCCGCCCGTTTGACCTAGATTTCGCTGTGCGCCTTCCTAGGAGCGGATTTGCAACCCCTCGCGCCGTGGACTGTTAAGAAAATTACAGTACTAGAATTTTCTTTATAATTTACTCGGGTATAGTCAAGGTTTGGGTCTTTCTGCCAGCATCAGTCATTTCTACCGGAAAATTTTTTTCTATGGGATTATGCTGCGCGAAAATTCGCAATTTTGTGCATTAATTTTGGAGTGAAAATAATGTTTTTTCCGTTGATTTTACCAAAATTAAAAAGGTTGAAGAAACCAAACTCAGTTGCTCTTGTAGCTGAAGAGATATCCTTTCGTCCCATATACAGTTATTCTCCTTCCGAATTTTTCCACGACAGAGACGGTCGCTAGATTTGAGGGTGTGCAGCTTCGAATAGAAACCCCAAATAAACTGGGGTGTGCCCCCTTAATTGCAGGAGTTGTTTAAAGCTTTTTAGTGATGATGCCCCTACTGTGCTTGGTTGCAACGAGTTCCAGTGTACGATAGTTCTGGGGAAATACGAGTTTTTGAACACCTTAATTCTTGGTTGATAACTCTGATATTTGAAGGCATGGCTGTTTCTCGTTCTTTTCTGGGCTGGTATCAGATACTTAGTGGTTGGTCCGTCCACCAGTTTATTAGTCATTTTGTACATCATGCACAGTAGTCTGGACATTCTACGTCTGTCTTCCAGCGACCCCCATTGTAGGTTTCTTTTCATTTCCGTTACACTAGCACCCCTTTGATAGTTATTCGTGCAGAATCTTGCAGCTTGGTTCTGTACCCTTTCCAGTTTATCTTTGTCTTTCTTTGTATATGGATCCCCGGTAGTACTGTCGGGGCATATTCTAGATTCGGTCTTACAAGCGACGTGTACGCAAGTGATTTTACCCTTGTTGGGCATGACCACAGATTGCGCTTAATCACTCCCAATGTCTGTTTGGCCTTCGCAGTGATGTTGTTAACATGCGTGCCCCACTTAAGGCTACTTGTCATTCGTGTTTGCACAAGGGAGCAGGGTTTGTGTCTCAGTGTTAGAAAACAAGTTTTAAAGTGGACCATAAGAAGACTTGTTCATTTTCCGAGGGGGAGGAAATCCCCCTCCGTGGCAATTCCTTACATGGTCGAACAACCCGGTTTGCTTTAATAAAGCATCCATGACTGTACAGTTTGTGTTAGAAAACAAATCTCAAAGTGGAACCCAGGAGAATTGTTCCTGAACACGGGCCTCAGCAAAAGCCCAGGCCGAAAAGGTTCTAATTCAGGGTCTAAAGAGATTCTTACCTTTATCGACCACACCCGCACGTCGCGCCTGCTCGCACAACTTGTTGATCAGCACTTGATGGATCGGGACTTTTGCCGTTGAATTATCTGATTGAAAAAAAAATTCGGCTTTAAACATGCAGTGCTTATACACCAGATACAGATGTTTTTGTCTTGATTTCCAAGTGGTTTCGTTTACTGGAGATTGCTTACGCGTAATATAACTTTTGTTGGGACTCATTCTTGAGCAAATGTTTTCAAGTCCAGGTCAGGCAACCGTGAGGAATAATACCACTAGATAGCCTAATTCAGGCGATGTAACGTTACCTGTAATGATGTGAAAATGCTGAATAATCACAGATAAATGAACGGAATCATGACAACCCTTGAATGGCTTCATACAGATACACGATTTCCACATGTATAATAGCACATACCTTTGTCACAGTTCGCCTTGCACACTACGTCAACTATCTCAGCTGGTAAAGAATAATTCTGTGGCGTGGCATCGTCGAAAAGAGACAGTGGCGCTTCCAGAATCTGCTCCAGTGAAAGGGACAATCGAAACGCAGCCACGAGGCAAAAGCTAAAGCAAAGCCGCGAACTTTCCATCCCTTCACCTGCCGCTAACTAACTTGAATGGGATACTGGTGTAAAAGTACTGCAGCGAGTTGAAACATCGATCTTATATAGATCTCATCATATCGATCATCAGGTTAAGTGTGCGTGGATTTCCGGTCCACAGGTGTTTCCAGGTCATGATCCCGGGACGCCTGAAAAGGAGCTCGAGGCTAGGTTCCTGGAAAAACATAAACGGGACGTCCGGTCGGAAACCACCTGTATGTGAATCAAGCTTCAGCCTCCTCGTCGCAGACACGAGCCTGTGTGTGTGTGAGTACTGTGTGTGTGTGTGTGTGTGTGTGTGTGTGAGCACTGTGTGTGTGTGAGTACTGTGTGTGTGTTTGTGTGTGTGTGAGTACTGTGTGTGTGTGTGTGTGTGTGTGTGTGTGTGTGTGTGTGTGTGTGTGTGTGTGTGTGTGTGTGTGTGTGTGTGTGTGTGTGTGTGTGTGTGTACGATTGCGATCTGTACTTTCATTGATTGTCATATTATTCTCCATGTCCGGGGCGTGGCGCGTCACGCCTCTACAATGTTTCACATCCGAGCGTGGGGTATTCTAAAAGGTGTGGCAAAAATTGGCGGAATGTTTGAACCGGAAGCTGGCTGTCACACACGGTGTTGAGGAGTTGACAGGACCACAACCTCGAGCGGTAACAGACGCTTCCAAGATAATTAAGGAGGTTGAAATACATATTCAGTATATACATGTATGAAAGTATGAGATTAACCGTTACATCAGGAAATCACTTTATATGCCAAAGTATAGTTATAGCTCTGGGAAAGTCGACAGAGCAAAGTGTGGCCGCAAAGCGTAAAGTCGTAATCAGCTCTGAGACGTAATTCGTAATCGGCGGCGAAAATTTTGCGTAATTCGTAAGTACTACTCCCCCCTCCCATGCAGGCCCTCTTAATAGTGTGAATCAAGTTTCTGATACATCATTACTACGTTACAGTAGTAACGTATCTGTATCTATAGATTGTGCATTGATTAGCAACGTGGAAACAAGTGAGGTAAAGCAAGGATGTGATTGAATGTCCTTGGGTAAAGTAAACGACATTGGCTGTCTTTTGCCGCCGGGACCATCCTCCCGAGGCAGGGGTGCTCAAGTTCCTTACTGGTACTACATGCAGCAAACGTATTTGCCGCGGGATAGCTCTGCCGTGGGAGAATTGCCGGGACAGGACAAAGAAATGCTTCCGCGGGAAGATTCTATCAATACAGATAACCATTGATACCTTCTGGGACCTTCGACCTACACCCTGTCATATCCCATACAACCTCAGTGGTGTCACTCTTCTCTGTTTTCACTAATGAGACATTTGTATACTATATGGAAACACTAAACAGTAGAAACACAGACAGACAGAAATACAAACAGACACACAGAAACTGGGACGAGGACAAGGGTTCCTGCCGCCAGAACCAACAAGAAGAGACCTCTATATTTCCAGTATCATCATGTACACGTGGTTTCCAAAGATTTAGAACAATCTGAACTTTTTTATTTGGATTTAAAAATTATTGACACACCTACCTGCTCCTAGCCTGGGTACCATCCCCAGTAGTATATTCGCAAACTCTAAACTGGTTATAGAGTTTGCGAATATACTACTGGGGATGGTACCCAGGCTAACCTGCTCCTATATTTTCACCATAATAGAGAAACGAGGAGAATTCAAATTTACGTAGACTAGCGCTAATGTATGATTGTATACAGAAGCAACTCCTTTGTACTTAATGTGAAAGAATTTGTAAATATTGTAGTGCAAAGGCTGTGGAAGACGAAATACACTTTATCTCAAACTGTTCCTTTCATAACAACGCTCGAAATGAGTTGACTATTCAAACTTCTACAATTTATCCCAATTTCACTAAACTTACAGACAAAGAAAAAACTATTCTTCTTTTAACTTCCCAAAGCCCACTAATTTTGGAAAATGTGGGACATATATATACGTCTTCCATGGTTTAAAAAAGAGAAGTCAAACTCCTTAGACATAGTTTTACCCTGGTTTTCGACAAACACCTTTCATCATGTAGATTTTAGTTACCTTATACTCGTACTCTGTTTCATTGTTCTTTTATGTTTGTAACTTGCAATTAGCCCCCGGGCACGAATTTGCAATAATCTTCTCTTAACCCACATTAAGGTCTTCATTCATTGGTGGATTTATAACTGCACAAGTTTTGTTTGGTAAATCGAGCAAATGAAAAACAGATGTCCACTCCCTCACTCACTGATTGGTCACTGGAGGAAAGGATTCGGACATTTTCGCGTACTTCTGACCAATGGGAGAGTTCCTCTGGGAATTACGGAAAATGTCGAGAGTGGCCGGCAGGAACCGAAGATAACTTCGGGTATCAGTCGGGAAGGAACTTGAGCGGAAAGATGGCGCGGATTTGGGACGAGGTTGTGGACTACAGGCAAACTGCTGAGTTTTGCCGATTGCTTGGAGTCAGGGAGGATGCAGATTTTGGTAAAGTCTAGTTTAGTAGTTAGGAGGCTGTAGTTAAATTGGATCCAAACGCTCTTTCATGGTGGAAAACGCCACACGCCATACATGTGCTGTGCACGCCGTATCTGACTTAAAAAAAAAATGTCCATCCGTCAATCATGCATACTTCAGTACTTTTTTGTGAGCGCAACAGTAGAATTTATTTTCAATACACGTTGAGTTGGAAATGTCACTTTGACTTATATAGCCGAAGTTGTGGACAAAATAGGTATTATTCATGCTGTTGTTGTTCTTTCAGTAGAATTTTTGCAGTTACACTACTGATTTTGACGTGACGAACTGATCGATCATGATCTGAAACGGACGGTGTTTCAGTGTTTGTTTACTTCCAGCTATCTCCCTATCTTCATCACTTCTTGTATAAAGTTACACTTGGTCAGGGATTTATTATTATATTGATAACTTTAGTTCAGGTAATAAAGGAAGCTTGGAAGGGAAAATAATTTTTCCTAGGTAACGTTACGATAACTGTCATTCATTCCTTTTCAATTACAAATATGTTATTTTAAATAAAAAAGATGAATTGGTTCATGTTGTTACATTATTCAAATTTTACCAGCGTGTTGTCTTTGTTTATTTGTTTCACAGAGGACATTACAAAGGCTTACAGACAAAAGGCATTGAAGTGTCATCCAGACAAGGTACTGTCTTAGTTTTGCATTATAAAGAATACAAAATATGTACCTAGATGTTAGAGCAAAACTTTGAGCATTCTTTGAGTGCTTTGCTAGGATGAATGTGTTAAACAGTGCCTATGCTCCCGAGTGGGCGAAGAGGACTAAAGTCAGTCAGTCATTGAGGGAAATAGTGGAAAGTCATGGTTTGTGTTAAATTACAATCTTCAAAGAACCCAAACTTTGGTGTAGGTGTGATTTCACCTACACCAAAGTGTCAAAAAAATGGGGGGCAGCCAGCTTACGACACCAGCGCGCTAACGACTACTCCAAAAGGTGCGGACCTGTCAGATGAGTCAGTTGCTAGCACTTGAAGCCTCACTGTTACTGTTTTTTCTTTCTAGAATCCAGATGATCCTCAAGCAACAGCCAAATTTCAGGAGCTCAGCAAAGCATACCAACATTTGCGGGACTTGAAGAAAGAACAGGATGAAGGTATGATTATCAGATACAAGACTAATTGTCTTATCATGTCCTGCGTCCATGAATATCACCATGATAATACATGGTACTCCAAAAACATGACAGGCCTTCAGTGCCCTTCACTACCTTACGGACTTGCAATGCAAACTGTCACCTGTATACCCATCAGTACCTTACAATAACATACCAGTTACTTAACAAGTACTGCTCCATCTACATACCCTGATAAATGGTCAGTTTGAGTGAAAGCAATCTACAACAATGAAATTTATTACATAGCACATGCCAAACCAAATTGACATAGCGAATTTTCAGACGCAATTCGACGTGTCTTTCAACACAGGCCCCTTGAACAGGCCCCTTGAAAAAAAGAAATTTAAAGGAAGAGCATGTGTGGTGATGGAATTTGTTATTTTCAAAGGCACCCAGTAGTACTAGTAGTGATATAGTAGCACACAGGATGTGCATGAGGAATTTGTTTGGGACAGTTGTGAATAATTGTAATCAGTCCAGGAGACTCACAGCGGAAACTGAGTCATTTTCTCTTATTGATGCTGGTGGCTGGTGGCAATGGAGAGTGGACACTTTTACGCATCTGTTGTATCAAACACACAGAACTGAGTCATAGTTATGTACTTATTGGTTTGTAACTCCACCTGATTCAATGTTTACAGGCGCTAGGCAACTGACCCTTGTTGAGAACCAAAAAACGGAAATGACACAGCACCGGTATTTAAACCATTCAACTGTATGCCGGATGCTTTTCGTGCTTCCTGTGACTGTTTACTAATGAGTCAAAGCCAAGCTGTAAGGTAGATGAAAGGAGACCATAAAGGTGTTTGCAGAAGTGTGTGAATGCGGTCAGTCATGCAAAGGCACGAGTGGTCAAGGTCAGCCTGCCAAGGCACTTCATGTCAATTGCTAGTAACAACGTCCTGGGCAAGGAGTCTCTCTGATTTGGGAGTTACACATTTTCCACATACCAAGGTCTGAGTGTATGCAACTGGCAAGTCTTTCATGTGGTCAGGTCTTTCACATGGCCTGGTTGTTAGAAGGTGAGGAGTCAAGGAAAAATATCTGGCCTATGGGGACCGCCATGGAAAAATCTTTGGTCTCCTTCAAAACCTTCAAACATATAGTATAACCATAAAAATGGGTTCGGAACCCCGTGTTGCCCACCAGGTGCACAGCGGTCCAAGTATTTCTTGTTTGCATTTATAAATTTGGAGAATAATGGCTGATTTAAAGATCTATATAACAACCATTATAAGAAATAAATTTTATATAGTTCTCATGTATTCTAACTAATAAAACAGTGCTGAAAATGCTAAACTTGTCAATCACACTGCCTTTTCACAATACTAAAGATCGCCATTTTTTTCCTTCTTAGATTTTCAGAGTGAAGAGGCATGGGAATATTTTGATGAAGAGGATGATCCAGAAAGTTTTGCAGAGTTTGTGAGTGACGTCTTGTGACCGCCTGTCCAAAAACTTCCATCTTCTTTTTGTTGTTGTTGTTGTTGTTGTTGTAAGATAATCTTACATTTAATTCAGGACAGACTGGAAAGACTTGTGTAATGTGGCCTTAAGACTTCAAGTAAGACTTCACAAAACATTCTTTAGAAGTCTTACTTGGTAGTACAATGTATATGTACTGTAGTAGTATGTCACACAATGTAGTTTTTTTTCCATGAAAACAAATACTAGAACTGCTGTTATAATTGCTACAAATTGTGTTGTTTTGCTTTTCCCTCAGTTATTCTTTTTGGTTCTGAGAGACCTGTACAGAAGTGAGTATATAGACCTAATGTGACATTTTATAATGCTAAGGATTCTTGTTTAAATAGATTATTAGTACTTTTCTGAATGGTATGCTGGGGTTGCCCTATATAACTTTAGCTTTTCAACATTTACTATCTCCTGTAAATTTTGAAGTGTTGCAGTGGTTTATTTTCCGCCGTGAGCTCTTCACTGCAAATATTTGACACTGTGAATATGCATTTCCAATGTATTACCATTACTTCTGTACTACAGAATTATTTCACCTGTGAACTTATAATACAGTGAATATATTTTCCCCTTGTTCTATCCCAATATCAAATCTCAACAAAAACAAATAAATTTACAGTTTGTACTCCTGATTAGGGCTACAGGGAGCTTTACAACAATTAAGTAATTGACTGAGTACTCAAAATATGTAAAAACAATACATCTCACTCCCATAATTATGGAATGGAGTCAAATATATTAAAGCATATTTACCACTGATAAAAACAATATATTCTTCTGAATTTTGTTGAAATTGTTCTTGGTACTTTTCAATTTGGTAGGACATATGTTTACGGTATTGTAGCTCCAGTTTATAGTAGTAACATACCTCCATTTTGTGGATGTGTAATTATCCTATCTGACATTTGTCTCTTAATTATAGATGGGTATCAACCTTCAGAAAGAGACGAGTATCGCTTCTTCACACGCTTGAACAAGGTTGGCAATTTGACGTTAACATCAGCTGTTTTGTTTGTGTTGATATACATCATACTTACATGTGATTTATATAATACAACAAGGGAGTAACCTGTTTTATTTGTGGTACTAAAACATTAGGATGATCCAGATAGTTCAGAATACGTAACTAATTACATATACTAGTTTATCATCTGTATATTTAGTTAATGAACTTGCTGGTGCATGCTTTGCAATAGGTACTTCCAAACACAATCCTCAAACTGTATGTAAAAGCACTGAACCTAATCACAATACATTGTACATTTTTTCTACTTACCATCTCCTAGAAATTCAGGCGATACAGAACTGAGGATGAGGACTTCACAGAAGAGGAGGTTTGGTTACCTTAATTTGTCTTATGATATCAGATATATATCTACCATATAGATTAAAACAGAGTTAAGTATAAATAAGTTAATATTCATGAAGTTGAAAAAGCTCAGTGGGAATTAAAAGGAAGATTTCACAGGAATTTTTTTTCTTTTTTGATACTGAACCTGTATGTTGTTCCTTTTAATTTCTAAAGTTCTAATAAACTCAGTAAACTTTATGTAAAACACTCCCCTGTACTACATACATATTGGGTTATGATTGTGTTTCCCCAATTGTAATACATGTATATTATTTTGAAGCTGCCACATTCCTCTCTTTTCCAAGGAAAAATCTAATAGTACTCACTAAATGCACAAGTAAGAAAGTAATCAAAATAAACAGTATATAAGATGAAGAGTACACTTTCCATGCATAGTATTGACTACACTTTTGTGTTGTTTTAATGTTGCCCTGCAGCTGCAAAGACTTCATTGCAACAAGGACTACATTAAAGATAAGGCCCCAGGAAAGAAGAAGGTTAGATGAACTCAGCATTCTATTGCAATCTTTCCAAATGCTTGTTTAAGATATTGTGTTTTCTAATGTATATAATGAAAATGTGTGGTTTAGTATACCTCGGAAGGTCTAGTAAGTGATAAAACAAGCATTGTTAATCTTCCAGGTATTCAGCCTTGATTTGTAAATGACTTAAAGAAACCAAAGTTTTGACTTCTTTACAGAGGGGAAAGAAGAAGGTGCAGCAGGACAAACCTCCCCAAAATGTCCAGGTAACAGTTAAAGGAACTATGTTGTGTTGGGTGACTTGTCAGGCTTTTGCAATGTTGCTACCATGGTTCATTCTAAGTGGCAAGAGAATACAGTTATACTTCTTCTGTGTTGACATCAATGTAGTATGGGTATGACATTTGTTCATTAACAAAGTTGCCATCAGGCAGGTTTTAACATTTGTACCCCCACGAAAAGCACTACACATGTATTTTATTTATTTTGTAATGCCTTTCCGTGAGTTGTTTCCAATTAACCAATATTACACTGAACATTACTTCTCCTTAAGTTTACACATACATGTACACCATATTTCATATTTCACACTTTGTGTGCTTTGTTTACAGCAGAATCGTCCAAAGAAAACAAAAAAGCAGCTGAAAGCAGAACAGTACAGAAGAGAGCAGGTTGGTAACCTTAGTCACAATAAATTTCTTGCATCTTTTAAAATTCTTAGTCTTACTAAAACTTACCATCATCATTAGAAGTCCTTCTCATTATGAGGTGCAGCAAGGAAAGTTGAACCTCTAGAACTATTTATCAGTCATTGCAGGCAGAAGTTCAGGTCCTTGTTTATTAGTTTCGGTTTTGATTAGTGTCTTTAGTGTTGGAATAGGATGGCCTATCCTCTAAAACTTGTAATGCTGACTACATGTATATAATGTCAAATTTTCACTTATTTGTGCTTAAATGTGCTTATTTCTGCCAAGATGTTGCTCTTTTTTGTGAAGGATTCCAGCTTTGTACATTCTGTATCTGTATCATTATAACCGGTATAACCGCCCTTCGGCGAAACACGTCAGCTTCGCAGGCACGCGGCACGGCGGCAGCTAGCTATATCACACCGAACGACTTGTTACACTCAATCTTTGCACATTTGATTGCAGGAGTTGTTTAAAGCTTTCTAGTGATGATGCTTTGGTGGCAACGAGTTCCAGTCTACGATAGTTCTGGGGAAATACGAGTTTTTGAATACCTCAATTCTTGGTTGATAACTCTGATTTTTTAAGGCATGACTGTTTCTTGTTCTTTTCTGGGCTGGTATTGTCCCTTGGTACATGTAGGAAATCAAGCAGTTGGCTGAGGAGATTGAGAAAAGGAAAGCAGAAGAGCTGGAACGTCAGAAGAAACAGAAGGAGAAGGAAAAATCTACTTCCCTAAGGTGACAAATATGATCATCTTATTTGCATTGCAGATTGTTTCAATGGATTAGGATTTGTTGTAATCCTCTTAATTCAGGTTTCGGTTACAGGTGTACTATATTTGAACAATTTGTTCCATATAAAATGGTACCATTAGCACCAAAGTGCATAACATAGTGTTCTTAGCTTTTTTTTCAGCATATCATTGTAGCAAAGTCTGATACATTTTAGCAAATCTTGTGACAGTGTACTAGTACATTGTGTATTGTATCTGTATCTCCTATTATTTTAATGTAGAATAATTTAATGTCAGTGTCATCGGTAGTCTCCACTGCCATAGACTCTCCAAAACTTCCAAGATTCCACAAATGTTTTAAAGCCTCGTTGTTTACATTGTGGGGACAGGCACTGGTGCCATCTGTTCCATCTCCCTAACTCATATGCATCTTGACATTACAATTTTAGGTCTGAAGCAGACAAACTGTACAGTGACTTATCCTGTGCAGAGACAAAGGTAGATAGGAGACCTCAGCCAAGTATGCCAGAGGCAAATGCAGAGTTTGAGTTGACTGTGGATGAACCACATGGTAGTGTTCATGAAGGAGAAAAGGAGGCGCGGATAAGCCCACGGGAGCTGAGGAAGCAAAAGAAAGAGCGAAAGAAGCAAGAAAGAGAAGCACAGTTGAAGGTGTGGACAAACAGCTGTGTATTTTTTTTTATTCTTTTTTTTCAAATGCACAACTATAAAATGTATGTTTTGTGTTTGATCAAAGTCTAACTGTACCATTATGGAGTTAGCACACAGATGAGCTTTCATTCGAACTAAGAAGTTTAATTGGCGTCTAATTTTTTACATGAAGGACCATACCAAGAAGCTGACTTTTCAGTTTCCCTTTTTTAAGAAAGGTGTTAACTTGCATCTACATGTATATAACATTATTCAAACATTATGTGAACATACAGTGGTGTTTATTGTTGTGAAAATATGTATGGCTCTATGACAAACTTAAACTGTTCTCCAACTCAAAATTTGACTCACCAGGGAAATTTTCGACTGAATCACTCAGTCTTCCTCAGCTATCTGACCCAAATGCTGTGGACACGTGATTTTTCCCACGTGTGACGTCAGCAAAGGGTCAAAGGTTGTCTGAAGTCGATATCGCCCCCCGTCCCGGTTGAGCGATGGTTGAAGTGCCCTGATGTATATGGCCTCTTTTATGCCTCTCTTGAAGTAATCCTGTTCGGTATCCAAGATTCTGACCCCCTCTAGATCCACTGTGTGTCCCGGGGGGCGATATCGACTTCAGACAACCTTTGACCCTTTGCTGACGTCACACGTGGGAAAAATCACGTATCCACAGCATTTGGGTCAGATAGCTGAGGAAGACTGAGTGATTCAGTCGAAAATTTCCATGGTGAGTCAAATTTTGAGTTGGAGAACAGTTTAAGTTTGTCATAATGTAATTTACCAACTCAGATGAACTTTCATGCTTATGTATGGCTCTGTTGAGATTCAAATTGTCAGTGTTTGTTTTAACCTTGTTCAGATGAGGATGAAGACAGCCCTAAACATTCCAGATGCAAAGAGTCCAAAGGGGTAAGGTGATTTTGATTGGTTGAAGGTTTTAAGAGGGCCTGCATGGGGGTTGGTGCTCAGAGCTGATTACGACTCTATGCTTTGTAGCTAATGTACTATTACAAATTACGTTCATTTTTTGGGAGGCTGCCTATGGATTTCAAAGACTAAAAAGGCCTGGTTACGCCTTACAAAGAAGGGCATGCAGGCCCTTTTTAAGTCAAGTTACTAAGTATTCTTGGAAGTAGCCATTTTTACTGTACAATGTTTGGGGAATAAGTGCCAAAGTGGGTTCATGGTTCCTACTGTGTCTGTGCGACAAATGCATTGTGGATAATATATCAAAGTCAGTTGAAGGCTTCTGCAACAAAACATGTCTGGACATCCATAAATTATGGTCTAGACAAGAACTGGTGACAAGTTAGGGGTCTTCACCCACAATGCACCAAGCTGGACATGTGCAATCGAAACCATGAATGCAACCCGCTCATTACTGGTGGTACATTGTACGTACTATGCTGTGTCCCTGGGGCTGCTGTTTTAACACATGGACTAATAGCTGTGGATCTTGATGGGGAGGACTTGAGCAAAGGGTCACACTTATCTTGCTAAGTTTTGTGCTTTAGATCATCATTTGTAACTGTGACCAATGGTTTCTCATATTCTTTCCTCAGTACTCCCAGCACTGCAGACCAGTGCACTATAGAAGATCTGCAGGACGAAGCCTCCAGTGTGATTGACACAGATGTACGGAGGGCAAAGTTAGAGGCATTCAAAGCAAAGTGTCTGGCCACTAAAGCACAGAAGGAGCAAGATGTTCAGCTACCCAAGCAGGTAACCTCTATGAGTTTGATTACCCTTACAGTTGCCACACATAGAAAAGATGCAGGTTGATAATGTGATGTATTGTTTTTGTTTCATTGGTTTTTGGATGTTATGTTAAGTGACCATAAGCACAAAAAGTACTTAGGCATACTACTGAATAGCCAAACAAGCCATCATCGAGGCAAAATAAATTGATTTGTGTTTGTCTGGAAAATATTAGAAAACTATGTCTGTTTTTGTTAAACAATAGGTCTAACATCAGCATTTTGTTGTACTAGGTAGTTCCTGAAGATACACGACCAACTGATGAGTCAAAACCCTCATCACATGCTGATGTAAGTCACCCATCTGCAACTGGTCAAGGCTTCAGGGCACCAAAACCTCAGGTCTGTGATAAAGCACTGCTTGAGAGGCATATGCAACAGTATCATGAGCTGATGAAGCAACAACCAAGGAGCCATACACAGGTGACAAGAGAAGAATTACTATGGATATCCTACATAATGAAATGCACTGAAGCTGTATTTGAAATTTTTATCAACCAATTGCCAACCTTGGTGAATGATGCCCCCTATCTCTTGGCACAATACTGCAGGTTGGCTTGGAGTGACTTCTACTGAGTTAGAGTTGATAGGATTTGTTGCAAAAAGAACAATACTGTCATGGTATTTTAGGGATGCCCTTTAATGTATTGCTTGTTTATTCTCTGTATCTATTGTTGTTGCAGATTCAACTGAGTGTAGAGAGACAGCCAGAGTTGACACACACGTGGACAAATCAGCAGAAAAAGGGCCAACACAACCATGTAGGTATCTGCACTGAATGAGTATAGAACCACTGCAGAAAAATTGCTGTCAAGGTACATACAATACATACATAACAAAGTGTTTAATGTATTAGAGTTCTTGCTGTTTCATCAAGCTTTTTTTGACTTGTGCAGGAGGAATGGCAGGAGTTACGACGTGTGATGTTACAGCGGGAAAAGGAGCGGGAACAACAGCGGAACAGACAGGAGCAGGAGACACTGAGGCGAGAGAAGACATTGCCACATGGTGCAGCCAAGGAGTGGCCTGATCCCTCTGTCAACACTGATGCAACACAAGAGCAGTGGGAGGATGCAGGAGCCTCCTCAGGACAGGCAGCATCCGGCATGGCCAGTGGGTACAATCATTCCAGTCAGCCACTAGGGGAAAGGTGTCAATCTGAAGGTGAGTACTTGACACTGTTTTGCTGTGGCTGTGTGCTCGGCAGAAAATGCAAGCCCTAACAAAGCCACATAATGACACATTGCCTTAGTGCTATATAGCCACTTGGAAAAGCATTATGTTTCACCTCAGTTGAAGATGACTACTTTCCTTTCCCTCTAGGCAGTAGAATGGTGCATGAGGAGGTGTGGGAGGAGTCAGGGTGGGAGGACTGTGTACAGCATCAGGCCCCACCAGCAGCTCAGGCCTGGAGGAACACCAAACCTGCCCCTCCCCCTGCAGTCAACCGCTGGCAAGAGAGACTGGTAAACAACTTCACTTTATGTTTGTGTACACAGGAAATTTTTATGACCACAGTTTCTTTTTCGATTGTAATAAGAGTAATCATATCATACTACCTTAATTTATTTCAGGTACAGAGCTGTGCAGAAATCTTTTATGTCTCCATGGTATGATCTATGGGAAAACCAACGTTGCATTTTGCAATTGTGTAGTACAAACTACAAGCATCAAAATGGTACTACTAGAAACGTTTTCAATACATTGTTTTTAAAGGACTAAGAAAAAGAAAATGAGTGGTGTTGGTTAACTGTATCTTGCACCATTACAGATACATGGGGAAAGTGTTTTTAGCCTTAGCATTAAAATCAGGAGTCTCAATTTATTGATTTGGTTTTTTTTTTGTTTATGTCCCAGGAGTTGATGTCCCTGTGCCCCAGAACTGAGCAGGATGAAGAGGAGATGTTAAGGAAAGCCATAGAGCTGAGTCAGCAGCAGGCTGTAGAGGACGAGCACCGCAGGCAGTAAGGAAACATTCATCAAACTTGTAGAGAATTTGTTAATCAAAATTATCAACAGTAACAGTCCTGTTCTACAGGACTGTGTTCTGAGCTCACTTTAGTAGTAAAAGTGATAGTTAAAGGTGCCCTAAGCGATATCTGGCCGATATTAGGCTGGGAGCATTCAATTTCAAAAGTCTGTCTTTTTGTCACATTTTCACGTAGTATGTTGAATCAACCCTATCCTATCCCATACCGATAGTCTTGGAGCAAAAATTCGATGCCGCTTTGCCGTACGAACGCCGTGAAAAACTACGTGCCTCCCGCCGCCGGCAGTGGTGTCGGCCTATTTTTAAATTCCGAACGCCCGCAAACACTTCCGACTTCTTCCGACCAGAGCCGAGGATGAGTCACGTGGTTTACCGCGACCTTTCCGAACGCGCCGAATCAGTCGAACCGCAGGTCACCGCAGAACGTGTTATTCTCTAAGATACGGCATTTGCCGAGTCACGATTTGACCCAGTTGCAAGGGTGTAAGCCACTGCCTATATTGTAACAAAAATACCTCAGACCTACATAATGTTTATACTTTTACATATCTGCAGGATTTGCCGTGTACAACCATGGAGATATTTTGTGCATTGCAAAATGACAGCGAGCGCTACGGCCTTCGAAACATTAGCAATTTTTGGTCAGTTTATTTGTGCTTGTCTTTTTGGCTGTTCGACTGGATCCCATTAGCTAATACCACAGTGTGATAGCCCACTTCTTCGCCTTTACATTGATACCAAAGACCCCCGGTAAATTTTAGGACAAACGCGTTTGCCCCCCAAAAAACTATGTAAGCTAATGACACACACCATCCTGAGTTTCCGCTACATTTTGAAACATTTCGCGTAATGTCATAGAATTCGTTTCTTGGTATGAGAAATTGTATGAATGTGGCTACCACATGCAATATAATAAGTGATATGATAACATTCAAGTATATACAAAAAGAGGAATTTAATACAAGGTTCTGACCATTCAAAAATCGTCAAATTTGAAGTCAATCGGTTTCGAAGTCCTGCGTTCGATCCATGGAACCAAGGCAGCGCGTTCCATTTTTCGCGGAAGTTCCCGAAAATTGCCGACGGGAAACGTTGGATTCCGTGATTTCAGCCTTACTTACTCTAGGCTAGAGTAACTAAGGGTATGATCGTGCTGCTCGGTTTTGCGCAGTTTTCAAACACGCATAATATGAATTTAGCACGTAAATGTGCTAAGGCCACACCAATTTAATTTGTTGGTTCTCGGATTTTTTCAGAAAAAATATGAAGCGACAGGGCGAAAAAAAATAAAAATAAAAACAGGTCTAGGCATCCTGTTATAGCCCCAAATGCTACAATATGAGCTATGAAGTCAACAAAAAAGGCTGGGTTAAAATTTAAAGTATAAATTTTGAACTTTTAATCAAACCACTGCATTGATAGATGGAAAAAACTGTAACAACTAGGAAGAAAAGGAATTTCCTCAACTGTTGGGGGCAAAATATGAGCATTTTTGAGTTGATTCAGAACCAGAATCTTTTTTTTTTTGCAAATCAGAAAAAAATGAAGAGGCGAATCCGAGAACCAACAAATTAAATTAGTGTGGCCTAAACAGTGTTAGTAAATGTCAGTAACATAAATATTTCAGCATTCTTAAAAATTCCATATTTTGAGCACTGAAACTGCTTAGGGCACCTTTAAATACATGAGGAATATCTCCTCAGGTTCCTTTGTCTGAGAATGGTGTAAATGGGTGTCTTGAAGATGGAACCAGTTTGTGAAGTCTTTTGTTTCTAATACAGTGTATATAGGTTTTTATTCCCCTTCACTGCTGTGTGCCTGCAAAACTCGACAACTATACTAAAGCCTGTCTAATGCCAGTAAAGGAATAAAAAGAGGCCAACATATGTCATGTTTCTGACATGATGAGACAACATGACTGCACTACCTTACTTTACTAACTGTCTGTTTCTCGTCCCTTGCCAGGGTGAAGTTTGAGAAGATGATTGAAGAACAGAAGAGGAAATATAACGTGTTTCCCTCCAACAGTGCACAGTCCAGGAGGGCTGAACCTTACTACAACGGGGCCAGTGATGAGGACTTCCCTCCAATAAGTAATGGAGCATCTACGGTTGTTAGACAGGCTGGAACAAGCTTTGCAACTTGTCTCAGACAGTCAAAGACAGAATGCCAAGAACATCTGCCAAGGTCCCATGTTGGGATGTGTGTGCCAGTTAGTGAGGATTGGGAGTCAGATCTAACAGAGGTAGTTTCCCACCCACCTCTGATGAAGGATGCTAGAGAGCCATGTAAACCCATGCAGAGACCAGGTAGTGCTGTGTCCTCCAGAAAAATCCCAGCCAATCCCAAACTTCACAATACATCAACAGAGCAGAGTCTTGAAAGTCCAGACGATAACGCTACCGAGAAAACCACATGGCTTCTTTCTGGGGAGTCTGTGTCAGAACCAATATGGGAAGACACTCAAGATGAAGTTGTTTCTGGAGAAGGTGAGGAGATGAACAGAAAGGATAATGGACTGTCCAGATTTGGACATTTGTTCAGCAGTTCCAATATGGAGGAGAACATTGTAAACCAAAGTGAACCGACTGCATTGTCAAGGGACACAAGTGGTCTTTATTGCCCAAAGGAGAATGGTTCAGCCGGGGAAAGATTCAAAGATGTCCAAAAGAGCCCACCAAAGAGGCACCTGTCAGGTTGTGGAGACACAGAAGATAGCAACAAGTCTCTAAAGGCAGAGGAAAGATGTACCTTCTCAGGAAAGCCCTCTACTGTCTTCCCCTTTGGTGCAAGACAGCCAGAAGGATACTCTCAACTCAGGAATAAAGCAGATCAACCACCAGTCAGTGCACCTCCGGGTTTTCCAGCTCCTTCAATTACTCCAGGAGTGCACGTCAAGGCCCCCTCTGGGTTTCATGAGCCTGAGATTGGTCCCTTGAGGAACCCATCTCCTCCCCCATCAGACAGTGTGGGTATAAGCAACCCTAGGCCTCCTCTAATGACACCGCTTCCAGTGGCTGTTCCACCGCCTGGTGTGCTGCCAGGTATTCCACCCACCTTGTTCCCGCCCTACCCTGGTTACCCAACATTCCCAGCTTACCCCTTCCCTGGCATGTTCCCCTACCTCCCCATGCCAGCCATGCAGTCCCCAGTGTACATGTACTCCCTCCAACAAGTGCAGCATGGGATGGGCAAGTTGTCCAGCAGTCACAGCAGTGAAGAGTCTGGTGGAGAAGGAAATGGATACAACAGTAACAGACAAAAGATGACAAGTTACTCAGGAAACACTGTTGACCCGACACAGGCAGGTCCTGTTCAGGCAGCTAGCACAGCAGCATCCTCAGGGATTCCCACTGCAGCTAACTCATCTACAGTACACACCACACCTCATATGCCGTCCCCAGCTGTTCATCCTATCTGTAAGAACACAAACGGCAGTGAGGATTTGCAGGTAACACAGCAACTTGCCAATCCCAGGAGTAATGATGGTGCAACAGCAAAAAATAAGGAAACCTTTGACAGAAGTGTGTCCGACAGGATACAGTCCTTTGATGGTGAGAAAGATCCTGTTCCACACAGAGTAACCGAGAGGACGACCGGGCATTCAAGATGGGTGGGAAGTCGACCCTCGTCTGTTCGCCATGTCAGAGGCAGAGGGGAAGCTGTTGGTGGAAGATTGGAGACCAGTGGTGCTGCATTGGAAGGAGACTCCAAGAGAGAACCTGCAAAGACCGGTGGTCTTTACAACAAAATGAGGTCTTTCAAGGTACAAAATGCAATTCAGTTCTCAGTTGTGAAAAGATTTTTTTAGAGCTAAAAGTAACCTTACCACAAGGGTTCTGATCATTTCAAGTATTACTAACTGTACGGTATGTTCATGTATATTTCAGAGAGCACCTGTGGCACCAAGATTTCAACAGTTGCAAGATCAGCAGCAGCGGCAAAGGGGTGGACAACATTGAAGATCAGGACCTGATTTTATGACTTAGGCTTCTGTAAGGATTCTAGCTAAGACAGTTATAGACATGCAAGCTACATGAAGAAGTATGACCAAGCATAGCTTTATAGATTTGTGATAGTCTTTTAATGGGAACAGATATGTTACTAACTGATCCACTATTTCTGACTTTATTTGTCAACAAAGCTCAACTTGATGTTTCCTTTTATGGAAACAGAAGAACCTAAAATGCCAGGACCACAGGACTACTATTACTTGTAACTACTTCTTTGCTGAAGAAAGAAAGAAGAGCAGTTTGGTTAATCTCCTATGGAGGGCTTATCCATGCACCTTTTGTGAAGGTTCAAGCCTTAATCAGTCAGCAAGGGCTAAGTACATTTAATATTAGAACTTAGTGTGGTTTGACTCAGTTATTACTAATGTGTAGTTTTAGTACTTAACATTTAGTTCCTATTATTTACAGAATAGTTTTGGTTAAAGATTGTTATTTTGTTCAATAGCGATTTCAGTAAATGCTCCCACAAGAACTGCTCATCTGCTGCAGTCAAGCTTACATAGTGCCCAGATTGTTGTGGCCTTATCTTTGACTGGTCTGTGAACCTGAGTTTCACATCCAGTATGCTGTATCTCTCTGTGCTAAACAATTTTTAGGTCGATGAGTGTGGTACACATGGACGCATTGTGACAGGGCTGAAAAGAAATGCAAATGAACAACTGTTTTGATACAAACTGTCATCTACTAGTAAGGGGTAACAGGGTCGGTCCCAGGTGGTTTGATGTGTTTTGTGTGGAAAGATGGGTCTATGTAGGAGATATGTCCTCATATATCTATGAGAAAACATTTTGACCAATAAAACAAACTTTGAAAATGAGCATAAAAACTCATGTCTTTGTGCCATACACATTGCAAGTTTAGGGCACATTTATCAAAGATCAGTTTCCGCCAGTAAGTGAAAATGAATGTGATCTTCAGCCAGTGTTAGCTGAATTGACTGTTTGGTGTACCAGGGAAATTCCCTGACCTCGACTGGCTCGACAAGTACTGAACAGTGGACCACGCTAAGGATGGGGACCGGTTTTTCCAGCAGCACAACAGCCTGGATTCTACTAGTAACTCAGGACCTCCTGCTCCAACAGGGTCACTGACCTCTGGAGCACCAGGCCTGAAGGAAATTGGGTCAAACACCTGACAAACGGACGGAAATTCGCTTACCTTGTTCTTCAATTGAATCAGCTTAATTAAAAACTCCAAATGTTTAAACAAAACGCTCCTTTAAATCTAATGACAAAAAGTATTGGCTGTTAGGACTATGGTTTCATTTTCTTTTGAACGTTGAAAGGTTGAACTAAATCAGCGTCATATTTTATTCCTGAGGGGTAGTCACCCACAATGATTTAAAGGTCACTATCTGGCTACCAGAAATGTCATGCACTTTTGGACTCACCAGTTTTCAAATTTAATTGCAATTGGAAACAAAACATAGTTGAGGGGGACAAAAACAACTGTCAAGTTCTTGGCCAATATCATGAGAAGGTTTAGAAATGAGCGTTTGTGTCTTCAGCCACCTTTGAAGATGCACAGGCGTTTTATTCCAGGTTCACAGGCACACAGGGCAAGGCATTCTCCCGAGGCAGAGGTGCTTCCCCGCGTATTTGTCGCGGGATAGCTCTGCCGTGGAAGGATGTGGGCAAGGTTAACTGGATACTAGCCAGGATTTGTTTTGGCTGGTATTGTTGTGTGTTGTATGGGCGCGTGCCCGTGCTTTGTTCCACTCAGGGGTTCTGTTGTTACAGGGCGATACAATTACGCGATCAGTAACACCCAACTGTCGTGGCTAAAGTACTTGTAGGATAACACCAGGGATAACACTAGGATACGTTAATTACCGGTATCCAGAAAACTTTGCGGACCGCCAGCACACAGTTTTATCCAGCTGTTCCTATTGAAGGGTTTATATGGTGTACCCCAGGGGTCGCGATTAACAACGAACACCTTGCTTTTACATTGTGAACCCCACGTCCCATAATATTTACCGAAGTATGTGTCATACATGCGCTCATTGACCAGCCAGAAAACTTTAGAATCGCCCACCCTAACATCTGCTTGGAGATTCACGTGCGCACAGTGAGAATGTGGATCACGCGATGTATGGTGTGCTGCCATTACTTTGGGACAGACCATTTTGCGAGGGGTTCATAGTTTATGCCCAGGGCACAATAAGCGATTATATGTCCGTAAAAGGAAGCTACAGATTCTAAGAACATAAAAATTGGTCTGTTGTAATCATATATCTATGCGACAACAGTTAGATAGCAGGACTGTGGGAATTTGGTTGGATAAATCAGGTCTGGTAGACCCTGTGACAGAAATGAACTCGTCGATCGCCCCATTCTCAGACTTGTCAACCGGCGACAACATGTCAGAAACCGGCGCTCTGCCCATCAGCGACAAGTCCCCGTCCGACGTCAGCTACCTCACGACTGTCCTCTGCGCCATTGCCGTGTTCTTCTGCATCTTCAAGTTCGTGTCGCCATGGCTGCTCCAAGCCGTTTTTGGAAAGCGTTACGTGTCGCTTCCGGATCCCAAGAAAAGATTTCTAGACGAGGCGTGAGTACATAGGCCAGCCTTGAGTACATGTATTAACATTAACGTACATGATGTAACAGTACCTCGAATCTGGGTGGGTGGTTCAGTAACACACATGCCCTTTGTACTTCATACACAAACAAAGGTAGTTTACACGTGTATGCAGGTTTGACTTCCATTGCAACTACACGTGCTCGTCGTACAGAGTTGAATGCAGCCGTCACGGTAATTGAAGCCGGATGAGAGGTTTACGCCTGGTTTACGCCAAAGCAAACATAATTTGGATACCCAGGAATGAACATTTCATACAAACCTAGTATCCAGGTTCTCCCATTCAGCTGTAATCAGCTGATCTAGACATGTCCACTTCTACTATGACTACACGTATATGCCCAGACTGCCAGCCACATTATTGATGGTAACAGTTAGTTACACCCTAAACGCGGACAAAGGTCAACATGAATTTGGGCACACGCCCTCTAAAAAGTGAAAGCCCTGTTTGGCTCTGTGTATTTTCTGGACAGATTGGGCTGGACTGTTATCCCTGTCTGTGCACTTGTAAAAATGATCTTTTATTTACAAGACTGACAATGAAAACTTACATTGCCATGGCGATGGTGGTTGTTGTTATATTGTTTTCTTGGCACTGCCATGATTTCATGCTTTTGGGGAAGCCTTCTGGTCTGTCATGAGTTTTTTTTTAAATAACAGTTGAGGTTGCAAATCTCTAGTCTCTACCAGACTCCTTTGCAGGCTGAATAAATAGTAGAAATCGGCAAAGGGGGAAATCATTGGCCAGAGGAGTTGGCCGGCCATAGAGGGTCCAGTTTGCCTGCACGGAGTCTGTGGAAAGTCGCTACGATGAAAGGACATAAAATTAATCCGCTCATCTCCGGAACAAGGACAGTAGCTTAGCACCTCAGATCATTTAGGCCATAAACACCCCGGCGTGCAGGCCCGCGCGCAACCAAACCCCGCGGGGTCTCTCCTCGGGCCCGGGCCGATCTGCACAATGTGACATCCTGGCCACCGTGAGCAGGTTTGCTAAGTCAGTATCAGCTCATTACTTGGGAACTAATATCAGCACCTAGTCTCTGACATGCCTTATTAATTCAAAATCTAGCAGAAACAACCCAAATTTTCCCACATAAACACGACCAGCCCTCCCCACTCGGTGCACCTCGGCACATGTTTGGATAGACGAGCGTGAAGAAACCTGCAAATTGCTGCAATCCCTTAGTTCCACTGCCCATTTTAAACGCCAATCAGCCTGCTGAGGAAAGCATACATGCTTTATTGTTCTTCACAGATGTGTGGTTAAAATCTAATCCCCTGTGATGGATCTTGTAAAAGTTTGACGAAAGTTTTTCCAGAAAGCGCCCAGGCCCCGCCGGGCACGCTACCGACGAGTCCATTTCGAGGGAACACGTTGTGTGTAAAATCATAAAATATCTACCTTTCAATGTATATTGATACGACTTGAAGTACATCCTTTCAGTATGACAGTATAACTATAACTGTGATATATTATTACTGTACGATGTCATATCTGCTATCTTTTGATACGGATTTGAAGTATTTCAAACACGCTTTCCCCTACACACAGAATAGACTCTCCCATGTCCCAAAATGGCGATAAAGCCGCCCGTGTAAGAAATCAACACAGAAGACATTGTTTACGAGGGTTTTCTTTTGAATGTTCCTGATTTTAACGGTAATATAGCCATATAGCCCCTTAAAATGTAATTCTACCGTTTATTTTACAATTTCCATGGGGAATATAATTTTGACAAACCGTGGACAAGGAAAGTCAGGCCGATACGTTTTTCATGTTTTGGGAGGCCTGAGTCCCGGCCCGTCACACTTGACAGGCAAAGCAATAAACGGCTTACTCTGGTACTTCGCACCTATTTAAAACCCATTTGTGGACTTCAAAGAGGATAGCGACTTTCCACAGACTCCGTGCAGGCAAACTGGACCCTCTATGGCCGGCCAACTCCTCTGGCCAATGATTTCCCCCTTTGCCGATTTCTACTATTTATTCAGCCTGCAAAGGAGTCTGGTAGAGACTAGCAAATCTCTGGGAAAACCTGCCCCACTTTTCTGTGAGCCCTGGGGCTTGTTCTATATATACACAGGGGAGGGTAGGAGTGATCTTCTGTACTGTACTGCAGTGTATCTGTCTAGACTTAACAGATAACAAGGTATACATAGTTATATATTTTCCTATCAAAATATTATATGTCATCACCAGCAGCAGTATATTAATAAACATTGATAGTCATAAGCTTCATTGCATCTGAACACTGGTAATTGTATATCGTTATTATGAAGTTAAATACCCTATGTGCATCACTGCCAGAATTACATGGTACAGAATTACAAGGTACATGTGCCTTGTTACATGTTAAGTCTAGACAGATGTTACTGTTAAGTCAGTGCAGTTCAGTAGATCACTCCTACCCTCCCGTGAGTGTTAGTGAACAAGCCCAAGCAAAGTAGGGCATCCCTGC
>NW_017803865.1:507640-513427 GCF_001625305.1 Branchiostoma belcheri | reverse complement strand
ATCCAGGTTCTCCCATTCAGCTGTAATCAGCTGATCTAGACATGTCCACTTCTACTATGACTACACGTATATGCCCAGACTGCCAGCCACATTATTGATGGTAACAGTTAGTTACACCCTAAACGCGGACAAAGGTCAACATGAATTTGGGCACACGCCCTCTAAAAAAGTGAAAGCCCTGTTTGGCTCTGTGTATTTTCTGGACAGATTGGGCTGGACTGTTATCCCTGTCTGTGCACTTGTAAAAATGATCTTTTATTTACAAGACTGACAATGAAAACTTACATTGCCATGGCGATGGTGGTTGTTGTTATATTGTTTTCTTGGCACTGCCATGATTTCATGCTTTTGGGGAAGCCTTCTGGTCTGTCATGAGTTTTTTTTAAAATAACAGTTGAGGTTGCAAATCTCTGGGAAAACCTGCCCCACTTTTCTGTGAGCCCTGGGGCTTGTTCTATATATACACAGGGGAGGGTAGGAGTGATCTTCTGTACTGTACTGCAGTGTATCTGTCTAGACTTAACAGATAACAAGGTATACATAGTTATATATTTTCCTATCAAAATATTATATGTCATCACCAGCAGCAGTATATTAATAAACATTGATAGTCATAAGCTTCATTGCATCTGAACACTGGTAATTGTATATCGTTATTATGAAGTTAAATACCCTATGTGCATCACTGCCAGAATTACATGGTACAGAATTACAAGGTACATGTGCCTTGTTACATGTTAAGTCTAGACAGATGTTACTGTTAAGTCAGTGCAGTTCAGTAGATCACTCCTACCCTCCCGTGAGTGTTAGTGAACAAGCCCCAAGCAAAGTAGGGCATCCCTGCAGAAAGGTTTTCCCAAGCCTGCTAATTAGTTAGTTAGTTTGTTTAAGCCTTTCTTTGTCTTTCACTACCTTAATTGAACAAAGAAGTGAAAACCAACAATGATTTTGCAGAGTTGTTGATGTTTCATATATCATACTTTCTTTTTCCTCCAGTGGAGCATGTACCTGTTTTTCCACAGTGATGGGCTGCTGGTCTCTGTACATACACTACTTGGACACAGACATAAACAGCACTCTACTTCGGTAAGATTCATCACAAAAATACATGGGACGATGTTTCCTTGACCAACTGCTGTAAAGTCATTTATTTTTGTGATCATTTAACTTCTTAATAGGAGGAGAAAGGGATTTTCATGGTGTTCACGTTCAATACAGTACCGTAGTAGAGTAGTGATAATATAGAGGCTTATTTGCCATCCCATGATTTTGTAAAAATGAAAACGCTGTGAACATTTCCTGATTTACACTATCTTCATAACAGTGGATATCAGAGTTCTTTTTTTCTACAGACAAATCTAACAGAACGATGTGGTTCCAAACTGAACTGAGTTTGTACTCCCCCAGCCGTCTCATCCTGGTTCATGACTGGACTAGAGGGGGGTATACAATGTACAAACTACATGTACATCATGGATCAGATTTGGGACCACATTCATTGTGCCACAGCGCCACCTAGTGGTGATAAATAGCAAAACAGTGCCAGGTACATGTACTTTTACTTCTCTTGTGTAAACTAACTATATGGCCTCCTTCAGTCAATATTGACCATGCCATGGTAAAATCCTAATTGATATCAGCCCTACAGCTTTGGCCATGGCTGAACAGTCCTAGAGAAGAACTCTTGATATCCATTGATTTATCAACATGACAAAAAACTATGAAACATAACTTGTGTGTTACAGCTATGACTATCCTCCGGTGCGGCACAACTGCTGCATCTTGCTGGGATTCTCCATTGCTGGTACCTTGATTTCTCAAGTACTTGTTTCAGTCTGTCCCAAAGACTCAGCCAAGTCTTAACCATGCATTTTTCAGTTTTGCATGCCAGACCTAGTCTCCAGACCTAGTCAAACTAAATCCACTGGCAGAAAAAAAGCAAAATTTAACCAAAGAGGGAAAATAATTCCATGGGGAGTTTGACCACAATAGGGAAATGTTGTCTCACCACAGGCTCACTCTCCTAGCCAATTATTTCACCCTATTTTTGCCAATTTCTACTATTCATAACATACATAGAAGGCCTGGTGGACTCTGAATGCTAATAAAGTAATCAGTGTGCACTTCTTACATTTACTCAAGGTTCTAGCTGTTTTAACAGAGTTGACTAATGTGCATTAGACTAGTGATCTACATGTATGTCCTATTTTGTTCACTCCCAGGCATGCCTCCTGTAGTGTATCAGTCAGTATACTACATGTAGTATCTAGGCTCAAAATACAGGGTGCATTTTGTGTATACAACATTGGACCTATGCACCTAATTTTTTACTGGACTTTTTCTGTGTGGAAGTGTCATGGTATTGGTTGAAGTACACAGATCCAGGCATTACATACCAGAACTCGAAATACATTTGTATTAAGCCGCAGACCTGCATGTTGATCATGCCAAAAGCTGGTCAGAAACCATTTCCAGTATACCTTTTATATCTTTTACCGGGTATGCCTTTTCCAGTATTTCGAGCCCTGCATACAAACATTGTCCACCATTAATGCTGAAACACAGTGGCCATATTTAGTGGTTTGCTGCCTTATGGGAGAAAATGCCTAGACAGAGCAAGGATGAGAAATTTACCAAAATCTCTAAATATGTCAGTTTGAGATCTTTTTATATTTTGTTGTTGTTTCAGATTTAATAACCAAGTTTGTGTTTGTGGGTGAAAGTGAGCTGGGGATGATGACTTTTATAGTACATCACCTGGTGTCTATTGTCATCAGTTGTGTAGGAGTTGTGAGTATCCATTTGTTTTACTTCTCAATCAGACTATTATTATAAATGTACACAATGTACAAGTCATGTATCATAATGACTTAAATTCTTTAGTTAGTAGTATATTCATCAATCAGTGACTCTTTTTAAAGGTAAAAACACGGATCACGGCTAAGATCACGGAGTGACCTAGTCTCGCGAGAACAATACTAACTGATAATTCTACGTGACTGATGAACTTCTTCAACGTTAAATTCTTTATATTTTGAAACTGTTTCTTAAAGTTGTTATGACAACAAAATAGAACATTTTATTATTATATTCTTCAACAATAATAGAGACAACATTATGGTATTATTTGCGAGTTTCTACATATATTTATCAAATGTTTCTATTTTGAACATCATAAGAAAATGTTGTATTTTGGTGTCATAACCACTCAACAATATTTTGTTAAAGTGAGGCATATTGTAGACCTGGTAGATAAATGTTACCTAAGTATTCAGAACAAAAATCCCTTGTCTGAATTAACTGTTGACTAGATATTTAATTTGAATATTTAGACATTACAGTTAATTTTGAAGTCCTACTTTGAATGACAAAGTGTGCAATATAGGTTGTTGGGAATCATTGTTGACATGCCCTAAATACTTGTTTTGGTTTGCAGTGTACAACCTCCCTTCCTTTCTATGTCAACATGGGGCCTATGTTGGAGTTTTCTAATCCTTTTCTAAATATGAGGTAAGTCTTAAGTAATACCTAATCACTTTGGAAGTCAGGAAAAGCTTTTTAAAAGGTTATTATGTAACACACTAGGGATAAGGCACAGCTACTGGCAAAGACTGTGGGGTGATTGAAGGAGGTTACTGGATCCATTCCTTATCCTTTACAAAGTGGCTGTTAAGCTCCAATAATGGAATCAAGTTTTACTTAGATCTTTGGCAGTGTGAAAGCAGTACAATGTTCTACAAGTTTTTGTTGCCTGAATTTGTTTATGAAGTACCCACATACTAATGCGTGTTGCCATTAGCTATGAGGGGTTTTGATATGACATGTGTTTTGATAAGTTATAGAGCAAATACATATAACAACAGTCTGCACAAATATGCCATATCAGTTTTTCACATCAAGTGTATTTGATATAATGATCTACCCTATAACCTTGTTGATATTATCCTAACAGCCATTTGCCTTAAGGCCACAGTAAGTAAATTTTGTAGATGACATCCTCCGCAGACTCCAAATAGGGATAGGGAAAAAAACAAGGCGAGCCAAAAAAAAGATTCCTACATTTTAAAATGTTTACAAGATCTGATACCTATATTGTCCATGCTATGTTTACTGCCAACTATTACAGCATCCATTTCTCACTGAAACAAAAAGTTTTCAATCATTGTATAAATGGTTTTGATACAGTGGGAACATCACATATAGATTAATACACAGTCACCATCACAAATAGGAATGTAATACATCACTGCATCAGAGTAGAAGACAAAACATTAAATCAGAGACTTGTCTTGTCTCCTTTCTTCACATTTATCTGCCATCCACGTTCTGGCATGGGAACACACATCTTTGCCCATTTTCGGCATGTTGACCACTGTCAGGGGGCAAAAGAATGTTTTTTTTTCTGAAATCAGGCAAAAATAAATGAGCATGCTGGTGTCATCCATAAAAATTACTTGCTGTAGCCTAATGTCCAATGCTGCCCTATGATGAAGAGATGTTAAAATTAATGCCAAGTGAGTTGCAATCTGCAATCCAATACTTACTGTGAAACAAAGAAAGATATCTAATGATTCATAGCATACATAACATGCCCCATTTTCCTGTTTTGTTTACTTCTAAGGACAATCCTAAAGGAGTTGGGATTTCCAGCACTGTCAACGCCATACAAGATCAACGGCATCCTCTGGCTATTGTCCTTCTTCTTCGTGCGAATAGTCATAACACTGTTTGTGGCTTGGTATGTTGAATTACATAATGTAAATTTAGTTTAACTTTGCAGCACTTGAATGTTGCAACAATGTGAAAATAAAGCTTGCAGTATCCTTTAGACAGGGTTCAGAACTTGAGATGCAGAACCTGTGTTGCTAAACACTAGACTGCATGTTGCTGTAACTAGTCCACTTTATGTTTGCAGGGATTTGATTTTGCTGTTGGAGGGGAAGGAGGTTTTTGTTGCTTTTTAGGTTCATGGTTTTAACAGTTAAAAAGCACATCATGACAATATGACTCTCAAAAAAGCCTGACTCTTAGAACTGAAGGGACTGGTCACCATAAAGACTGGGAAAAGAAAATCTGGACATTTCAAACTTATCAGTATTTCCATGGCCAAGAAATGATGGAATTAAGGCTCACTCCTGACCTCAAAGCATTTTATTCACACACAACTAACAGGGATTGAAATAGTGCACATGCACCTTGGTGCACCCCAAATTGAAGCTGTGCACCCAATATTTTATTTCTGCCAAATATTTTCATAGCTTTATGTATGTTAAGATATTATATGCATACTAGTTCTTGACAGGTGTCAGAAATATAATAAAATCATTGTTGTTGTACTTTTCAAAAAGATTTTGAAGTTAGAATTGGGGTTCATTAAATTTTTTAAAGTTCCAACACTATGTCTTTTCTCAATTTCAGGTACAAGTTTGCTCCCTTGATGCTGACAAGTGAACTATATGAGCAGGTTGAAGTCATTACCCTGGTCGCTATCTTCACCGGTGGTCCATTCTTCAACATCCTCAGTGTCTACTGGTTTATCAAAATATGGCAGGGGACAATAAAAGTTCTGAAGAGTGGACAGAAAAACATCTAAACATCAAGCACCATGTTTAGTATCAGTGCTTTGTGGGAGGTTCCTTGTCTACTGCTGGTAAATGCCCTGCAGGATATCCAGGTTTAGAGGCTCTAAAGTGACGTGCATTTGATGAAATGTCAGGAATTAGAATACAATCTAAGTTAATCTGTTCTGTCCTGTCCTGTCCTGACAATAACAAGTAGCTATTTGAA
>NW_017803865.1:488383-507620 GCF_001625305.1 Branchiostoma belcheri | reverse complement strand
AAGGACAATCCTAAGGAGTTGGGATTTCCAGCACTGTCAACGCCATACAAGATCAACGGCATCCTCTGGCTATTGTCCTTCTTCTTCGTGCGAATAGTCATAACACTGTTTGTGGCTTGGTATGTTGAATTACATAATGTAAATTTAGTTTAACTTTGCAGCACTTGAATGTTGCAACAATGTGAAAATAAAGCTTGCAGTATCCTTTAGACAGGGTTCAGAACTTGAGATGCAGAACCTGTGTTGCTAAACACTAGACTGCATGTTGCTGTAACTAGTCCACTTTATGTTTGCAGGGATTTGATTTTGCTGTTGGAGGGGAAGGAGGTTTTTGTTGCTTTTTAGGTTCATGGTTTTAACAGTTAAAAAGCACATCAAAAAGATTTTGTTGTACTTTTCAAAAAGATTTTGAAGTTAGAATTGGGGTTCATTAAATTTTTTAAAGTTCCAACACTATGTCTTTTCTCAATTTCAGGTACAAGTTTGCTCCCTTGATGCTGACAAGTGAACTATATGAGCAGGTTGAAGTCATTACCCTGGTCGCTATCTTCACCGGTGGTCCATTCTTCAACATCCTCAGTGTCTACTGGTTTATCAAAATATGGCAGGGGACAATAAAAGTTCTGAAGAGTGGACAGAAAAACATCTAAACATCAAGCACCATGTTTAGTATCAGTGCTTTGTGGGAGGTTCCTTGTCTACTGCTGGTAAATGCCCTGCAGGATATCCAGGTTTAGAGGCTCTAAAGTGACGTGCATTTGATGAAATGTCAGGAATTAGAATACAATCTAAGTTAATCTGTTCTGTCCTGTCCTGTCCTGACAATAACAAGTAGCTATTTGAAGCTTACTTACCAGTCCTTTGATGGGTGAAGTCTGTAGGATCACTGTGATTTAGTCTCTTTGTAGGTCTGCTAGAAACTAAAAGGTTACACTGACCTACACAATGTTAATAAGTGTGATGCTGCTGTGCTGTTTCACCTAAGTTGGTATTTGAAACGTAACCTTGTATTGGTATGTCTACCTCAAGCATGTTAAAGATACCACTGCACTTAGTGAAATCATACTGAATGGTATTGGTGCTATTAAAAGTGTTGATGTATGATAGGATTCTGTTGCAAGTGGTAACAGTTTGCCTACTTGTTTGACCTTTTCCCGGCTGCCCTTTTCTGTCACCCATTTTGCCTTGGTGACAGCAGTAGGCAACAGGAGAGCAGTTAAATCTCTCCTTCCTGTAAACTTCTCCAAGGTCGGTGCAAACGGGTCAGATATCTGTAAGTTTTAACCTTTAGCACACTGCAGTACCATTTAGGCTACCAATGTTAAGTTGCTCAGGCTGTCAGGGTTAGTAGGGAGAGCTTTAAAAATGTTACTCAAAATGTATTTAAAACATGGAATTTAATAAGAAATACAAGATGCAATGTGGTTTTGTTCCATCTAAAACTGAACAAGAAACGTAGTGACACTACAATATTGTTAAGTATTTTTTTTGTCCTGTAGGTCATCTATTACTGGTATAGACTTACTGTGTACTCACTCACAGCATCCACTCTCAGTAGGGTCTGAGTCTTGTCGGCATCCTATGATTTTTTTATCGTTGAAAGTTTTTAACAGCTCTGCATTTCTAAGATTCACTGCTGCAGGGGCTCAAAGCTTCTTCCTGGTATCAAAAGTAATCTGACACCCAAAACTAAGATCCACAATTCCTGGAAAAGTTTTGATTTAATGCTCTAAGCCAATCCACACCTGATGTATCCAAAGGTCACCAGTGACGCAGAACTACAGTGTTGGTAGTTGTGGTGGTGCACATGTAATGCCAATGACCAAATTGATAGGTTAGTAGGCTAATCTGATGATTCTGATCCATTAGCCTGCGTGCATTTGGAAATACATGTGCTAGAATAGCTACTGTTGGTGGAACATGTGGTCGAGTAGGAGGACAGCGTTGCTTGAATGGGGTCTGAGACATAAAGTGTTGAAATATAAAGGATTTTATTAGTGCAAAGAAAAGACGAGCTAAGGCCATGTTGATTTAATTATATGGATGACATCCGCCCGCGCATTAATTTTCGTCTGTTTCCAACAAAAAGTTTTTGACCATACTGTAAATCACAAAAGGCACCTGCAAAATGAGCAAATATATGCCGTACATTGCAAAAGATAATATGTGAAAACGATACTAATGTCGTAGAATGCAAAATCGATTCCAAAGGAAAAGAAAAAGAAGTGTGAAGAAATGGAAACGAAGAGTCCATTATTCACCATACCATACCCTGTATGTTAAGTCATTTGTTCAACCTTCATGACCACATAGATTTCGTAATGAAGGCAACTTTTTTTTATTCGCACGCTCGCATCAGTTTTGGGGTTCCCAGAGGATGTCATCCATATAATCAAATCAACATGACCTAATGTCCAGCCGCTTTAAAGTCTCGGCTGGAGGTACTAGCTAGTCTGTGTGCACCTGATTAGCTTGAGTCGGCGGATAGCAGGTCCAACATGTGATATCACATTAATCTCGTCACTTGTGCCACCTGAAATGCGCGGACTCACTGTACAACTAATACACCAATGGTACAACGAGGTACATCTGTCTGGAACACCAGTCATGTTGGAAGCCTGTTGATTTACTGATACCTTTTCAGTCTAGTCCGTAAAAACACTACAAATGTCATGGCTGGGGTCACGTCACTCAAAAATTCCTATGGAATGATCATATTGTTGAAAGCAAAACTAATTGGTGGACAAAGATGGACCGTGGTGCGTGCGTATGCGTACCTGTGTGGAGTGAACATCACGGACCACTTTAAATATTTGTGTCAACCATGTTTGTGCAGTTTGCCCCCGTTCTTGATCATGTCCAGGTTGTGGTACCAGCATCATTCTTCCCTACATAAGCCATGTTGACCTAGTGATAAAATAATAAGTAAAAATACAAAAACGAACCAGAAAGGCCAAAATTTGCTCGGGAGCAAATACACCTGATTTCACGCATAGCAGCTTGTTCTGGAACTGCAGGGGCGTTAGATTAAGATTTTAAGGATTACTCAACGGTACATATAGGCTAATCGTCGTGATTTTTGGCATGTAACGTCAAGTGCTTGACATGATTAAGAAACTTTCTGAAGTGGTAAAGATACTATCTGAAGCAGTATCACACGTGTCCCATGGCATCTGTTCATAGAACAGACAAGTTCCCAAACAGTGCAGGGGTATTTGACCTACTTATTGATTGTATTCTGTTAAGTACATAAAGTACGAATGTCTGTCTGCCGTTCCATTCAAGTATGAAAGAGCTTTTTTCCCTTTTCTTTGTTCCTGTGTGGGAAAGTAAGGAGCTCCCGAGGGGCTTAGCTCGCCTAAGAGTGATTTATCCGCTAAAAGGATGCATGGCTTACCGGCCTGTCGTCGACGACTTCTCAGAAACCTTTACATCTACGTATATAACGATTATCAAACAAGAACATTTTCATCAGGTTGGTAGAAAATAGGATATTGGGATTTTCTTATACACAACCAGGTAAGCAAAGTAGGAACAATACCTGTAATTTTATGTAAGAAAATCCGAATATCTTTAGAAAAGTTTAAGGTGATTATACGGCTTGTCAAAACTCGTTCCTTCTTAATACTCCTGTGAAACCCAAGCTGCCATGTGTTAAAATCATGACAGCAGGTGGTCTCTGAAAAACAGAGCAACCATGGGAGAACTGTGCTCAATACATAATCTCTGAAAATACCCTGCCTACTTTTTTTTTATGTTGTCAAATTTTTTTATCTTCACTGTTCGTTACATTATATACCCGCGGTCTCAAAGAGCTCACTAAAGAAGTTAAATAAGTTAATTCCAAATCATCCTTGATAGTAAAGAGTGGACGCAGGAGGCAACAAAAGGTCGCTGGGAATTACCAGCCTTTCCTGATGACGTCGTTACGGACCCCACTGTGACTTCCGGGTTTGGTGTATAAAACATGGAGTGTGGTCTGCAGTGTGGTTACTTTTTGCCGTGAGCTCACGCTGATATACACATCATAGACATGTGGAGCCCGGTCTTGCTGATGGTCCTCGCTTCGGCAGCGCTAGACCACGCCGCCGGCCTTGTGGTCACAGGGGTAAGTGGCCGCTGTCCTTGGTGCTGATCAGTAAACAAGCCCTTAAGTGTAACAGCGGGCTCTGTCCTTGGTGCTGATATTGCAAACTTATTCGTTTTCAACATATTTTTGTTTCCTTTAAAACAATTCCAATGTATTCATATTTGCATTGTCGTGTATCGCGTAAGAAATGGATCGCAGTTTCAGTAAAAAAATGTAAAATCTTCAATTAGATGTAAGTTTAAAATTTCGATTTGATTTAAGACGTCTCCTGTGTGGTGGGGGTACATAGAAAAATAGCAGCGCTTGAAATACTTGCCACAACAGCGCAAAATCAAGCCGGAGTCATAAATTTGCTCGGATAATGAGTAAAGGCACCCGTGTATGAGAACACTAGTGAAGTCAGAATTCATATATGAGCTCTTCAGATAATAGATAGGAAATGAAACTTGTTTCTTGACTGAGAAAATTATCCCATGACATTTCCTCCATTTGCAGACCTGCCAGAATGACGCCCAGTGCATCGCGGCGAGGGAGGAGGCGGGTTCCTGCTGCGCGCTGTGGAGCCCGGGCTCGGACCTGCACGTCTGCAAACCCGCCGGCAGGACCGACGAACCCTGCCACGCAGCCTCCAACGTCTTACCGTGAGTTACACAACATTCACTAGCTTATCTTACCTTAAACAGTTACTAGATGGAAGGTACTCCTTTTCTGGACAGTTTTTAATGTCAATTTTCGGATTGTTGGGTTACGATATTTATTCAGGGAATGAATATTTGACGTCATTGTGTTGTATGGATGTATAGAAAAGAAGTAGCTTATACCCGACCGATTTATTGTTACCAAGGCATCTTTGCCTGGTGCTAATGTGCTAAATATGCCTATAAAATATCTATCAGACGAATATGTTAAAAATTCTACCTTAAAAATACAAAAGAGTTATGAAATAAAAAGTCCATTACTTCAACCATTAACCCTGCATTTTCAACTCCATTTAAAGCAATGCATTTATATCCATGCGATTGCCGTACTCGTTGCTATATTGAGGACTGACGTAAAGTTACCAGTGGTTGCTATAGACGCCGTTCTTCCCTTCCAGATATCCATTCAACGGGCAGAGGCGGTTCTGGAGGTGTCAGTGCGCGGAGGGACTACGTTGTGCCACCGAACCGGGCAGTTTGATCGGCCGCTGCACGTCAGCAGACAAGTGAACGGGTTCGACGTTTACATGGTACAACTGGTTTCTCTGGGAAGGAAAAGTGGCAAATGATACAAATCCGTATTCATAGCATTGCATGCCCGCGGACATATAGTACATGTATTCCCAAGATTGCATTACATATAGTACATGTATTCCCAAGATTGCATTACGGGATTCTGCGTTTACCCCGTATTAATGTATTGACAAACACTTTGTGTATGCACAGTTTGGCCATACGTCCACCCTCTTACAGCTGGTCTTGTAGGAGATTAGAAGCCAGACGTCTGGCAAACGTTTGTAAGCTTATTCATGTCAAAGAACAACTATTTATATAATGATGTATATGGTACTGGACATTTATTTGATTTCAAGAATAAAAGACTTATCCACCGAAATACACAAATCTATGTCTTTTTCTTCCTTTGGCTTTGACGACTGCTGCGTGTTCTCCTAGCCGATATCCACATGGGGGGGGGGGGGTAGTAATTGCACTATATGCAGAGTGTAAACACGAATGCGTCGGATTAACGGTGTAAACTATTCATTCATTTATTGTTTGGGCTGGCTATGAACAGTGAATATTCTCTGCTTTTCGTTTCACCGCGGCACTAGGCATGTTTATTGTTGACTTTGAAGTACTACTCGTAATGTAGTAATAATTTAAGTGGGCGATAACATTTCCTGTATAGTAAGTCAATAATATCGTTTCCTGAGTAGCTAGACCGAACACTAATGCACGTACTTTCAATGGATTTGGACACAGAACCTCGATCGGAAGCTCTTAAATGGACAGTTAAGTCCGGCATTTATAAATGTTAAAGGTTGCAGTAAGGGTTTCCTATCCAAGCCAAAGTCTAGCGAGTACCAGTAAGGTTTCTTCATTGCAAAATTCATCTTGTATGTAACACGACGGGAAATTAAAGGGAAACAAATATACTACAAATGTCAATGAATGTTGACTTAGATGTCTTGTCATAGCTCAGTGCCCAGCTTCAGTGGGTCCCGACGGTATTATTAAACCCAGCGGAATCAGCCTCAGATCGACGGATAAATAAAACAAGTCTTTGGTACGTAAAACGATAAAACAGTGGTACATTTGGGTATGCTGTTTGTCAAGAAAATAAAATTTGCTATCTATGCCGACTGTATTTTGTACTACGTAAACCACATACTTGGAATCTGATACCAATATACTTTTTCTCATAGTCAAAATGCCACGCACTGACACTTACGAATACGAACTTATGAATATGAATACTTTTCTCATAGTCAAAATACGGCTTTGTCTGTAGAGAATTAGGTATTTTGCATTGACGTCAATGGTAGATGGGTCAATGGCCTTCTTTAGAAAGCCAGTACGATTTTACGATATTTGTACTCAATAGGAAAAGTTCGGAAATTGAATTAGTCATATCTCAGTTATTACTTGATGAACTGTACACGTATAACGTATCACTGGAAATCGTTTACAATTCTACCATATTTCTCATGATCCTACATCACACGGTCGAACAACAGAGCTGACTATACAAGGGAAGCTTCAATCAGACCTTTCTGGGGGATTGTGGATACTAATAAGTAGAAGAATTAGGCAAAAAAATAGGGTCAATGAATTGGGTAGGTGAGCCGCGGTAAGGGTCTTTTCCTTATTTAGCTACATTTTCCTTTTTTTCTTCAGCCTGTTTTTAATTGGGGTGTACCAAAATAAGAAAAAGAAGGATAAAATAGACAAGGAAAATAATAGCTTTTAAACTATTTTCATTCCCTTTTGTACCTTTTCAACGTCCAAGACTGTGCCCGCATTGTAAGTCTGGCAGGGACGAACCCCATGTATAGTGGTTCAAGTTACCTCAATCATTCATCTTTTGTACTCTCCACCAGACTCGTTTTGCAGGCTGAAGTAAAAATAGTAGAAATCGGCCTAAAAGGGGATATAATTGGCCAGAAGTAGTGGCCGCCCAGATAAGCTCCATTTTCCCTGAAAAGGTACGGTGGCCCGTAAGTACAGGCATGCGTGTCTGCGCGAATACTTTCCACGTCTTTTCTTAGAGAGACTTATACTAAATACCTTCATAATGATGATACTACATCTGAGTTATGTGGTGGTGTTTTTGTTTCCATCATGCTGCTTATCCACAAAGGCCATACATTATAATATGACTTTTTTCCCTCAATCTACAAAAACATGCAGTTCTCTGAACATTGCATTACCATTTTTTTGTTAGATATGTCACTCAACAAAATTAAGCTCATTGTCAGTATATAGCTTAAACTTTACTCAGTCTGATTGAAACCAAGTCACACCAATGATGTCAATTTTCATCTGATGTATAGGCTTGGTCCGTGTTAGTTGTGTAGTATTGCAGTATTGATACAGTGTATTTTCAAGAGTTTGTATTGAGCTCACATCTTAGCTTGGTAAGTAAGTATTCGGTGGTTAGAGATGGCACTAGACTCTGAATAACCTGGCATCAATTCTTTGTGTTAAGGTTGCTTGAGCAAGGTTATTGAAGCAGATGAGCTAAGCCTTTGATGTAACTTCAGTTATGCACATCCAAAAACAACCATCAAAATGACTTGTTCTCACCTGATTGCCAAGTTTTCAAAACAATAATGGTAATTTTAAAAGAGTCTTTTTTGTGGTCAACAAGTCTAACTCCATAATCTACATATTTAACAAATTATTTCAAAGAGCACAAGATGACATCAGTAGATTGAAATTAGCTTTTCTGCTAGCAGAAATGAAACAAAGTTGTCCAATTGATGTCAGTGAGGTACAAATGTCCGTGTCACCCCAGATGTTTTCTCAAACTGTGGTCTGTTGTGTGCATGATAAATTTTGGATAAAATGATGGTTGTCAGGTGAGGTAGGTACAGCAATATCAGCCAAACTGTTTGTGCCATGGGTAGAACACAATCCTAGATTGGGACATAGGGGACACAACTTGTTGGTTAGATGTTTTTGTATACAAGTGTTGATCTGATAGTGGGTGTGTAAAGCAACATGTCAGATTTGCACTATAACATATATAGAGACTTAAAGCACTGTTGTATGTTGCTGCCAACAATATTTCTAACCTTGGTAGGGTCTGACCTCCTACTTTCTTTGGTGTAAGTCAGGGCAATTTTAGCCTGTGCCACATGTGCAAAAAAGTTTATCATTATTTTTTTAAACCAAAATATTTGAAGATGGACCCATCCAAAATTAGCAGGGCCTGGCATTTACTTGATCTATTGTTGGGAAAAATGCAAGTTTGCCCTTGGAGAAATGTTTGCTTTTAAGATGTACAAACCTGGATGTTGGCAGCTATGTAACATCTTTATAACACATTGTGATGATACTAAGTTTGTAAGTTACTATGTATTTGTCTTATTTCTAGTTTTCTCATGTAAACATGGAAAGTGTTTTGGGGAAAAGTTTGGGGACTTGTCACCAAACTAAAATTCTTCTAGCTGGAACAGATTTGATAGGTATTTAGGCCATTAGCTTTTACAAAAAAAGTGTTTTGGAAAATGGAAAGAATGTTGAGAGATTTCTATATTTCTCCATGTTTACAGGAAGCCCCAATTCGTAGTGTTGTATTTTATGTACCAATAAAAGTTTCATATGACAGTCCAGGGAACTCTGCTTTTATTGCATATGCGTAATATGAGACCAATCTATCCTGCCATTCTTGAGTTATCCTGGTGAAGAACACACATAGGCGCTGCCTAAAGTATAACCACCATTTGAGCGCCATTGACGTCATCATAATTATCATATGAATCTCGACGACCTGGTGTTGGCGGGTAAACTGAACAGGCATGCACTGTAATCCAACATGGTGGATATGAAAAGCCTCCATACTTGCTTTAGATTGTTGTTCGATAGACATGGGACTAAATATAAGCCCACTGCCCTCAAACAAGAAGAAACCCCCTTGCTCCAAAGAAGTCATCGAAGCGGCATGGAGGTAGTTCTCTCCATCTCAGGCCGAACACGGAAGCCTGCAGCCACACCTTGTCTGTCTAGACCCACGTCTAGACGTCATGTCTAGACCCGCGTCTCGCCGTACGTCGGGACAGCGCGTCTGGGTATATAAGGCCTGACGAGCAGGCCAAGCTCACTCTCGTTGAGGGTTCAGTTTACGTCCTTGTGACTATTACGCTTACGTCCTTGTGACTCTCGCTATCGACTTGCTCTCAGTCTAAAGAGAATGGCCAGAATCAACAACACCGGTGAGCCCAATTATACTTCCAGTATTGTTCGTTACACAGTTTCATCTTGCCCATAGAACGAATCCCATCAACAGAAATCGTGACTTACTCATGCCGATTGATTAGGAATGTTTTCTGGCCTGATGTCCAATCTATCTATATAGCTATCGCAGTTTGGGTCGGTACTCTTCGGGGCGTTATTTCAAATTTCCCGTGCTTTATGAAAATGTTTCAGAGGTTCGCTAGATGGCGCTAGTTATGGATCGGTCCCTCTTGTCACAAAATCCCAGTCATTTTACCAAGTGAAATACATTTGTATGTACGGAGAAATGTGTTACGTGTATACTTTGTTATGCCCCTGAAGTTTCCGTAAAATGTCATGTACTTTTCTTGCGTTTGTACATGTGTACCTAGGACATACAGGGATATCATTTATGGTTTTGGTAGCACCTACCACATTGTCAGCTGTGTTTCCGTCTTGTATATGAAACGGTCGTTGCCATTTGCGAAGGCTATATCGCTGAATGGTCGATGCTATATCATCATAATACGGCCGAAAATTTGAGCTGAGCAATGTCTATTGTGTTGAACGAAAGTTCTAAAACTTCAATGTGAATAATTGTACCAACACAGATGAGCTTTAAAATTCATGCTAATACTATTACATGCATTTGACATAACAATAATGTGCCCTTTAATAACTCTTTCTTTTCTTTATATCACCAACAGCACCGCCAGACCATCGGCGAAGAAGCTGCCGCCGCAAACGCAAACCCAACTGGTTTCGTAAGTTGATCGACTGCTTTAATATGATCTTTATCTGTCAGGACACTGTATGAAAATTTGACCAGCTGCTGCAGCAATAGGACGTTTGTATTTAACAACTAAAAGTTACATTCAGATATAAAGCCATCATGTGTAAGCTAGCCAATTTGTTTCGTGGTTTATATTTTTTGTAGTAACTGCTTTGTTCAGTCCAGTATTACATGTAATTGCTTGTGACATTGAAACTATGTAGCTAATAAGTAATGATTTTAATTTAAGTATCAACAGATTTCATGTTAGCACGCAAATGTAACATTGAATGCAAGTTGAATGCAATGATAAAAATCTTAATGTGCTGTCATGAAAGTTCAACTATATTGGTAATTACATTGTTTAACGGTAAATCATTTGTTCCAACGCAAAAGGAAAATGTTCTCACCTAGATCAGTCACTCTGGCTTCGGAGTTCCCTCAATAGACTTAACTAGTGTAGGTGGACAGCTCTATTTCAACATAGAGCATAATTGGCGCATTTTGTGTAGTGTAATTCGCTTTGATTCTACCTAATGCAGACCCTCCTAAATGTGTCCCCTTCCTGTGTTTTTCTTACAGATAGCGATCCCAGGTTTGGCTTTGCGCCTGTCCAGCCACCACCACCGGCTCGGCCCGCAGCTCCGGCCGCACCAGCGCCACCGCCTCCACCAGCAGGTCCGCCAGTGCCAGTGCCAGTGCCCGCGCCAGTGCTCGTGCCAGTGCCCGCGGCTGCGCCCTTGCCCGCGCCAGTGCCTGCACCAGTGCCTGTGCCGCCCGCTCCACCGGCTCGACGACCACCTCGAAGACTTGCACCACCGGGTGCACCTGCACCTGGTATGTGGAGGCCGCAAAGGGTTGCGGGCCTTCTATCGAGACAGGCCACAGCGGCTCTGTTTGGAGTGAAAGTGGTAAGTGTTGATATGATAAAGAAGACCATGCACTATGTATGTCTTGTCTTTCATTACCTCCATGAAATGTGTCATGGAGGTTATATTTTCAGTTGCGTTTATCTGTCCGTCTGTCCGTCTGTCCGTCTGTCCGTCTGTTGGTCAACAAGATAACTCAAGAACGCCTGGATGGATTGGTTTCATACTTGGTGTGTTGGTAGGGTGTGACAAAAACTGGAAATGATTAGATTTTGGGCCCCCTAGTGGCTTCCCTTGGTACTGCAGTGCAACTTCCGGTTTTGATATCTCGCGATCTGGACATGCTAGGGTCATGAAATTTGGATGGAAGGTAGCTCTTGTCCTCGGGAAGAAGTCACGTGAGTTTGGTCTCCCTAGCTACTTGTTCTGGAACTGCAGGGTGGTTTCTTTGAAAATCTTCGAGAGAGGATAACTGAACAACCGTTTGATGGATCATCATGATTTTTGGTATGTAGGTAGCTTAAGTGATACTTGACATAATCAAAAGATAATTATGCAAATCAGGATCTAATTTGCATAATTAATGAGGAAATTCTATAAATCAGCTGTATTTCATATTAGGGCTATAAAACTCTATAGACATATGTTAGTGAGAACGACAAGATCATTGGCAGATATCGATTATGTAAAGGAAGACCTAATTTGCATAATAAATGGCAAATTGGTACAATTTTATGGTGGTAACTGCTGGGAATTTAATACTTGCCATAATTGGAAGTTCAGTGAAGGTGAACATCACTAAACATAATTTATGTCAATCAGGACCTCATTTGCATAATTTATGAGGAAACGCTAGAATAGCCTTATTTATTAAGATAACCCTGTCATTTGGTGGAGAGTATGATCAATTGATGCAATATATGCAAATGGCCTCATATGATTTGAATATAAGCGGTGATAAATGTAAGCCAATTACAGGTGGTCATCACCATGCGTAAGATTTATGAAAACAATACACATGTCATGGAGGTATGAGATCATCGAACTCTAGTTTAATTTTTTTTCAAATTTGTCCTGCTGCCCTTTAGTAGGTAATTTTTTTCACATTCAATTTTTTAATCAGGTTATTAACGCTTGACTTCTTCTGCGCTGCTGTGACATAATTCAAATATAGTCTATAATGCATTTGGTGCATTTCGTGGTCTTTCCATAGTCTTCTACGTACATTTTCGTACACACCTCGTCTGTCTGTATGATTTTAAAGACCTGTTACGTCGATGTACTTATGTTGTGTTCAATTTAAACTCTCTCCATATATCTGAGGGATGTTTATATGTTACAAATTCCTCCGATCATGATTGTAACAACCCCCTTTTATCCCTTTCTAGCAATTGCGTCCCCCCGCAGGATGACAGCTATTACAGCACGTAATAGGTTGGCAGTGGAAGCTGCAGAAGAACGAAGGAGAGCGGTAAGTTTGGTATATATAATATACATGTAGAATTTTAGGAAGTATCGTTTTATGATCTGTGGACCACAAGTAGCAGAGAGTCTCTGCCGTCCCCATCTCTGTTATGGGTACACAATGTACATTTAACCCAGACACTCAGTCTCGTGTTCTTTCTACATTATGCCCACAGACGATATGAACTTCGGCCAGAGACCATCGGCTAGAGGGCCACCTCCGGACTACCACCATCTGGAGGGGCCCTCCACCCGGCCCCACCACCTGCCGGGGGCCTCCGGCAGACCACCAGCCGGAGAGGCCATCCACCTGCCACATCCTGCATGGCCGCTGACCACCGCGGCCAGGCTTGCACTTTCCCCGGCCCGACCACCAGCCGGGTGAGGCCCTCCGGCCCGACCACCCGCCGGAGAGGCCGTCCTCCTGCCACAGTCTGCATGGCCGCCGACCACCGCGGCCAGCGACGCCACGGTCCGACCATCGGCTTGCACTCTCCCCGGGTGACACCCTCCACCCGCCGAGTGATGCCCTCGGTCCCGACGATCTGCCGAGTGATGCCCTCCGGCACGACGATCTGCCGAGTTATGTATTTTGTGCATGTCTTTAATTTGTGATTTTGCATTTAGTTAATTTGTGATTTGTGATTTTTTGATTTTATGATCTGGTGGAAACAGACTGGGACAGACTAGTTGTAATTTCATGTCAAAAAGCAGTTACTCAAGCAACTGGATCTGATGTATGATTTTCTGATTTATGATTTTCTGATTTATGATTGTCTGATTTATGATTGTCTGGTTTATGATTTTATCTAGTTGCTTGAGTAACTTAGCATATTATTGTCTAACCTTCAGCGATGTAATTTAATAATTTATGATTTTGTAGCTGAAAAAATGTAACAGTTCCTTCTGTGTACCTGAACTACTGTTGGCAGGGATAATCACTGTTTCCTGGTTGTTGGTAAGGTGCTTGAATGTGTTTCGATGACATTCCGAGTGACATTGCTGGTGAGGGCCCCACCAGAAATATCCCTCTGAGTATCATTGCAACATATTCAACGCCTTGCAATCAACCAAGAGATTGTGGCTCTCCCTACTGACAATGCCTTGGGTAGATAGCGGGTAATTGTTAATTTTAGTGGACGGAAATTTTTCATCACAAATCATTAACTTCCTGTCATGCCTCTACCAGACTGTTCATGTTGTATGAAATAAAATACATTGTACATGTACGGAATTGACTATTCTCTTTTTAGTTTTCAGACACCCTCCACCTGCCGAGTGATGCCCTCCGGCCCGACGACCAGCCGAGTGATGCCCTCCGGCCCGACGACCTGCCGGGTTAAGTATTTTGTGCATGTCTTTAATTTGTGATTTTGCATTTAGTTAATTTGTGATTTTTTTTGTAAAATGTAAACATCTGGTGGAAACAGACTGGGACAGACTAGTTGTAATTTCATGTCAAAAAGCAGTTACTCAAGCAACTGGATCTGATTTATGATTTTCTGATTTCTGATTTTCTGATTTATGATTTTATCCAGTTGCTTGAGTAACTTAGCATATTATTGTCTAACCTTCATCGATGTAATTTAATAATTTATGATTTTATATCTGAAAAAATGTAACAGTTCCTTCTGTGTACCTGAACTATTGTTGGCAGGGATAATCACTGTTTCCTGGTTGTTGGTAAGGTGCTTGGATGTGTTTCGATGACATTCCGAGTGACATTGCTGGTGAGGCGCCCACCAGAAATATCCCTCTGAGTATCATTGGAACATATTCAAGTCGCCTTGCAAACAACCAAGAGATTGTGGCTCTCCCTACTGACAATGCCTTGGGTAGATAGCGGGTAATTGTTACATTTCTTAATTTAGTGGACGGAAATTTTTCATCACAAATCATTAACTTCCTGTCATGTCTCCACCAGACTGTTCATGTTGTGTGAAATAAGATACATCGTACATGTACGGAATTGACTATTCTCTTTTTTAGTTTTCATAGGTGAAGATCGGACAACCTCTCATCATGAAGATGGCCGCCATGCTGATGATGTCTTGCCGCCATGCTGACAATGCTTTGGGGAAGGGGTAACTGTTACTTTTCTTAGTTGAAAAAAAATTTTGCATCACAAATCATTAACTTCCTGTCATGCCTCCACCAGTACTGTTTATCTGACGAATGACTGCCTGACTGTACACGTGCTGTGTGTAAACATACATGCTGTGTGAAATAAAATACATTGTACATGTACTTGAATTGACTTTTCTCGTGTTTTTTTCTTTTCATAGGTGAAGGTGACGACATCGGACAACCTCTCATCATGAAGAACGCCATCATTTTCTGATTTGATTTTCTGATTTATGATTTTCTGATTTATGATTTTATCCAGTTGCGTGAGTAACTTAGCGTGTTATTGTCTAACCTTGTAAAAATGTAACAGTTCCTTCTGTGTACCTGAACTATTGTTGGCAGGGATAATCACTGTTTCCTGGTTGTTGGTAAGGTGCTTGAATGTGTTTCGATGACATTCCGATTGACATTGCTGGTGAGGGCCCCACCAGAAATATCCCTCTGAGTATCATTGGAACATATTCAAGTCGCCTTGCAAACAACCAAGAGATTGTGGCTCTCCCTACTGACAATGCCTTGGGTAGATAGCGGGTAATTGTTACATTTCTTAAGTTAGTGGACTGTTCATGTTGTGTGAAATAAAATACATTGTACATGTGTTTTTTGAATGAATGAATGAACCCTCTTCATTCTTGAATGCTTGTTTGGTTGTACCTTGGTAGCTATATATATAGTGTCAATGGCTTAGCCCTTATAACTAGCGTAAATACCTAGCGTAGTAGTAGTTTTTTTCCAGACAGTTGTTACCTGTCCCCTGTTACTGTATTGCAATGAGTATTATAGTTTCATATCAAAGCTTTCCTGTGAGTGTAATTAGCCCACAGGGGATAGAAGGGGAGGGGTTGTGTCAAAAGTAATAAATTTGTTAGAGATCAAACCCCCATGCACACCCTTTGGGGCCCAGAAAGGGAAGCCCAACAAGATAGCCTAACCCTAGCCTAGCCCATCTTTTCCAGATACCCTTTTCTGTACAGACGACGAAGGTATTCGCGCAGACGAGGAAGGTATTCGCGCAGGCGAGGAAGTTTTTTTCTGTGCAGGCGTGAAAGGTATTCGCGCAGACGTGGAAGGTATTCGCGCAGACGTGGAAGGTATTCGCGCAGACGTGGAAGGTATGTGCGCAGACACGCATGCCTGTACTTACGGGCCACCGTAAAAAGGAGTCTGGTGGAGACTACATCTTTTGACAGTCCCACGCGGGAATTTGTCCAGTAAAGTATAAAGAGACTAGATGGAATGCATCACAAAGGCTCCACCAACAAAATGTCTGACGTCCCACGGCACACAGTGGGCAGCATACGAACCAAAAAAGGTCTGAAATCTTGACGGTCTCGATAACGCATTTCTTTTAAATTTGAAAGCTGACGTTAATTCTTTCGACAAATCGAAAAAAAAGTTTGACAATGGTGCTCTTGGAAATGATTCTGTGTATAATGTACGTCATGTGTTTTTACATCTGGGTCATTTGCGTCAGTTTTGATCCCACGGGTACAAGCTAAAGGGATTCAAATTACCTTGATCATATTGTTCTTGATCTTGCCTACATGTATACTGTCATGGTTGTTAAGGTCAAATGACGTGGGGTTTGCCATCCTGGGGATAACTGTCTTTTCGCGTTTTCTGTCAGTTCGTTTGACCGTCTTTTCACGTTTTTTTTAATCCATCGCCATTTCCCCTCCAAAAGATATATCTTCAGCTTCTGAACAACAGTACAGAGTCTTATAGTATCATAACTAATTATATAAATAAATTTCGTAAATCTATGTTTTAATTCGAGAGTTTTAATGTTTATCCTAGTCTGATGGGGCGGGGACAGCGGTGTTTGTGGTCCACAGACTAGTAAATATCCTATTGTGTAGAATGTAGGCCAATGGGTCGCGTGTGTGAAGTCTGCATGGACCGTTGACGTCATTGCTGATCCCAATACGAACTATATGTATAGTGATTCAAATTACCTTAATCAAAAGTGTTCTTTTGATTTAACGGATTTCGCATATCAATTTGTGCATTTCAATGGTCCGTGGTTTTCGTAATTAATCCACAAGGTCTCGTTACTTTAAGCTTCAATTTTCTAACCCAGGAGAAAACAAATATGTACTTGCCTTTCCAACCGGTCCAATTGGGCGGGGGCACATATCTCTCTACTAAACAATTTCAAAGCAGACACAATACTTGAAAAGCTAGTCACATTTACCTGAAAGACTGTCAAAAGATGACTGATAGTCTTTCCTATACCTGTGACGTCCTGTGACAGCTTAGAAAACTGCAGTGCGACTTCCTATTACTTGATGTCGTAGTTGCTTCAGATGCCGTGCACGCGGTTGTGGGGTGTGGGGAGGAAGGCTACTTAATGTGTTCCCAGCGCTTCTCTGTTTTTAAAAGCACCTCAACATAGAATCGAGTTTGGGAATAACAGTCCTTGTAGGAATAATAATAACAAGAAGCCATAGGTGACAATCCTCCGTGAAATTTTATATTTTGCAACAAAAATAATCCCAAGCGTCAACGCCAGACCTACTGTGCAGACATTAGGCAACGGTTAATACAATGAGGGCGCGTCACAACCATAAAACATAAAAAGACCCAAATCCATCACTGCTCCTAGAGCGTGTAAAGATACTGTGCTTCAAGTTCGAAGTTCAGTTTAATTACACACACACAATCTTTGCATTCATATAAAGATCGGACTATCATTATCTATCATGGTCGTGTCACTAGTAACAAAGACAGCCCCACCGTCTTACCGTGCCTGTTACTTATTAAGCGCGACTGGCCATGCGGCCAGCACGCGCGAGTGTTACTGCCGCCGGTCAGATACCCGGGCAAAACCATTTCAACGACATTATAGGGATGTTTCAAAAATAAGCATTTACTCCAATATCAAAACTGCTAGGGTAAAAATAAAAAGACGTGCATCACCACGGGCATAATGGCACACCACATGCCAAATTACACAGAAATGCTACGTACGGAACAATGCGAACACCTATGGTGCCACTTATCGACCCTCCGCACGTCTGCATGAAGTTCCACCCCCCCACTGCTATTCCAAACAACGCGTTTTTCTGGACCATTCCAATTTGCCTCGTAATTGTAGGGGTGCATCTGCAATATTACATTGACCGCGAAAGCAGCAACGGCAAAAATACACATTCGTGCATCAACACGGGCATGCCCGCAGACGGCGTATAAAATTGCGTGCCGATTACACAAAGAGAACCCAGTGTTTGACTGCGAACACGAAAAACCAGCCGTTCACAACACTCCGTCCGGAGGTCCTGACCTCCTTCACGGAGTAATAAACATTGCCCGCAGAATGAAGAAGGAAAAATCAAAATTGCTTTTAGTTTACCCACTCGTTCATATAGTTTCGGCAGTCTTTGCTAACGTTGAAGTCTCTGCCATGTGGCCTGATGCATGTACATGTACTACGATAAGTGGCACTTGTACCTTGTACTTTATATCGCCAACGTATTGGGGCAAATTAAACCAAGGATGGCGACGGAATCTGAAGTAAAGACAATTGAATGAAGAGTAGTTAGTATGGGTAGGGAGTCTGGGGACTTAGATAAAATCAATAGCATACAGGTGTGTACATTGTCATCATTTGAGTCAAACCGTTACAAATCAAAATGCTCTGCCACTTAGTCAAGTTATATCTCGTCGCCTGCCCAGTGTAGCAGGGACAATTAACAGATCACCTTTTATTTTTACAAACATTCGGTGTTATAGTCTGTTATGGATGGATGCGTCACTAAATATAAAGCGCGACACAAGCAAACGCGAGTACTGTTCATGTATTCACACTATTGTTGCTTTGTGCACGGAATACCGTTGCGGAGTTTTAAGAATAGAGTTTGTTTGGTCAAGGGTAGGGGCTGCCGTGGAATTTGACCCTTAGTTCACAATAATGTTATTGTTTCGCTGGCAACATTGTAGGGCGTGATTTTTTTCCTGTAGTAAGGTCGCACCGATCTCACTGGATGCTAAAAGTAAATAGTGGTTTAATCGTGCCTTTCATGATAGGGGAAAAAGAACCTCGAAAACTATAGAGGTAACAATAGTCGGTGGATTGATGGTAAAGTTACTGAATACTAGTAGTCTAATGTAATTACGTGATCCATTTGTTTTGTCTGTAAAGTGTTTTCTATTACAATTGTATCTTAAACAAGGCCAAACTATTACATTAAGCAATGACCATAGAATTACAACACGTCAGCACACCTGCAGCTTTACCGGCGCCAGGGCCAGGTACAGTGCGTTACCGGATACCTGGTAGCCTATCCCGTAACCAAGCAGCAATTGAACAGCCAACAATAGCGTTCGCGCAAGGGTTGGATTTCTTACTCCCATTGAACTACACTAAGTCTCAATCCGTAGTCTTTCAGACGGCGACAGTGTGCAAGGCGCAACGAGCCTTGCCACTTCAACTGTGGAGTGTTGTTCGGAACTGTCTGGGTAGAGGTATGACTATGAACGTNTTACGTCCCAACGTCTG
>NW_017803865.1:461149-488363 GCF_001625305.1 Branchiostoma belcheri | reverse complement strand
GGGGCGGGGACAGCGGTGTTTGTGGTCCACAGACTAGTAAATATCCTATTGTGTAGAATGTAGGCCAATGGGTCACGTGTGTGAAGTCTGCATGGACCGTTGACGTCATTGCTGATCCCAATACGAACTATATGTATAGTGATTCAAATTACCTTAATCAAAAGTGTTCTTTTTACGAATTTCGCATATCAATTTGTGCATTTCAATGGTCCGTGGTTTTCGTAATTAATCCACAAGGTCTCGTTACTTTAAGCTTCAATTTTCTAACCCAGGAGAAAACAAATATGTACCTGCCTTTCCAACCGGTCCAATTGGGCGGGGGCACATATCTGTCTACTAAACAATTTCAAAGCAGACACAATACTTGAAAAGCTAGTCACATTTACCTGAAAGACTGTCAAAAGATGACTGATAGTCTTTCCTATACCTGTGACGTCCTGTGACAGCTTAGAAAACTGCAGTGCGACTTCCTATTACTTGATGTCGTAGTTGCTTCAGATGCAGTGCACGTATTAATTGTCCGAGCGGTTATGGGGTGTGGGGAGGAAGGCTACTTAATGTGTTCCCAGCGCTTCTCTGTCTTTAAAAGCACCTCAACATAGAATCGAGTTTGGGAATAACAGTCCTTGTAGGAATAATAATAATAAACATTGCCCGCAGAATAAAGAAGGAAAAATCAAAATTGCTTTTAGTTTACCCACTCGTTCATATAGTTTCGGCAGTCTTTGCTAACGTCGAAGTCTCTGCCATGTGGCCTGATACATGTACATGTACTACGATAAGTGGCACTTGTACCTTATCGTAGTACATGTACATGTATCAGGCCACATGGCAGAGACTTCGAAGTGGCACTTGTACCTTGTACTTTATATCGCCAACGTATTGGTGCAAATTAAAACAAGGATGGCGACAGAATCTGAAGTAAAGACAATTGAATGAAGAGTATGGGTAGGGAGTCTGGGGACTTAGATAAAATCAATAGCATACAGGTGTGTACATTGTCATCATTTGAGTCAAACCGTTACAAATCAAAATGCTCTGCCACTTAGTCAAGTTATATCTCGTCGCCTGCCCAGTGTAGCAGGGACAATTAACAGATCACCTTTTATTTGTACAAACATTCGGTGTTATGGATGGATGTGTCACTAAATATAATGCGCGACACAAGCAAACGCGAGTACTGTTCATGTATTCACACTATTGTTGCTTTGTGCACGGAATACCGTTGCGGAGTTTAAGAATAGAGTTTGTTTGGTCAAGGGTAGGGGCTGCCGTGGAATTTGACCCTTAGTTCACAATAATGTTATTGTTTCGCTGGCAACATTGTAGGGCGTGATTTTTTCCTGTAGTAAGGTCGCACCGATCTCACTGGATGCTAAAAGTAAATAGTGGTTTAATCGTGCCTTTCATGATAGGGGAAAAAGATCACAAACAGCTAGACGTTTAACCTCGAAAACTATAGAGGTAACAATAGTCGGTGGATTGATGGTAAAGTTACTGAATACTAGTAGTCTAATGTAATTACGTGATCCATTTGTTTTGTCTGTGAAGTGTTTTTTATTACAATTGTATCTTAAACAAGGCCAAACTATTACATTAAGCAATGACCATAGAATTACAACACGCCAGCACACCTGCAGCTTTACCGGCGCCAGGGCCAGGTACAGTGCGTTACCGGATACCTGGTAGCCTATCCCGTAACCAAGCAACAATTGAACAGCCAACAATAGCGTTCGCGCAAGGGTTGGATTTCTTACCCCCATTGAACTACACTAAATCTCAATCCGTAGTCTTTCAGACGGCGACAGTGTGCAAGGCGCAACGAGCCTTGCCACTTCAACTGTGGAGTGTTGTTCGGAACTGTCTGGGTAGAGGTATGACTATGAACGTCTTACGTCCCCAACGTCTGCGTGTGGACGGGCAGGAGATCTCTTTACCCCGCCAGAGTCCGCCGACTAGCCCGGTAAGGGGAGAACCAGGAGTGCATACCTATGCACGGGCGGGTATCTGGTACTTACCATACTAGCATGGGCCAGCAGTATCGCTGCTTGCCTATGACATTATGTTTGCTTCTTTAGGGCAGTGTGCGGTGGGTATAAATGTACCCGTTACAATGTACTTCAATTTTTGTGAGCTGCCACTTACTAAGTACATTGTTTTCGGTAAGGGAAGTGAGATGATATGTGTTAAGTGGAAATAGAAGCTAACATAGGTTCCCTTGTTTGGGGTCATAAACACATCAAAATTTACCTACATGAAAGACTGTGAAGTCGAAGAATTAACTTCGCACCTAAAGAACTGTAATCGTAGGTAAGGACAGGGTGGTGTATTGTTGTAATCAAAAAGCTAATTTGTGGCCGCCAAATAACGAAGACCCGTGGGAGGGTTTGACTGAAACTAACACTAAGTTTACACCTTTGTCACAAAAGAGTGGCTAGTTGTGATTGTTTGTCCCATAACCTAACCTTGTGTAAACTAAAGAAGTATGTTTGCGTTCTTTTGTGTATCTTAAGGCATGGTAGAAAAGAAGGTGTCTGTATTTCGTGTGGAACATTTAGTCTAAACAGTCCAATAAATAACGGGTTATTTGATACCAATCACTGGTACACCAACGCACGGGGCAGGTTCTTTCAAACGGTTGACCTGTCCAAATAAATCAACAAACTAACGATAGGAAACGTCCATTTGATTTGTTAGATAAACACCATGATGATGATGCCCTGGACACTGATAATGGCAATCTACACGACGTTACTCAATCTTAATCGAGCCCAAGAGTATGATGTTTATGATGTAAGAGTCTAGATTTTTACTAAGTTGAATTACAATATGTAGGAACATTTCTTCAAAGCTTAACTATCTAACTGCCATCACCCCTAGGATGTACAGATGGAGTATCCAAAACATTGCCTTATGCTCAAATGGATTTTGATATATCATCGATGTTCTGTGGTGAATGTCTTGCGGGATATCATGAGGATAGGGTATACCATATCAAATTTAAGATGGTTTTCTTCTTTCTGAGGCACCTTGTATTGATACAGTACAATTCAATAAGAATGTTTGTCTTGATCATTTCGCAGTTGGGACGCCAGACCAGTCGTGATGAATGTTCGTCCTCGCCCGACGACCCACAGGACGCGCCTGAAGCCGAGCAGGGAGAATCACCGTTATCACATGTTCCAGACGACACGGAGGAACCGACTGAACCAGTTATAGTCGACTATAGGGCAGAACTTTACAAAGATCCAGACAATGGCTACTTGACTCTTGACCTCAGCAACAAAAAACTCGAGACGATCCCTCCAGAAGTCTTTGAAATCAAGGAAATCGAGGGACTGCTCCTCCAAGACAATGATCTTGAATCGTTGCCAAGTGAAATAGGAACACTGCCAAACCTTAGATACTTGAATCTTTCGAACAACTCCAGACTTGAAGGCCTACCGGACGAAGTTGGTAACTTACGAAAGTTGGCGCACATAAGTCTCATTCACTGCAGTCTTCCGCAGATTCCGCCAGTCTTGTTGACTTTGACTGGACTGGACATACTGGACCTCGACAGAAACAAGTTACAGTCCATTCCCGACGAGATTTCTAACTTACAAGTTTTAAGAGAACTTTGGTTGACGGGTAATCAACTGGAGACGTTACCTGACTCCATCGGTCTGCTGATGAACCTACAGAAACTAGGTCTCTCCAGGAACAGACTCACGTCACTTCCGGATGAGCTCGGGAATCTGCTGTTCCTCCGGGAGCTGTGGCTGAGAGATAACAAGTTGATGACCCTGCCTGCGTCAATAGGAGAGATGGTCAACTTGCTGAGGCTGAACCTGGAGGAAAACAGGCTGACCTACCTGCCGGAGGAGATGGGGAAGATGGAGAGTCTCCTCGTGCTGAGGTTGGAAGGAAACAACTTGAGGAGTATCCCAGCACAGGTCAGTCTATCTACAAACACTTACATGACGCTTGAACATTAACTGATTCCCAGATAAAAACTTGACATTGTGCATCGTCTTAATTGTAAATGCACTGAGGCACCACTATTAACACCACCAGTGTTCTGGTCGCATTTACTCCTCTTTTCATTAAATGCATCAAGGTTGCCATCCCTTTAACCAAGGTAGTAATTTCTTTACTCTACTTTCATTATCTTAACGGTGTTTTACTGAATTACAGATCGGTCAGTTGAGCAATCTCGAAGAATTGGGACTGTCGGAAAACAAGTTGGTCAAGTTACCGGACGACGTCTGCAATCTTGAGAATCTAAAAGAGCTAGCGGTGAGTGTCATTTATGCTAGTTCGCTGAATTACCTACCAGCTCTTACCAAGGTTATATGTTACAATATATGTCATATAGTAAAATTACAAAGTCCTCACACAGGTAGACTTCAGGAACTAGCCATCATGCACATGTACTAGTATTCCTTTTCAGACTATATCTTTCCGTAAAATAACCTCGAGGCTGTAAACTGTAATGATGTCCTTTAAACTGCCATTTTCTTTAAGACTTTAAAACAGACAAATCCTTTCTCCAAGGTGGGGAAGAACAGGATTGAGGAGTTCCCGGAAGGACTAAGTAGACTGTCCAACCTAGAAACCCTGTTCGCCAACCAGAACCGCCTCGCGTACCTACCGAGAGACATCGGCAAACTCCGTCATCTCCGTGAACTCAGCATCGCCTCTAACGAGTTTGAAGACTTCCCGGAGGAGGTCCTAGACCTGACGTCACTAGAGAAACTTTACATGGGCCAATGGGGAGGAGGGGAGAGGTTCACTGAGATTCCGGAGGAGATCGGGTCGTTGGTGAAGTTGAGAGTCCTGGGTCTGGACAGCAACGCTTTCCGGAACATTCCGGACAGCATCGAAAATCTTCGTCACCTGAGGGAACTGTACCTAGATCACAACAAACTGGAAGCTCTTCCAGACGGCATCAGCTTTCTTAGGAACTTGAGGTTAGTTGTTACCCCCCGAGACTTGTGTATTGGTAGCTTGTAAATTGCATTTTAACATGCATATTATAGTGTGTTCCTTGTGAAGTCTCTTACATCTCAATTTACTATGTGAATTGAAGTTATTAATGTAGCGTGACATATGTGTTGACTCTATATGAACCTTTGCTTCCACATATAACGCAATGATACATTTCGCCTTACTTAATAGGGAAATTGACGTTGGAACGAACCGGCTGAAGCGACTCCCGACATGTCTAGACCGGCTCACACGTCTGAAGAAGTTCAACGTCGAGAAGAACCCACAGTTGGTCTACCCCCCGCAAGACGTCTGCAAGCAGGGCATCAAGGCCATCTTCTGTTTCTTAGAGGAGGATAGGAAGAAGAGGGAAGCAGAAGGTAGGCTCTATAACGTGAAGTACTAGTTGTCAGTAACAGATAGTAGACTGTGTGCTTGTGTTAGTCGTTGCCCGGAGAGTACACCCAGGCTGACACAGTTCTTCTTCTTTCACCTTTTGTTTTCAGAAATGCCAAGAGTCTTTAACCGGCTGTCACTAAGAGTGGGGGCGCACCAGTGGAGACCCATCGCTCGGGAACTGGGGCTATCCGAGGCAAACATAGGGGCAATAAAGGTACTTATCTATCACCAGTCACCACTCATGCAATAAATCAAATATTCAACACATATACCAGGTAACAGTCATTACAGGACCACTTTTTCCATAAAAGTACATAAATTGTTGTATTTGTTTGGATGTACGAATTTTATTGCCATTGATCAATGTTTGTGAAATAAAGAAATTTACTTTATCAAAAGGCAACCACACATGAATTTCTCTACAAATGTTGAATCCATCTATGCAGGACAAAGCCAAAGAAGGAGACACAGCTGAACTGGCTTTCCAGGCCTTCATGCGTTGGCGGGGAAAGAACCCCAGCCGCAACGACAAGGCTACCCTCAGCAAACATCTACAGGCTCTGGGAATGGGCAACCTGGTTACATGCTTAAAAGAGATGGACATTTGATGTGCAACCTCAAGTGCACCAATACTGAGGAAACTGTCTCTGCTCAATGTTTATGATGTCAGATGACCTTTTCATGATACATTGTACATGTACCACTACTTTATAGTCATTGTTAACAGAGCCAGTGCTTTTGCAGATGTTATTTTACTTTGTCTGTGTGAGGAGAGGGCCTAGATGTACATTACTACTTTTTGGCCAATCCTCAAAAAATAATTGTAAATAAGATAAATGAATTAAAGCCAGGGGATAATGCAAATGTCATTGAATGGAATGATCAACAGGAACTGATGCATCTTTCCAGGACATACATACATGTATAGTGTAAAGAGCTACATGTTGGGAGAGCTATAGGACTGGAACTTCCTCACCTCTGAAACATCTGTACTTACAGTCTAGTGTTTTGAATACATGAGAGGTATGCTGCAATGTAGTCTGCACCATAGCCTAAGATATGTTTATCTATGTCTGCATTGCATGTAAATTCCAGTTGCTTGTAAAATTCTCTTTGTGTTGTACTTGTTTTGCTTAGTGTTAGGTACAGTAACATGGCTTTCTGGAAATGTGATAATCCTGTTGAATGCTACAACAGTCAGTACTTAGACATTTTATGTCACTCAAAATTCAAACACAGTTTCGGCCATACTGTTGTAATGATGCAAAACCTTCACTGAACTGCCCTCGTACATCACAGTACATGAACATGTTTTTCATTAGACATTTTGGGCCTTGGTAGAAAACTCCTAATGATACATATCATGTGAGTTCTAGACTACTACTCATAGTAAGACAACGATAGCAATGGTATGATTCTACTGATTTCTATTCATTCAAATTATAATGCAATAAAGATGACATGCCTTTGAGACAAAGCCCATTATCATACACCTTTTACACTTTATACAAAAAATCTCCATCTTTAGTAAAGAACTGGCCATCTTTTTCCACTACTTCCTCATCATCCACATTTGGGTACTTTTCCATAATATCTTCAAATCTTTCTTGTATCAAGTCCAAATCAATGTCTTCCACCATATAGCCATCATCATCACCACCAGAGTCTGCCCTGCCAGCTACTGGCTGCACATTGTGTCCACTCCGAGAACTTTTGCTGCCTTGTTGTGGCTTCCATGTGCCCTTGACTACATCTTCAAGATGTTGTGGTTCATGTTTTCGAAGTTCAATTTCAACAACATTGCTTTCTTCAGTCCCTGGCCCTGCTGTAATAGCCCTTTGATATCTCTGCTCCAGTCTTTGTTTCATCTGTCCAAGATGGTGTACCATCTCCTTCTGGACAGGTGACAGCATCTTTAGATTTGTCTGTGGCAGGACTGTTTTTAACTGCTGTGGTAGAGCTTTCCTTATCCTCTGTTCAGGCTGTATGGGAGGGAGGGCTGGTAGGCCGAGTTGTCTGCGATTGGCCAGGGCTTGCTGATCGTGAAGTGCTCTCTTCTCCGACGACAATGGCCTGTGTTTACTCTTCAAGACTCGTATGATCATATCAACGTCCACTCCAAAGCCTTCTGCAAGTCTCTGCAGCGGCCATTCCTTTGGATATTCAGCTCGCAAGAAGTAGATGTGTTCTATGGCATCCCACGTCAGCAAGCGGGGCTGAGCTCCCTTTGGTTTGAAACCATATTTTCTCCCAATGATGGCCTTCTTCTTACTCACTTGTCTCCGCTTCAATTCTCTACAAGTGCATGATGATGAATCACATAATCAACAGTGGCAAAAAGAACAACATGGACATGAATGAAGAACTTTCTGTTTTTATATAAACTAGTAGATATTACATGTACATCAATTATAATTATAATATATAATTATTAAAAGAATTCTTTATTTTTCATTTTTGTTATAACAAATCCCTTCAGTGCACCACAGATTGCCCATATGATTTGATTCTCACCTGTCCAGATCCTGTGACAGCTCTCCAGCATTGGGCTCATCAAAAGGATTACGTTTAATCCGATCTTTAATTCGCTTGTCCAAGAAGTCTTCATGAAAGGTTCTTGAGAAGACAGCTGGGAGAACAGATTCAACATTCTGTCCAGACTGCACCGCGGCCCAGGGAACATTGAGTAGGCGTGATGTTAGTCTGAGACACGCTAGCCGATTTAACATGGTGATGGTACGTCTTGGAAGCATATTCACTTGCTAGGAACTATAAAAGTCACATGTAAAACGAAAACAAACTTTCTTTCCCATGGAGGCCGCCATCTTTAAAGGTCAGCCTGGGGTCAAAACGTCACATGATCAATGAAAATCCCGGTGAGTCATTTCTTTACCATTTCTTTCCCCGCAACTCAGTGTCCCAGAACTCCTGTTCATGATTTAGCCTCCGGTATCGTTTGAGAAGGTAAAGTAGGACTTCTTATGGGAGGTAAAATTCATGCAAAAGTGCTGAAAGGCTTAAAATCTTTCTGGTCTCGTTGATTCTCGGAGGTTTGAACCAGAAAGGAAAACGAGATTCTACGAGATACGCCGCCATCTTTGTGACCGACCATTTGTTTTGATCGATCCTCGACTGTCGAATATCGATCTAAGAGTAACGTTATAATCGGGCATTCTTTGGAATTCATTTCGTCGTTTTGACACAGGTATGGAAATGTCGACGGTGGCCATACCAACCGATGTTTTGGACGATCTTTGCAGGTGGGTATATGATAAATATTTCCCGTGGCGTTTATAGCTATAGGGGAGGGGGTTTCTCCAAGCAAGGAGCTTGATGCTCCAAGCAGATCCAACGGTGGCCTATCGGCCAATCATCGTAGAATCTGCTTGGAGATTAATTTCTCTAGAGTAGCTAGAGTCTTCGGCCAGGTAGGGACTGTGACTCTAACCCCGCCAAACACCATTTGTGGGTCTGAAGAAATAAGTAGTTACTAGTGCAGTACTTAGCAAGGACTCAGAAGGAGGTTCAAAACCTCCCTGGTAGTATAGCAAGGAGGTTATAAGCTCCTTGGTAGTAGACTGTAGAGAATCAAAAGAAAAGAAAAACAGTGGGAAGGATGTCATAGGATGTTCGTTTTGACAAATTTTCTATCATTTTTCATAATCAGCCCCATTATTTTGTAAGCAAGTGGAGTTTGAGTCTAGTAGGGGAAAAGGCATTTGTCAAGGATGTATTTTTCCCTGTAATCCAGGATCTCCTTGATTTTGATCTTGTTGTGGATTCAGATTGCTGCAAAAATTGTTGAAACTGATGATATGACAACAGTGGCTTGTGTTATTTGTTTGAAATAGGATCACTAGACTTAAGATAATGATGATGTTTTTCCTTTCTCCAGTCGTTTCATCATCAACATCCCCAGTGAGGAGAGAGATGACCTGATCCGGGTGTGTTTCCAGATCGAGCTCGCCCACTGGTTCTACCTGGACTTCTTCCGACAGGAGAGACCAGAGCTGCCTTCCTGTGGCATGAGGGATTTCTCCTCTATCAATATCCTTTTTGAGTAATACATGTACTTAAATGTACTGAAAGTGCACTGAAAAAAAAAGAAGAATGCAAAATGTAGCAAAACAGAAAAGGATGTTAGAATTTAGAGTCAGCAAGTTAGGATTTAGAGTCTGCATTTAGACTAGAATATATCAAGAAGGTTTAAAAAGATATATGTCACATGTTATTGTTTGTTCTCCATTGTTAGTTTCTCTTTCTGTTTTACTTGGAGTTATCCTTCTGGCAAGAATGTTCAATAAACTTATTTGCAAAACTGTTTTGTTTCCTTAACATCTTTTTGCACTTTTCAAGCATTGTCCCTTCCTGAATGAACATGTGGATACTGTGGATAAGATAATGGCCGAGTGGAGAAGCTACAAAATGAGTGTTCCTACATATGGTGGCATTCTTCTTGATGAATCACTTGAAAATGTAAGAATATTGATTATCAAATGCACTTATCATCAAAGTAATATGATATGTATGACTTTATAACTCATACATGTTTTTGCTTATTTTGTTCTTTTTGTATGATACTGTAACTCTTCAAACTTTTGCAATGATTTATGTTTGCATTTTTCACAAATTCATTTTACTGCAAATGTCTCATCCCTTTTTCATGTTTCATGCTTGAATGAATACACTATGAAAGTCTAGTTAACATTCATTTTCCCTCCTACCATGAAATAAAACCACCAGTAAAGTGATTGAATTTACAGGACATGTATAAGTATATAAGGACAAGTAATATCAGAAATGAAACTCTTGTTAGGGTCGTATATGTGTCCCCAATTTTCTGTTTGCCTAATGCTGCTAATTCATTTTCTCATTGTCCCACAGGTTTTACTTGTACAAGGATACCTAGCTAAAGCCAGCTGGGGGTTTCCTAAGGGTAAAGTGAACAAGGATGAGCCTGAGGACACCTGTGCTATTAGAGAGGTATGTATCTCAAGTTTACTTAGACTGCTTCCCAGGCCTACACAGGCTCCTTGGCAATAGGGCAAATATGCTCCTGACAAAATGTTTACCACATATTGATTGCATTTTCCTTTGGTGTCAGTTTTGTGATTTAGGCTCACACACATCTTTTTTTTTCACAAATTTCTTACAAACATTCATTTTACACAAAGGTTTTAGAAGAGACAAGTTTTGACATCACACCGCTACTGGACCCTGAGGCGTACATCGAACACAGGATGAATGAACAGCTTGTCCGACTGTACATCGTTGCAGGGGTTTCCATGGAAACAGACTTCAAACCTAAAACACGAAAGGAGATCAAGGTACTGGATGCAGGCAACTACAATTTCTGTATAAGTTTGTTTAGAAAATTAAAGATATTTTCTGTATAACTTCAAGAAAATTCAAGGGTTGCATCATAATTATGATGTTTTTTTAGACGACTGAAAAATTTGTTTTGCTGTTCTTGATTCAGTGTCTGAAGTGGTTCCGAGTAGAGGACCTGCCAGCACACAAGAAGGATACCACACCCAAAACCAACCTTGGTCTGAGCCCCAACAACTTCTTCATGGTCATGCCATTTATCAAGTAAGGATACTTCATCACTGGGTGTTAAATGTAGTCACAACATTTTGAAGTAGAGCCCAGGTTCTTTTCACTGTTAGTATACACACGTAGCAGGTGACATCATGGTCTTGCTGTCAGGATGGTTGACTTAGAATCTAGTGGTTCTGGGTTCGAAACCATATCGGGCCAAAATGTTGTACCTTTGGTAAAGGCTACATGAACATTTCATTTCACTTGACGTAGACTTAGTCTAGGAGAAGTTGAGTGCCAAGCTTCAGTTAAGGACGTCATTTGGGATGGGACGTAAATCAGGAGATCCTTATACTAGTAGTATGTTTTAGGAGATTCACGCCTTGAGCACATTAAAGATTCTTACTTACTTTCCAAAAAGAGTAGGGGTGTATTCTGGAGTGAGTGGATCAAACCTTACTGTCTGGTCTTATGCAGCTTGTACTTACTTTGGTGTGTTGTGCCTAAAAATGTGCTTTAACAGTTATGTAAAACAAACATAGCTATTGCATTAATTGCATATATATTTTTTTCATTTGTGAGGTTTCATATATCTCTTTCTCAATTTTAACCTAGAACATTGAGAAAGTGGATCACAACTAGAAAGAAAGCTGGTAGCTCATTGCCTCCCTCCAAACACCTGACGGACACAGCAGTAGCCAAGACGGCGTCATCGGCGACCAACATCAACCGGAGTCAGAAGGGGAGAAAGCAGGACTCTGCACCAGACGGGACCCCGGAGAAAGACAGCCTTGTCTCACTGACAGACAGACATCGAGCACAACAGCAGCTATACTTCGCACAGCAAAGCCAGAAAGGGTTTGAAGAATATCTGAATTGTCAGGTTAATGAAGTTCCTATCATTCATTCTTGAATAGTGTTTTATGGTTGATAGACAGACAGCCAGTGTTTTGTATTGTGTACCAATTATGGAGAAACATGACTTTTTGTGTGGGTGAAGTGTGCATTTTTAACATGTTCCAAAAGACAGGCACATTTTTCTGTTATGTAATTACAGGAGCCACCTACTCGAGCCTCACGCAGGCACAAGCACAGTGAGGGAGATGGGCAGACTCCTGACAAGAAGGGCAAGGGAAAGAAGAAGTCATCTGTGAGTTTCAGTTGGAATTTGCATTCAAATTTTTAATACAATGTACAAAACATATTGAATCAAAAACCTCTGAAAATCTGTAGAAATAATATATGACACGAGTAACACGATATATGACATGACAGTGGACAGGTTAATAAACTTTGCCCCAAACCCCCAATCAGCTAGCTGTGGTCCATTCAAGGTGCTTTTACTTGTTCCAACATACTTACAAGGAGAGGGCTAGCTAAGAATAGGGCAGGCATGTTGCCTGATTGGATGGATAGGTTGATAATGATAAGGTTGTCTTTTCAACACAAATATCAAAAACATTTATGTTATCTTTGATTTTCCAGGGTCAACATAATGGAAGAGCAGATAGGAAAAGAATTGATGACCTTTTTGCAGGTAACATCTATTGCTCTCTATGACCCCTTGTCCTCCTCCCAATCTATTACACAGTCGTTTCTTGTAATGTGGTCTGTCACTGTTCGTACATTTTTGTTTAAGTTCTCTTCCCTTTCAGCTTCTTTCTTTTGAACAAACTCAATGTTGTAATTGTATTGCAGATGCCATGGCCAGCTACTGTGCAACTTCAAGTTCAGACAACAAGAACATCCCGAAGTTCTCTTCCCCCTGCCTTTCTTAACTTCAAGTTTGACAGACCGGCCATCTTTGCAAGCTTCAATGTACAGACAAGGCACATCAGCTCCAGATCACGACATGGGAAGGACTGACTTGTCTGAAAGTTTTGGGGGAAAGACCAATGTGTGCTTTGTTGGTCACTGCCTCAGGGGTGAAGTCAGTTGGTTTTTTTTCATCCATGTTATATTCTGTTCAAAATATCTGCAACACAAAATCACTTAAGTACCAGTAGTAGAAGGAAATGTTACTGCAATGAAAAAAAAGCGTTGCTAGGCTTTTTTCTTTCAGTTCAACTTCCTTATGGAAAATATCTTCAAATAAGCTCCACTCAAGTACAATTGGACTACGGTTTTTGGGATTCTTTTTGGCTGTCGTATGTAACGTGGTTTCAGAGTTAGCCTGATAAGAGACAATGTCTTCCCAGGTATGTTTTAATGTTTTAGAGAATGGCTAAGGAACTGGTATTGTTTTAGACAAAAGCTAAAGGTCTGAGATAGTGTAAGTACTTCATGTGCTTAGCTGAAGGACAGTGTGCAATAGCCAGAAGAAAGAGACAAAAGGATTATGTTTAACAAATTTTCCAGTCTGATTCCATGGACTTGAGTGTATCGACAAAATTCTTAGCACTTTTGTGGAGGAAGTGCTAGTGTTCTTGACCAATGCTGCTTTAAACATCTTGCCATACAAACTTTCCTTGACCTTGTTACTGTACATCTAGGGGCCCTCTTGCCACTCTATAGCTGTATAGGTACTGAAAAACATTAACGTATTGTGCAGACATAACTGTGAATCTAGAAACTTTCATGGTGGTTTTATTTTGGTGGTTTTCACAATGAACTCTTCACTGCGAACTCATCACAATATGCATTTCCAACATGTATTACTACTGTACTACAGAAATGCTTCAGCAGAAGAAGCCAACAGACAGAAATGCTTCAGTTGCAAATTTAAAACATTGCAAAAACATCCCTTTACCTCCTAACACGAAATAAAACCAACATGAAAGTAAATGAATTTACGGCAAGTATGAAGTTGATCTATAAGATGTATTCAGATGGGCAGCTATTGTCCCCTTGTATGTGGAAGAACACCACAAGACATTGACAGATGGTTAACAATCTAGTGAGTGTGTGAGCTCGAGAATAGGTTTAGTGGCTTTATGGAAAAAAATCTGCACAGCCTGATTTTGCATATAAAGTGCAGGAATCCTTAGTTTTGGGAGAAGTAGAATAACACTGGCTCACTATCTGGTTTAATGGTTTTCTGAGCATTAGACATGCTTGCACACTGATGCTGATCAGATATCTTGGGGTCAAAATAAGGAGACATCAGTAAAAATTGTCATTTTGAAGGTCTCACCATGCTCTTTGAACCTCTGTATGTAAAAGAACCCAACACACCAGCTTATTGAGAAGAGTGGGGATTACCCAGTGTGCTTAGCTTAACGCACAAGCCATAGAAAAGCCACATTGCACAATGAGCTACTGAAATTGCATTTCAAGTTGGAAGAAGAAAGCTGTTGCTGAGATCCAAGTAATGACATAATTTATGGTGCCCCATATAACACCCATTGTGAACAGTTTTTACAGATCTTGTGAGAATAGCTAGGCTGTATGATCTATTGTTATTATCATTCACAGTCTTTTTAACTACAGTATATTTACTGTCTTGTGGCCACATTTGTTTAACACAGGACAGCCTATGCATAGTTTTATGTCGTAGTAATTGCTTAAATTGACATCTCATTCAGGTGTACATGAAGTGTAAGATAGTCTATAGCAACACCAAGTGTCACTGAGATGTGCATGTATGTTTGTATATATACATGCATGTTGGACATGTGAAGTTGTCACTGTCAGGCACTGTAAAGATAAGATATACAGTTGTGTATCTGCTGTTGAGTCTTTGCATTTCACTGTGATATTCTTGACAGTTATTTTGCAGACAATTAAATCAAGGACGTTATATGAGTGGAAGCTCCATGATTAAATTAAAGCATGCTGTCGTTAGGCATAGGTTGGTGTGAAATGTTTGCCAATAGTATTTTAGTGTATAACAGAACATGACATTTCTGATGAAGCCATATAATAGAGTGAATACCTTTATTGTGATATTATAGAGGTACTTAGAGAAAGCAAAAGCCATACGTAACTCATATACATGAACCCCAAAAGGCATCAGCCTAATCCCCCCCCCCCAAAAAAAATCATCACATCCATACACATAGTAACAAGGAGGTCAATATATGGATTGAACCTCATCGATAGTAGGTAACACAACGTTGCGAATAAGTCCTATTTTGACAAATGGTCTCGACCTAATACTACTAGTATTATTTCTGCTCCCCCCAGTTTCCGTAACATGACCCCCGTGGAGCCCACAGCGCGGTGCCCTTTAAACACCGCGTCACGCCGCCGCTCCTGATTACCCCCGCGGCGCGGGCTTCTCGTGAGAAGTGGTGCTAAGAATAACGCTCTATAAACATGGTAATAAGGGTGGGAGGTCACAATGGCGGACGAGGCATGAGTCGAGTCCAGTCGTTTCAAACCAGAATTTCACAGGAAAATAGTCGTTATCCGGTGACAAAAAGACTCAGGTGAGTGAGCGACATGCTACGGCAGTCATTTTGAATTCATTACCTCTCCCTTTCACGATGCCAGCTTCACCTGCTGGAGTAACTTCCTGCGAGCTGTGTACACGGATACAGTAACTCAGTGTGGTTGGCGATTGATTTTGTTGTTGTCCTGGTTTATTTAGTCGTTAGACGTGATAATTTGGTGCTGGGTTTCGTTTGTTTCAGTCGCTGTAGGTAGCGCAAGTGCAGAGTGTGGCCCCGTGATTGTAATACCACTAGATGAAAATAGTAACCAAAGTGTATAAAGCTAAAGAAAATATGGATAGCAAATACTGCAACGTCATTTGGAACGTCATGTAGTTTCCATACCTCAACCCTGCCAGGCTACTAGTACTACGGAAACAATATGGCCATGACATGAGGACCCTATGTGCATATTCTAATTCAATATTTGAATGAGAAAAAAGGATGGGCTCTGGGATATTTCGTGAAGGTTTATCAAACCATCCACATGTGGCCACAGCAATCGTAGACTTGAGTGCAGCGCCACACTGTCCTTGTTATGTTTTCATGTTTTGATGAAAAAAAAAATCGTAGACCCAATATTACTCTGCGACGTGCTTTCATCAACGTTGATGAAAGCTTCCTGCACTGACAAATGGGATATTGAACACTCGTGTTAATCAATTCGCCCAGTTTGAATTCTGTGTTTATAGTACATACTTTTTGTATGACGTCACCTCAGCCGTGTTGCATTGCAAACATGCTTTTGCCAGTCACATGGTGCTTTTTAATAATAATAGTGTAAATTTCAAATATCTTTACATGTATTACGAATGCCAAAGTCCTGTTAAATGAAACAATGTTTCTTTGTGCCACAGGTACTCCATGTGAAGATGGAGTGGAATGCAAGACTAGAGGAAAGTGGCAATCATCATTGAAACTAGCCTAGCAGGATCTCATAACCACCCACTGGTGAACAAATATCTCAGGCACCAGTTACATGTCAATGTTCCAGAGATGAACTTCCCTCGATTGTGTTGTTGTCGCTCTACTATCATTAAAAAACAGATATGTGATGTCATCATCCTTTACATACTTGTGTTTGGCCTGATACTCCCACCCATCTGCTACCGACTTCCGTTCTCCCTGTACTACAGTCAAAAACTCTACCTGTGGGACCTAAGCCCCAGCGTTTATGCCAGGCAAGTAAACAATGAACGCATCGCAAAGGCCGAACAATTCTTCGCATCTGAGTCAGTCTTGGCGCATCTTCAAGAAAATGTACTCCACAGCGGCAACTTAAGCAACTACAACACCACCTCCAATGTCAGGACAACAGTTGCCTTCCTGACCACCCGCAGGACACGTTCAGTCCACCCCACTGAGGAGTATTCTCCTCGCTATCTTTTACAGACAGTCGCTGCAGTCGTCCAGGAAAATCAACCCAACACACAAATAATTATCTGTAACATGGACCCTGAACCCTCTGCACACACTGATGCAGTCTACCTGTCAACTTTCTTCTCTATGGTGTCAAGATATGGGAATGGTGTCAACGTGCCAAATAGCAAACTAGAGAAGGAAAAACAGGATTATGTTTACTGTCTGAGGAAGAGTTTGGAGACGGATCCTCAATACGTGCTCCTTCTGCAAGATGATGCTTTAGTTGTACCAGGCTCTCTCCATGTCTTGGATTATATCATAAGAACTAAAGTCGAAAGGACTCGTCACGGTTGGGATTTTACCACAAACAATGACGCAAAGAACTTCTTAAAACTTTACATGCCCGAGTACATCCAAAGAGATTTTCACACTGTGAAGCCAAAACGTATTGCTGCCAACTTGGCTGAGTTAGTCGGCTATGGGTTGCTGGGTGGGACTCTTTTAAGACTTTTACATATCGTACTTGTTGAAAAGGGGCAAAGCTGGACACTACTAAGTGGATTCTTTTTCTCAAGTGTGGTCTGTTGTATAATAGCAGCCCTTGTAGTTTCCAGACCGCATTTGTTGGAACTCAGGAGGATATCAAAATACTTGTATGTCATGCTTGATGCCAATGATTGTTGCCTGCCGGCGACCTTATTCCCGAGAGCTGCAGCGCAAGACTTGGTAACGTTTTTGGAGGGAGTGACGTGTGGTCGTGGGTACCCGGTAGACACTGCAGTGGACGGATTTGTCAAGAGTAAGGGATACCGGCAATTTGCTGTAGAACCTAACCTGTTCCGCCATATCGGGATGTATTCAACACTGCATGGAGGTGAAAACACATATCTCAAACATTTTGTAAAATGATTGGTCATGAATGCATTTTATGAGCTTTTAAGTGCAGCTGTGAACCGCACAAATTTTAGTACAAATATTTAATAATGAAATATTGCAATACACAAGCAACATATATGGCTATTCCAAACATCAGGGATTTCATAAGCAACTACATGCTGCAATTTGTACACTTCCAGCTACATGTCTCTTTTACTTGATGATCATACAAAATATCTAGATTGATTGATTGATTGATAGAGGTAAGCTTACATTATGTGGTAGACAATGAATGCAACTTTTTACATTTACTATAAAATGACATTGGCTTAGCTTACCAATTTACTGTAGTAGATACGCTATACATTTACATGTATATATGAACCTGTATTATGCCCAAAGACTTTCTTGAAAGAATTGCATCATTACCGTGAATACATATTGTACTGTGTTGTGTGAATGAAAGTACTGTACTGCAATAGCAATAATTTAATATGCTTTTTTGGCAATAAATATGGTTCAAAGTAGTTGTCTCATATCTGGCTATCCTTTAGATGTTTGATCATATCCAGTATGTCTGTTTTGACCCTCTCAAAGTTTTCCTCCACTGGTTTTGTTCCATCAAGATCAACTGAAACGTAACATCATTTCATTAGTTCCTGTAGTCTTACAACATCTTCTAGGACCACAAGAAGTGACTCAGAATCAGGGATGCACATATTAATCAAAGAATTTATTATTTGTCAAACCAACAACTGACTGCTAAACAATTACTAAACGTATACCACTAGTAGCTACAAAAGCAGGGACATCTGTTGAAACAATGATTTTATCAATTAAGCAACTTGAAAAGTTAGACAAATTTGACATGGCCCTTAGCTTTTTAAACTATATAAGTCAAGCAAAATGTTCACTGGATCCTGTGTTTTATTTGTTATACAGTTATTTTATCATACATTATTAAGACAACAGAAATAGCAAAAAAAACTTACTTGTCTGTATGTTAAGATCCAGAAGCTCATTCTTGTACTTAAGGTACATGGGCCACACGTGACCTTCAAAGAAACCGGGAGAGTCTGGGGGGGTGTAGGTACGGGAGCTGGGAAGGTACAATGGTCAACAAGTGACAACGGGGAAACTTGTATATGAAAGAATAAAGATGTTTATAACAGCATGGACGGATTAGGATCTTTGGATATACTGGTCATGACTGATTCACGTATTCATTCATTTGGTATGTGGTAATTAGGAATGAAGGCTGTACATGTATTATACTTACAGTCTTCTCCTCCTGGCCTCTTCAAATGGTAAAACAAAGCTGTATCTTGCATCAAACACTTTTTCTAAGGGCCTGAAATGGAACATGCAAATACTGATATTCATAAAGATTGTGAGTCAAGCAACTTCAAAACCTACTTTGTGGCTCCTGTATAGTGGTATTGGGTCTACCACAGAATCCCTGTTTCTTATTTACTTCTATGCAAATGTCTGAGAACCAAGCAACTGAATTAGTGTGGCCTTATGAGTACCTACAGAAGCAGACACACCTGTAGTTATAGATGAGGAAACCCTCAATAAGAAGGACATGTACATCAGTGCTGTCTCCAGTGCTGGTTGCTGATTGGCTGAAAGCTGCTGGGTTCTCCAACCATCTCTTCACATCCTCCAGCATGACATCATTGTGTACAGCTGATAACTCTGGGAAACAACAGATGATCATGAACAGGCAAAGGTTAGGCACAGGCAGGTTTCCAAAGTTATCCAAACATCAAATGCCCTGAATGGCATTGAATACCATGAACTAAAATTAAGTCTCCACTGCTGGACACATACCATCCCACATCATCCAGCCATGTTCAGGATCTATCTGGACATGACCTGGCTCCTGCAACAACAAAAATACATGTTAGCCCCTAATGAACCCTAGAGCTTTGGCAGTGATACAATGTACCATCTTTTGCCTAAATTTTACTGCTTGCATGAAATGGTGAGAAGTCCAGAATGTCCTTCCATGTCCTGATGAACTGTATGGTAGTGATTGCCATACATATTTAGCATAGCAGCAATACATAACCATTGAATCGCCTCATAGTGTCACACATAGTACAGTACTACTAGTACTAGTTCTGTTGTGTTTTACTTGATTTATATAAAATGTGGAAGCAATAAGGGCAGTTCAAGTTTAACTTGACTTGCATGAGTTAATAATAAAAATAAATCTGGACATGGTAATTTGAGCATGGTCTAAACAAAATCTGTTAGGGGCCTTCATCTTTGACCTTGCACATGCACATTCATCCTTTTTAACTCACTGTGATAAGCACTAACGCCACGGGGTTAACATTACACATTTACACCTTAAAGTAAGTATCCTGGTGCATGAGACAAGAGTTTGGGATGGCTGTCACAAGCTGCCTGCTTAGGGTGGTCTTCCCACCATTGGATACACTGTGAAAGACAACAAAGCGACATTGACAAATTCATGACTGTGTTATAGTTATATTACCTTGCCCAAACTGTCTGGATGGAAGGTGTAGCAGTCATAACTGTCCTGGTGCAATGAGTAGCAATTGGGGAGAACATTCTTCAACTTGCTGGTCAACGTGGTCTTGCCACCATTGCTCACTCTAGTACAGATGAACCGCAAAATTTATTCTGGAAAGGACCCTATACTACCTATAGCCCTACTAAACAGAATACGCCGCCTCCCCAAAATGTATGACATCGGCTCAATGCAACTTACCGTGATGACTGACATGATCAGCTAGTAGTCAGTACATATTTAGTCAATACAATTTTTTCGTTTATCTACGAATGTTCCACAACACAGTAAAATAAGCGCATTTTATACATTATAAATCCATCTTTTTGAAATTATATAACGTTACGGGGTTGATAAGAAAACGACTTGAAATTATCTTTAAATCACCAACGTCTCAAGGTTATAACCGTTATATACATGCTGCAGTTTGCGGAAACTTGAAGTCTACAGGTAATAACAAGACTTGCGATCGTGATCAATGTGTTCTTACCCTCCGATACCGATAACTAACTTCTTCATGCTTGTTTTACCGTAAAATTCACACACAACCACATGGAACTAATCACCCGACCGCCATTTTGCATGTTATGGTTGTAAGAACGCTACCTTGCGGATTGATAACATATTGCAGGGTGTAGATGGCACGAAGTGCTGTCAATGTTATTAGCCTCTGTCAGGCACCGCGGATGGCTGGAAAAATACTAGAAATTGGTCAAAATAAAGGGAATAGTATGCCAGGGGAGTTAACCTGAAGCCAGGTAGAGGCTACTGCCATATCACAGTTCGCTGAATCATTGCAAAGACTGAAAGAGAAACAATAGAACTCATGCCAAAAACACGTTTCATTGCTTCAAGTTCCTGAAAGCACAGGATTTGCCTTTTACTACATCGATGAAACGAAGAAAATGCATGTGTACAAATGGTAAGGCTCTTCAAAAATTTATAGAGTCATCAACATATGTCAACTTTATTAATACATGTAGCTCCAAAGGAATCAACATTATGTTTTTGAGATACTGAACAAACATTCTTCTCAACTAACATAAGAAAGAAGTGTCGCACAGTAGGGTCGTGACTGTGCTTTGAGTTTAACATCAGTCTTCGGCCTCTTTTGTTTTAATTTCTTGAACACACAAATCTGCAGTGCGAGACCATAATCAAAGTCCTGTTCTTCCCCTCAACGATATTACTACTGCCTGCCCCATTCTCTAAGTCTGTTTTGTGGATCCCCTATGTTGGCTCAGTAGTCACTGACACTGCACAGTCTTGTGATCTTCGACTGGAGCTCGCAAAAGTTGCATGCCTTTTCAATGGCTAGTCTCATTGTTGGAATCGCAAAAAAAATTGCATTAGGTAGTGGCACTTGAACCGCACTGTTACAGTAGTCAATCAAAAATGAATGTAACATGAGAGGAAAGGCCATTGATACCAGATGATAGCTATCATCTGAAAAGCATTATATTTGCTTCGTAGACGTATAGAATCCTATAAGTGGTATCAAGTATGGATGCAACATTATGTTACACAGAATAGAAGTTCAAGAAAGATAATTAGGATCATGAATGATAATTATTTCTATGGTAATGACATTAACGTTACATAATTGTGTTGAACAAAGGATGTGTTTAACATAAATGCACGTGTCCTTCACGAGTCATTTTGTACAGGTCCTGTGTTTCTGACAAGTGGAGGGATGTCCTGGCTCGGCGCACAGTCCTCGAACTCCTGCTCCTCCGGACCGGAAGTGCCGAACCTCTCATCCTCCTCTGCCGTCTGCTGTGGGAATGGCGCTTCCTGCTGGTTCAGACGATCCAGGAATGACGTTAGGAGGGACTTGTTCAGCTTGTCGGTCTGTGTCAGCTCCCAGTTTTTCCCATCGTTTTCTTCCTGGTGCCCATTCTGGTCCACCTCCATGTTTTCTTGGTCCCGCACCGCTGCATTTGTCGTGAGTTCGTTGCAAGTATTTGGAGAGCACTTCACTTCCGGGTTGTCGTCCGCCATCTTTTCTGTGGAATATCACATTTGAGATCATAGGGTCCAAATTGAAGGATTCAAAGAAAAATTCTTCTTGCTATGATCTTGTGCTATAAAAGGTAGATTAGTTTTCCACTGATTGTTACTGTAAAGGGAAATTATGATTTTTTTGTTACTGTAGAAGTTTTGAAACGAAAGCAGAAAAATTGACACCCAGACTACCTCAGTCGAATCGTCCAAAAAAGAATTGTGGGAAGGAGGAATAAATATGGTGGTATGACGAATAGAGAATACATTTCGCTCAAAATTTTGCCATATTACAGACCCGACAGGACAGGTAAGAAGGTGGTCTTAACGCTGAGAATTCCCGATTTCATGATTTGCGACTTGGCTTTAAATAGAATTACTGTTGGTAGAGGATAATGTGTTTTTCAACACCGTAATCACGGTAATGTTATCTTTGGAAATGAGGAAATCTTGCAACACACCGTTAACATGAATAACGTTAATATTGTTCTGCTTGCCTGTGACATATTTTAGAAACGGTAGATATTGTTCTGGGAACGGAGGGAATTGTTTGTTTTCGATTGCCAATGACGTGGGACGGTGGGAGACTGTCAGTGTACTATAATTGGTACAAGGTCTAATTTCTCTAAAGCAAATTTATTGTTCTAGCATGGAGTCTAGTAGTACAAGAAATATTGCTTGCCAAGTGCCAAGTATTGATAACTACTGTTGGAAACTAATAGTACCTGCTCGGTGAGTTGATCTTAATTTTGTCACCAGCTGTGTTGTGACATCAAACGTTATAATAAAAGATGCCTAAGAAGAAATGGGGAGACAACCCAAAGGCCGTGGAGGCACGGACTCGCAAGGAGAACAAGAAACGAGAGGAACATGAGAGATTAGAGAAGGCCAAGGATGATGCGTACTGGGCAGACGATGATAAACATCTCAAAAGGAAGCAGCAGAGGAAGGTCAGCTGATGTGGAATGATGTAGTGTTGATTTGATGGCCTTCGTTCCTTACTTTCCATTTGTCTGTCCATCTTTCGTTTGTTCCTTTTTCGTTTGTACTATTCTTCCTTCTGCCCTTTGTTCATTCATTCATTCCTTCTTTCTTCCTTCCATCTATCCTTCATTCCTTCTTCCTTCCAATCTTTCCCTCCCATGTTCTTTCCATCCATCGTTCAGTTCAGTACTAGTCCTACTCCTACTTCCATTCATTATCATCATTTCCACACAAATTGAGTCATTTGTAAGTTTGTTTTGCCCCCTCTTGCCTTCTTTCCTCAATGCATTCATTTGTTCATTCATTCATTCGTATGGCTGTTTCCCTTGTAGGCTGACAAGGAGTCTAAGAAGCAGGAGCATCTTGAGAAGAAGCTGGAGAAACAGCGGCTGCTGGAGGAGGAGATGGCCCAGCTGAAGGGTCCTGTCTCCAAGACTGGGGGAGGGGGGAAAGTCACCCAGGCACAGATCCAGGCTCAACTGGAGAAGGAGAAACAACAGGCTGAGCTGAAAGGTAAGGTGTGGTTGAGGGCTGGGGTGAGTGTTTGATGGGTGTGGGTGGTGATTAGGCAGGTAAGGGTATTGTAGTTCTTTTCACACAATCATAAGTGAAATACATGAGTATGAGGGGCATTTCATTAAGTCCCAGCCTCACCTACAAACAAGGGGTACAAGTAAATTTTGGGGCATAGTTATGAAGGATGAAGAATGTCCACCAAAACTCATTACTATTATTTGGGGCGAAAATGTATGTAAAAATGAATAATGCTGTTATAGTCAGAAAAATGGGAGTATTTTGGTGTGTCACCACCCCATCCTTACATCCCCTGATGTCTCCTTCCCTGTAGCCAAGCGTGTGGAACCGGAGGAAGCTGCACTGGAGGAAAATGTGAACAAACTCATCGCTGACCAGCTGTCAGCAGAGGGAGCTGTGGAGGCAAGGTCTGTGGAGGAGGCCATCTCTGTACTCAGGTAGGACAATCTTCTACATCTTACACAGTTACAGGTTGGTACTTCTAACCTGGCCAGATAAGATCTTGGTAGTTGAAGAGTAAGCAAATCTTCATACTGCCATTTGAATATTCTGTATAAAAAATACATGTAGCTTTAAAGATTGTCTGGGTTGATACTTTTCAACCTAAATGGATGATTTAGTTGCCTCAGTTGACATTTTGTGTTGCCTTTATTTCCCCCATCCAGTGTAAAGGATGCAGCTGCAGACAGGCACCCAGAACGGCGCATGAAGGCCGCCTTTAACAAGTACGAGGAAGAGAACCTGCCCCGTCTGAAGCAGGAGAACCCCAACATGCGCCTGTCTCAACTCAAACAGATGCTGAAGAAGGACTGGATGAAGTCCCCGGAGAACCCCATGAACCAGAGAAATCTAGCTTACAATGCTAAGTCATAGCAGGTATATTTATAGCCATGGATTGCAGAATTCCATGACTATGGAAGTTGTGATCAATCCATAGTCTCAGCCCCAGGTTGAGGACAGGAAGGATATGATTTTGCACATTTAAAGGAAGGCAAATTTTGCTCACAAGTATTTGTAAGCATTGAAGCAAGGCCAACAAAAAGTTGTAGAAACATGTTCATCATGTGACAACTGTGATAAATGGTGAGGTACGTGGAATATGTAAAATCCTAGTTTGTAAGTTATCTGTAGAAGATGTTGAAGGCAGATATAACTGTAAACATGCTGTTCTGTTGGTCTTGTTGCCTTGGGTACTGATGCCACAGGAAAGCCAAAAAGGTAGATATACCTCATGCACTCATGTGTTTCCTACATGTACTTTTTGTCTATTGTTTACTATTTACAGCATTGTGATTGAAAACTATATATTTGTTTGTTTTGTTTATTACATGTATTCAATTGCTAACTATGTGGGAAAGTGAGACTGTCCAATTCTACAGGTAAAGTGGATGAATGTCAGTACCAGGAAAACTGTCTGTATTTAGTGTCTGTATTTACACTGGAATACATAAGTGCTGTATTCATACTACCATCATAAGTGCTGTGGCATTATGTAGTGATGGAGCTGAAATAGATTTACAATGAAATATGGCAGAGGCATTTGAAATTATTTTTCAGCTCATAACTCTACAATATCATCTACAACATGAGTTGTAGAAATTTAGCTGGTTGACGTTCTGCAGTAAATTTGTGGCAAAGGAACTTTTAAGAGCAAATTCTGGGCTGTTAGCTCTCCACACCATTGTATAAAACTGCACCTTGTTTCAGTAACATTTTAGGAACTTATATAACTTGTAAACTTCAACATTATATTGAGACATCAACAGAAAGCTTGACATCAGGATACTACCATTTATGCAATGGTAGTTGCCTAGTTGGTTTGCTCTACAGTTTTCATTCTAAACCTGCACTTTGGGAATTGTTGAGCTTGTCCTTCTAGTTTGTTTACTTTCACATGTACTGGTATGTCTCCAATGGGACATCAGTATACCAGTGTTCATTGCTATGATGTAATCATTATTGATATGAAAATTAAAAAAAAAACTTTGGAAGATCTTGTATAATACAGCTGGCATTATGACACAGTATGACATAGTATGATTGTATTACTGTCATTTATATGTACAATGTACATTTACTTTATTATTTGCTTACAAGAGAAAGCATGGCTTGTTTATGTAATAATGACTTTATAATAACTGGTTTAGTTATATAGTAGTGTTATATACCATATATCTTACTGTAATTTCAATTGTAAGAAGTCTTATTGTAATAGGCATGGTCACTATGAGTCCAGATTTTCAGTCACACCAGAAGGACTGACATGTACTGATGACCTTTGGATGGGTTGTTACTACAGTCAAGGATTAAAATGAAATTGAACCTACAATCAGGGTGAAGTGTGGAGTTTGCTCTGTGTAGATGACACCTCCGGCTATGAAATTTGTACATCAATCCGTTTAGAATGCTCATGGACTGAAAAGACGAAACATTACTATTTTTGCAGTCGTGGCTTTATATCATCTTATACAGCTTAGAATATTAACCAGACTAGTATATGGTACAAAAGCGCACCTAGCGAAATCATTGATAACTGAAGGAAAGGTTGACTGTACAGAAGCGCCACCTAGTGCAGAGATTAAAATCTGCAGCAAAGATGGCGGTTTCAGCTGTGCTCGGCCCGAAGCTGCCGGATCTTCAGTACCTAAAGCGGCTTGCAAGGGACCAGCTTGTCCATCTGTTGGAGTCGGTAGGTCAACGAAAGTCACAACTGTCATCAGTACCTAGTTGCAAGGAACAAAACTGATCGCAAGCTTACACAGAAACGTCATAGTTTTGAAGGGGAGGGGCCACATGGATATCTCGTACAAACATATTTAGTTGCACTATTTAGAATTAGATGGTAAAAAAAAGTAGGCTTAACTGTACCGTTCTTAATTGAAGAACAAGAGCAACACTTGAATATAGAATGCAAATTTCGTATCGTTACAAAGTTATTAGGCCCTATTACAGTAAAGTTAATTTGTTTCAACCTAGTCAACAACTTCCTCAGAAATATTCTTGCCACTAGAAGTGCATACCCGGAAGTGAACCTAGAAGTGTTGAATATTTTGATGTGCCAGTATGATTTTAATTTTAGATGAATGATATTTGAACCTGTATAACCTTACAAGTATAAAATTTTGTTACATTTGATATAATGGTAGTATGTGCAGTTTAGTAATACCAAGGAGGTTTAAAAAGATGGTTTACTGCAATGTGTCAATTCTCTGTTGCCTTCAGCTCCCAGGAAGAAAAGACCTGGTCATTGACCCAGACCTGATGACACCTTTGGATAGAATAGCAGGTGCTTCACTTCTCAAGGTACGTAGGTTAGAGGATAGCCATGGAAACTCAGGAATTCACTTCAGAATCTATGAATTTCTATGTACAAACTGGCCTCCATAGCTAGCCAGAGTGCCATCTGTTTTTTAATGGGGCTCTCTCTGGGTAGCACCCACGCTATTCAGAAGCCTACTCAGAGCCACAATGTTGATTTAACTATAACCTTACATTTTGTATATCGTATATATAATTTATAATAATGTCATTCATCTACTAGTAAAGTAAAACATTTGTTATATCCTCTGATGCACAGCAACATGGTGTCGACAAGATATTCAAACTGGAACGAACAAAAATACATGGCGGGTGT
>NW_017803865.1:425421-461129 GCF_001625305.1 Branchiostoma belcheri | reverse complement strand
GGTTAGCGTTGGTGACCGCCAAGCGGACAACTCGGGTTCGATTCCCGGTTGTGACCTGCTCGCCCCTTTCGGTTTTTACAGTGAAAGTGTAAGAAACCAGGAGGAGACAGTAGAAACAGATAAAAACCCCTTGGTCCCGGGCCGGATTTGAACTCACGGCTCCCGGGCCACAGTCAGATGCTCTAACTGAGTGAGCTAAAAGGTCTAGACCCATTGGCTGGGTCAGTTGGTAGCGCCTATAAACCCCCAACTGTTACACTACTCCCCCTTTTCTTTTCAAGATTCGTCCTCGAATCTTCCGAATTCGACATCCCTGGAGCGGCACTCTTTGCCAGAACTCACAGGGCCGGTGTGGGAACCAGTGTAAAAACCGAAAGGGGCGAGCAGGTCACAACCGGGAATCGAACCCGAGTTGTCCGCTTGGCGGTCACCAACGCTAACCACTACACTAAAAGGTCGCACGACCATTTAGCATGGTCAGTTAGCGGAGGATAAACCCCACTGTTACCTAGGATGAAAAGTCAACAACTTCCTCAGAAATATTCTTGCCACTAGAAGTGCATACCCGGAAGTGAACCTAGAAGTGTTGAATATTTTGATGTGCCAGTATGATTTTAATTTTAGATGAATGATATTTGAACCTGGATAACCTTGGAAATATAAAATTTTGTTACATTTGATATAATGGTAGTATGTGCAGTTTAGTAATACCAAGGAGGTTTAAAAAGATGGTTTACTGCAATGTGTCGCCTTCAGCTCCCAGGAAGAAAAGACCTGGTCATTGACCCAGACCTGATGACACCTTTGGATAGAATAGCAGGTGCTTCACTTCTCAAGGTACGTAGGTTAGAGGATAGCCATGGAAACTCAGGAATTCACTTCAGAATCTATGAATTTCTATGTACAAACTGGCCTCCATAGCTAGCCAGAGTGCCATCTGTTTTTTAATGGGGCTCTCTCTGGGTAGCACCCACGCTATTCAGAAGCCTACTCAGAGCCACAATGTTGATTTAACTATAACCTTACATTTTGTATATCGTATATATAATTTATAATAATGTCATTCATCTACTAGTAAAGTAAAACTTTTGTTATATCCTCTGATGCACAGCAACATGGTGTGGACAAGATATTCAAACTGGAACGAACAAAAATACATGGCGGGTGTGATCAGTAAGTGGACTTTAATGCATTGCTTTTTTCTTCATTGAAATGTTTAGAGAAATAAAATTTTTCTACAGAGTTTTTGAATTTCATTGGAGATTTGGAGGTTGTTTTTCCCACTGTGTACACTTGTGAATGTCCTGCTTGTTTGAAGCTTTCTTAGCGAAGGAATGTGTAACATCTATGACCTTTTGAAATGCCTTGACAAGTTTATTTCATTATCCCAACAGGCTGGTTTACCTGGTTAGGTCAAAGTTAACCACCACAAAGTTGATAGCAGGTGAGGTTTTATGTTATTACAGTTACTGTAATGCTTCAATTATGGCAACATAATCTGTATCAGTGCCCTTTGGAGTTATGCACTTTGGAGGCTTTGGAGGCAAGCTTTGGAGGCAAGCAGTGCAGCTGCAGCTGGTTATATTACACCAAACAGCATCGTATTCTGGCACATCCAACTGCAAGGATTGTTAAAAGCTATGTAATGAGGATCCCTCTAATAGAACCATGCAGTCCCAGTGATGATTGCCAGGTGATGCTTTAGACTGAGTTTAGCACTATTATTCTTTCTTTTACATATCAGTACTACATGTAGCACCAAATGCACTTCTTGACAACAATTACAACTAAGGTGTTGTTACTGTTTGTTCCACAGATCAGATTACGGCAGACATAAGAGATGCTAGGAAAAGGAAGTACAAGATTATTATGACACCAAGAAGAGTAAGTGTAACAACATGAAAGTTCATCTTTATTGGTAGCAAGGAGGTTCTCTTTTTTAACCTCCTTGTTGGTAGCTTACATAATACAAAACTAAAACTTTGTTCCAAGACAGTAAAGAAATAAACAATTAACTTTTGATTGTCCTACTACAGTTTCCAGGAAGTTTTTATGGCATGCGATGTTCATGAACCATATGTTATTTCCAACCACAGCTTCAAGTGTGCGACATGGTTTTGGAACATGAAGGAGTATTTGGATGTGAGTACATTCCACTAGATCTAGTGAGGGAAAATTGTGCGCAGGTTGCATTACCTGTCACTGTCTGTAAAAAGGTTTAACTACAAGATACCCGTAACAACTATTATGCAATAATGGTGACCTACATAGCAAGACTACTATTGATCAATTGTAGTGTCTGAAAAAAGGGTAGGTACCTGTACTGTACCAGTCCAAAACCTGTATGTCCATTTCACTTTGTAATGGTTGATTTGTTGTCTGTAGGCTGTCAGCTGTAAATTTTACTTAAGAACAAGAAATCTAGATATCATGTACTAGTATGTCATTAATTTCTGTGGACCTTTTCAGTGGTTAGTATAGAAGAGCTCCATCTTGACCTGATACCTCTGGACAGAGACCTTCTATCCATGGAGCTACCACAGTTTTTCAGGGACTATTTCTTGGTCAGTATGTTGCTGTATGAAAATTTTCCATAGCCTTAAGTTTTATAGGCAAAAAGCAATAAGCAAAAATATCAAGTTGGGCCAGATGTCATGTGAGGAAGATTATTGAGTAAGAAAGCATTCATATCCTTAAAAGTATTTGTTTATTGTCATTCTCAAATACACAAAGATTGGACAGGTGCTGATGAAAGGGTTCATGCTGCAGATCATTTACATTCTGCTAGATGGCATTTTTGAGCCACTGAATGTGATCTAAGTTGATGTTGTGATTGTTACACCAGTATCTTTTTCTATTCCTTTGCAGCATGGTGACCAGACTTGGCTGGCCAGTATTGCCAAGTCCCTAGTCAACATTCAGTCCCTGTTTGGACCCATTCCTAATATATATGGCCAAGGAAGATGTGCAAAGGTAGGGAAACAATGTGTGTGATATGTGAATCTACAACCAAACCTCTGCCATCAACACCTCTAAATAATGTTACTGATTCCTTCTGATATTCTCTTATTTGCCCCTTTTTCCAGTTGACTTGAGAGTTGAAAATTAAAGTATCTAAACTCCCTGATCAGATGCTGTTTTCTCCCTGCTGACAGATGGTGGCTGACATGGTGGATATGATGATGTCTGAGCTGGGAGAGAGACAGTCTCCCATTGGCTGTGAGATTGGACATCTCTTCCTCATAGACAGAGGTTAGGAGAAACTTTTTTTTTCAACAAGTTCAGCACCAAGGACAGGTCCTATTCATTGGCCATTGAGTGATGGGAGAGAAGGCACAAGCCCGTAATATCCACAAGAATTTTGCCAAGTACACCAGGTAATCCATACTCTTCTCGATAAGTGTGTTCTGGTCATGCAGAGGTTTGATGCCTTGGGCTCTCCCATACAAAAGGACGGAAGGCTCAGCATTGTCACCGAATCAAATGTCAGTCTATTTGGAAACTTTGCTATGAAAAAAGGGACTGTAATTTCTTAGGCAAGTCTAACAAAGCAGTCCAGTTTGAACACACTCAGCTGTGAGGGAAGTTTAATATTCATGATTAGAAATAAAAACCAAGTAGAAAATGATTAAAATGAATAATTAACGATGGATGATGCGCTGAAGCTAGAATAGCCTTCCCTTTGATGTGCATCCCCCATTAACAGTGTCTGCCGTTCTGAAGTCAGTTCATCCTGACATAATCCCAGCTACTCACCAGTCCCCATTACATGTCGGCACCCCAGGTCTACTCCTCGTCATTACCACAGTGTGGCTTAACGTCTCGTCTGGATTCAATGGGCCGTATTGATTGTCCTAATTGCCATTGTGAATTTCACTCTGAAACTGTCCATCTCTCGACTCCCGCCTTTTGTTGCCTGTAACCAGGCTTCCGTTGTGACCTAGTTTGTATTGTTACTTCATCCTTTCCTCTCCATCATCCATTCATAATGCCACTTAACTTCTTCCATGGGGATCAGTAGTGCTTTTATTTATTCCTTTATTGGTTTTGCCTGCAGCAAAACATACAGCCAAATGCTGCCTGTATGGACCATGGATATGGCAAATGGCTTACCTTGGTGAAAAGGATAGAAAAATGCTGAATAGTAACTAGTTAAGACAGAGTCAGTGAAAAATTCACAACCACTCTAAATGCTTCACAGAAGTGTAAAATCTTTAATCTCATACGCCAAAAAAACATTTACTCAGTCAAGCAACTGGGTATTAAGCAACTTTTTTTTTCCTTTTGGACTTCCAAAAAATTTGTCTTCACTTATTTGCATATCAATCAATAGTTCATGCTTATAAACCTGCCTTTCTCCTGCAAGTCTCTAGTGTCCCTAAAGGATACTACCTGAAATGTTTCCAAAATCATATCCAGTTGCTTGAGTAACTGTTTTTGGCATATGTTATTACCTGGATGTCTAAACTTTTAATGAGTAAATAAGGACATTCATTGTAGCTTCCTTACACTACATGTAAAGTACACATTGGAAATACCATAACATTTGTGATGCTATAATAAGTACATTTGTACTAGTACAGGTTTGACTTCTTCCTGCTTTTCAGTGCATGTAGTGTTAAATATGTAAGGACAGATTAATTTTGCTATTTATTGTAAGGTTTGTCAATACATTTTTGTTCTGTCATAGATAGATCAATACTTTGAGGTCAATGCCCTGTTCTATGCCCTGGATGGGCAGGGTGTCAAAAGAAGGTTGAATGTGGGGTAAATATTAATGATGTCACAAGTCTCCAGACAATATAGTAATCTTCTTGTAAGTGATGACAGAGGTGCAAAATGTCAGCAACAAACAATTTCCCTCCCTGGTTTCATTTCTGAGAAATTGAATCATGGCATTTTCAGTGTTCAGTAGAACAGGTGACAATGTCAACACGGGCACGTAACGTTACATGTAACCATTCAGTAAATTTTAAGTTATGGATTAGAAGGCCACAACAATTTAGTTTCATGGCTCTTTGATATTTGCAGGAAATTAACGGAGTGTGCAGGTGAAATGAAACTGGAACAGGTTTCCTGTGATAGACCTAAATGCTACCACAGGAGCCACAAAGTAAACAACCCAGAATGGGTAACTTTTAGAACAGTTTTTATTGCCTTGACGAATGGAGGAAAATGGAACAGCTATTAGTAGGAAGACTTTCTTCAACTGTTGGTGCCAAATTATGAACATTTTGGGTACATTCCTATCCTGAATCATGCATGTGATCTTTTCTGTTTTTTTTTCTAAATCAGTATAACTGATATCTTCAAACCAATAAATCAAATTAGTGTGGCCTAATGGAGTACATGCAGTTTTTATTTGCAGTAGTCTGGCAAGCCAGTGGCCTTTTGCAAAGCCCTTCTAAATGGTATATTCTCACCCAGTTACAGGACACATAGGTCAGTGACTGGTTTAAAAGGGGGAGGAGCTCTACTGGAGCATTTTAAGGCCTTGATCCAGCTACCGTAACAGCTTTCTACCAGTAGCTCCTTCTTGAATTACCGTGATAATGTATGGGTGCCCTTGGCATGACTTTCTCACTCTTGATCTGTTCTGTACGTATTTGGTGAGACTGCACGAAGTCAAAATATATCATTTAGTATTCTCACAGTCTAACAAAGTGCTAGTCATTACTGGAATGAAATGGATAATTAGGTTCTTCCAGCTTTACAACTAGAACACCAGATCAAAGGAGGATTGGGAGAGATGGAAGGAAAGAATCAAGAACTGCATGCCTATAGCTTGTCTGAGCATCAAGCTCATCGAAATGAGAGCTCTATGTGTATATGCGTGTGAAATATGTGATAACATTTTTAGTGTGCATACATATTATATGTGTGTATATACATGTTAATGCTATTCCTTATCATATGAATCACTTAAAACACACCAAAGAAAGATAATTTGTGTCTAAAGTCAGTTGTATTATATTAATGTATGTAACAGCAGTTAATAGAAGTCTATCCCAGTTCAAAGTGTTGTGCATGTTTGACACAGTGCCGCCTGATGTAGCCCTGGTTATTAGGAAAGCGATTCGAATGTCTCTCCTCTAGAGCGCAGCATGCCACTCTGAATATATCATGGGATATTGTGGAGCGTTCTCAATCTCATTCACAACTAAGGTCATGATCGCCCCACTGGCCTTTGCCCTCAGGATGGTCTGACCCTCTCTCGAACCGGTGCTTTCGCTAAGAGGAAATGCGCTGTGTTGCATTCTTCATGTACGTGAAATGCCTTGTTCTTTTCTCGTCCATACATTACAAAGTACAAAAAATTTTTTTCCTTAAGAGTGATTCAGACCAATTGAAATGGAACATGTTAAGAAAAACCCAAATCCCCCAATTCCTCCCCATTGAACCATATATTTTAGGATTTAGTGTGAAGTTTAGTAATTTCTGTGGCTTTATCATTTTTTTAGGGTTAGGGAAGCTACAGTATAGCCAATACCTTTACTTAGGTATAGCACTTAAAAAAATAACGTAATTATTTTCATTTAGTAGTGTAGACTTTTGATGTCAAATAAACATTATGGAATTTGTCTCCTTTTGTTGTAGGATTTCCCCTCCCCATGTACGATGCCCCTCTTTATACGTGTAAAATTGCTCCTGATGCATTTTTGTTGTTGCAGATGTAGACTATGTGACGCCGCTGTGCACCCAGGTCACATACGAGGGTCTTTTGGACGACATCTTCGGCATCAAAAGTGGTAGGCCCTCCAATAACTTTATTAAAAGCATTTTCATGTAGAATCCCAACTCCTCAGGGAATCCACTTCAAATCTTCTATTCCTGGGTACATGGAAGACTCTTTCAAATTTTCGCCGCATATGATTATGTTTCCCTGTGCGAGGATAATGCAGGATAAGTGTATTGGGTTTGTCTGGGGAAATCATTATCACAGACGAGGATGTTTTCCCAGATGGAGTATTTCATCAGGAGTCCTGCTTGAACTGTGTAACATCAAAGAGGAATTACCAGCCCCACTGCCAGAGGATCAGCACTAAATAAGTCATTGTTTTGATATATGTTCTAATGATCCAGACAGTCCCTCTTTCATGAAAAATCAATAAAGTACATTGCAGAAGGCTGTGCTATAAGTGGATCTCTCTCTATAGAAACTATATAATATTATGTTACTAACAGTTACAATGCATCTTTGCAATCTTTGTTTGGATAAATACCTGAAGTGTAATGATTGTCTTCTGAGGGTGATAGATGAACAATATGTTTCATGTTGTATACTACGGGGAATAAAAAGTTATTATTTTATGCATGTTTTCTCAAGAGGTATAAAGCAGTGAGTACTGTTTAATTGAAATGGGGGTGGACAAATTAAAGTTTTGTTTTTCTCTAAGATTTAAAAGAGTTATAAAAATCACAATTGCCTATGAAGTTTGTGTGGAATTGTTTTCAAGTGAGGGTGACATTCTAGTGTTACCACCAACACTGTTGTACATGGTACATGTAAATGTTGGGATTGAATGTAAAATAAAACTGTTCACAAATTTAGGAAGTCTTCGGAATCCTTCTTTTTCAGGTTCAGTTGAATTTGGACCAGACGTCACAGGAACCGACAAGAGCATCAAGATTATGCTGTCAGGAGAAGATGAGGTACAGATTTAAATATAAAAATACTTCAATCTGCAGTTCCACAGAAAGCAGCTAGGGACGTTTGAGCCCAAATATCACCACTTATTCCTGAGCACATGGGCTGTCTATGAACAAAAATCATGACTATAGCATGTCTGGCACATGAGCTTTGCTGCATTAGTAATAATGGTTTTTATTGTCCAAACAGTACCCGTGCAGTTGCAGCCTTTAACGGCTGAATTGATGCAGGGTATCACATAATAATCAATATACATAATCAATACAAATCACAACAAACAAGTAATACACATGATAACACATATGTTTGCTCCACAATTTTTTGTGGAACTGTCGCAAGGGTCTGTGCGGCTGCCATTCGGCGCCACAAGGTGACCTCAATACGACTTTCCCCAACCGAAGTTAGGTACCCATTCACACCTGGGTGGAGTGAGGAAATTCGTGTTAAGTGCCTTTCCCAAGGGCACAACGTCGGGCGCATGTCCAGACATGTACCGGGTACGACTCGGGTTAGAACCCGGGTCTCCCGGTTCACAGTCGAATGATCTACCACTACGCCACCCGACGCCACCATTACAGAGTTAAGCAGCTAGGGGTCTAAAATGCTTTCATTTCTCTGATAGGTTTACATACCAAATTGAATGTTCATAAGCCTTGTAAGTTCTTAGTTTCGTAAGCCTTCTGTTGTACCACCACTAACACTGTTACATACAAACCCTACCAAGAACATAATGGTATTGGCAAAAGTAATGGCTCAATAATACAATATGGTACAGAACATGCTTCTTTTATTTGTAACAAGGATGCAGGGTTTGAAGTCAGTTGGCCAAAATACATCAGAATATAATAAATGGATGAAACATGAAGTCATACTTAAGACCTTGGTCACACCAACAGATGTAAGTTGTAGTCAGACTGCTACAGTCATTTTTCTTTTGATTTGCCCCTATAGTCAAGAAGTAAATGATATTTTCCTTTTCTTAATCATGGTATTGATATTAATTATGCAATAAATTTTGCTGATACTGACAATTTGTTAAAAGGGCTATCTTCGATCTGTTTTTTTTAAGAGTCCCATTATAGCAGAAAGCTTTTTGTAGACTGTGCTAATTGTATTATTTACTTAGTACAAATGTGCTATAAGTTTCTATAATCGAGTTGCCCATGTGAGAATAGGATGTTTGCTAGTCTTAAAAGTGACATGGAACCATACAAATGTATTTTGCTAATGCCAAACAATTTAGTTTCTTGGTTCTTGGAATTGGCACTTCATCTGCTCAAAGATTTGTTTAAAAAAATCACATGACTTTTATTGTAGTACCATTTTTGATATGAACCAATTGTTGTTACAATTGGTCCATTTATCAATGCATCAAAAGTCAAAAAGTTGTTATTAACCAGCCTCATGGTAATATTGTAACTCCTGTTATCATGGTATTAATAATTTGAGTTTATTATATGGGATACTTTTTTATTCCTCTCTTCAGATAGCCCAGCTGCTTTATTACCTGCGTGCAAAAATCTGAGAACCAAGAAATTGATTAGGGTGTCCTGAAGTGGAAGTCCAAATGCATTTTGCTGATGGAAGGTTCTTTTGCTGGTGTCTAATTTGATAATATTGTGAAAACACAGCACACAGGCAATACCTACTGTGCCTGTGAGAAATCTGGATTTTTTGTCAAAGTTGCAAATATAATATATGTATTTATTACAAAAATCATGTAGTCACTTATAAACCATTCAGTACTTCAGTGGTCAGTGGTCTAAGGACCAGCAGGTTGTGAGTGTGAATCCTGTTGTAGTTACTTCAACAGGCAGGCTACTAGAAAAAGTCACAGGTCTTATGATGGGATGTTAAGCTGTGGTCCACAGATCTCTTTCATTTTTCAAAGTGTTACATCTCTAAGGCAACACTAAGTTGATTTTTGTTTTTTTTATCTTAGGTTGCTACAATGGTGTTTAAGATGTTAATAGAAAACATACGTTGCCATAGCAAGTTTTATGTTACATCCTCCAGGCTAGAAGCTGTTATGATTATGTTAACTTCCCACAGGGAAACCATCAAAGGTTTCACTAATAATGTCCTGTAGTTCTCCAATGAAATTATCATGTAGTATAAATTCAACCACATTGCTGACATATGTATGCTAACGTTTTTTTTTGTTTTTTTGTTTTTGTTTTTTTTATTCCAACATGTAATCACCAGACGTGGTGGGGACACACTCAAGTTTTTTCAACTTATATTAATGCCGCCACCAACACAGGGGACAAATACATGACAGGACAATACTCATTTACACCTGAGCTAAGTGAGGAAAGTCGTGTAAAGTGCCTTTCCCAAGGGCACAAGATCGGTGGCATGTCAGGACTCGAACCCGGGACTCTTAGTTCTGAGTCGCGCACTCTACCGCTACGCCACACGACCCCACTGCTATGCTAACGTTACATATTGGTCTAAGGATTCAAACTAAAACATGTAGTATGAAAACAGTTTTGAGAGGTAGTGAGAAGGCAAGTTAAGTGCTGGACAGAAGAGTGGAAAGCAGTGGTGGCCTGCATTGTCGACAGATGATGATGAATTTTCAATAGTCAACAGTGAACATGAAATTATTGAGCCCATCGCATGATAAAACCTATCTGCATAACAATAAACTTTGAAAGGTCCTCTTGAAACATAAGTCCAAACTATTGTATTGATCCATGTTTTTTCCTTCAGGTGTTCAGAGCTATCCGAGACCGCCACTTCTCCAATGTGTTTGGGTTCCTCAGTGCCAAGGCCAAGGAGCTTCAGACCAGCTACGATGTGAGTCTATGGCTGCATACTTAAAACATCAAGTTCAGGTACAGATACCTGTACAAAGGTTTAGGTACAGGTGTAGACCTGTACCTGTGCAAACACACTTGTACTTGAACAATGTGATGATGGAAATATGAATTCAAAACAGTTATTAGAATATACATGCATAATGTAGACTTCAGGTATCTTATGCAGAGAACCCAATGCATGCTTTCAGTAAGATCTCAAATAAAAGATGTTTCAGGCTCTACGAGTCAGTCTTTTGGGTCTCTGCTATAATGTGCTTTTTCTCTGATAGCATATCAGTTCTTGTGAGCTGCTTCTTGGTTTCTTGTGAGCTGCTTCTGTAGATGATCCACAAGAAACCAAGGACTGAGATCTGACGTTACATCTGAAAAATCACATTATTAGCCTCAAAAGCCTGCCTGGTGAAGTCTGCTCAGGAGGCTAGTACTTCAGAAGGAGCTGATAATTGGGAAGCGTGAGTCGTGACGACCACCTGTTGTTCTGATTGATCTCCATCAGTTTGCTTCCAACCGACATCAGGGATTGGACTTGCTATTTATAGATGTCAAAGCAAAGCTGGCGTGTTGTTCATTACTGCTGTCCCCCAGCACCTGTCCCACTTAATTGCTGCCATTTATATAAACCCAAGATAGCAGACCTGCTTCCTAATCTCATTAAACTACATGATTGGCATTTACTGCTGCACCTGCTTGTACTGTCATAAGAGGTTTGGGTAGCCTTTTGGTCTGGAGAAGAAAATTGTTCATCCTCCCAGCCGGATGCCATCTGCCTTTGCATTTCTTTTCTGATTCTCAGCTAGCAATATCATTACTTTCTTTTGCTGTAAAATGACACGAAATATCATAATCTTTCAGTAAATACCAAAGCAGCTTTCTAGCTGTGCTACATCTTTTTTTCACAGTATCTAACATAAGATGTATGGGTGGCTAAAACAACAACAACAACAACAACAACAACAACATCTTTGCATCTAAGGGGGATACATGAAAAGGACAAATATAGGTGTTAATAAGTTAACGATAGTCATATCTCTCATAATTCAGTTGCTTAGCATGATAGGTCCATACTCTTATTTATAGGACAAAGTTTGCCAATAGGAGGGTTTGTCAAGAAATTGTATGCAATGGAAATGATTGTATTCAACCGTTGTTGACTCACAATCCTGCATTAATTTTGTGCACATACAAGTAACGGCTTTTTGAAATGGGAAAATAAGTATCTCAATCCCAGATGCAGAAAGAATCTCTTTATATGCCAAAAGATCAGTACAGAACCCCTTGTAGGTTGGAGGTTTGAATATTCAACTGTTCTCTCTTGCAGAAACGTCATAACTTGAAGTCGGTTCAGGACATGAAGCAGTTTGTCTCAGAGGAGCTCAGTAACCTCAAAAAGCAGCACAAGGCTCTGACTTTACGTGAGTAGAATCTACAGCACACATAGTTCTCAAATATCTGAGCTTTAGGTGTCTGAATTGATAAGTACTAAAATGTGAGAACATAATCTGAAAGTTTATGCATTGACATTTGAAGACCCCAAGCATTGAATCTCAAGATAGTTAACATACATGGAACGTCTGTCTTTTCTGGCACGCCTAGTGGAAGATCTAGATTAGCTCTTCAGTACTTGTGAGGTAATCTGGTTTGAGATACCTTTCCCCTACAGTGTTGTTACCCCCCTCCCCCACAGCTGCAAAGAAGGTGTCAGTTTCTGAATATGACCCTTTAGGTCGAAAAACTGTTGCGGTATTAAATTTCTCTGGCTCAGATTTTGGACCCGTGCCAGATTTGTAGATTGCACAGACCAGTGGAAGTCTGTGGTGTTTTGTGCAACTTGATCGAAGCAATAACTCGTCAGTCCCGTGACAGGTAACAATGTGTCACTGCTATGCCTCTCCCCTCACCTCCATGAAACTGTGATAAGGTACCTGTCATTGTCTTTTTTGCTGTGTATTTGCAGTGGCTTGCTTTTATAGCACTGATAGCATGGCCAGTATGATGAATTCAGGGCAAATGTTGATAGCCAGGAAATTGTTAAGATTTATATATAGGTTACTCGTTCATATAGAGAAACGAGAAAAATATTGAGAAATATTGTATATTGAGAAAAAGTAATTCCTTTCAATTTTTTAGTCATTTTATTTTAAAAATGATGTAAGCAGTTGATGTAAACTTGTTGTTAAATGTCTGTGGAATAATATTGTTTGACACTTTGTTTTGATTTCAGACATTGGAGCCTGTGAAACCATAACAAAGAACAAGAGCAGAGGAGACTTTGAAGAACAAATGAGAACAGAACATGGTCTGCCAGCCCAGTTGTTATGATTTTAGTTCACATTTGCCTTACATTAGACCAAACTCTTCACAGCATTTTGATATTTGAGTAACCCCCTACCAGTTTTTCTAGAAATTTTTCCTTCTACCCACGGTGATATTGGTAATGGACTGCCCCTGAGCCGGGGATATGTGATTGATCCGTTGTCTGGTGGGACTTCTGCCAGAGGAAATTGGTTTTTCATTGATAATGTCAGGGTTGCCATGTTGCACCAGAAAATTAATTGTGCATGCAGAGTGTGTGGAGGGCCCCAGGTACAGCACGATATTGCACTGCATAAAACTGTTATGTGAAGAACACTGTAGAGAACAAGTATATTAGCCAGTGGTATGACTACATGTTTTGTTTTTTATCTACGGTAAAGGCAATGTTGATCAGATTATATCTTGTTAGTATATCATTCAAACACTGAAATTTTCATGGAGTGGGCCAATGATGAAATAAAAATAAAAACAAGCAAGAAAAAGAAAAGGCATTCTGTGATAGACTTAAATGCTATGGTAACATATGAACCACAAAGTCAACATGTGGCCTGGTAGAAAACCCACATAATGTTATCATCTGTGATCTGAATTACATTTCTAGCAGATACATAGAGCCACGTCGAGACTTATTCTCATGAAAATATTTCTCATAAACACATTACACTGCACTGATACAATGTGCTAATTTTATGATCTACATACATGTTCATGTTGCAGGTTTATTGGAGGGTGTTGATGTTAGAGAGTGCATCAACTTTATTGAAGAGTCCATCAACAGACAGGTAGTTCATGATTGTGGCCAAGTGTTCTTGAATTATGATAACCACTTATTAATAAACGAAAGGTCAGCAATACATGGTGCCTTCTCTTCTAGGTCTTAAAGTACATGTTTTTGTCTGCTTCCTGCAAACTATTACATTGCATGTATGAGTGTAATTTGTATGAGTGCATGTATTTTGTGATACAATCTTAAGGCTTCTGAAAATTTGTTGCAGAAGGGTATTTTGAGCCATTTTTATGCCACCAATGAGTTTATCTATTTTTTTTTTAAATTTACATGTCATTGAACTGAAGTTGCTTCTTTTGGGGAAACATGTAGTTGTTTTCATATCTGATTTTCTTCAAAGTTGGACCTATTTGTTTACCTATATTAGATTTCTTCAATATGTACATTGTATTGTGCATGCACAATGTGGAGTGTATTGCTAAAATTGTTTGGCAATTGGACTAAGCTGTATTTTTTTTGTAGGTTGTTGCTGCTTTTCCCATTTCTTATTTCTTATGGTAGGGAGGAAGACTTGACTTATATCAGGCAAATGTACAATCAATGTCCATTGTATTTCTGTTTTCCAATGACAGCACAGTCGCACAGAGGTCCTAAGACTGCTGTGCATGCTCTCATCCACACAAGGAGGTAAGTGATCCAGACTTCTTCTCCATGGCTCATATCGCTAAACTAGAGTAACCTCTGTGTTGTCTATTTATCATAGGTTTTTATTAGCTTCTTTCAAAAAACGCTAAAACAACACTTCATCACAATGTCCATTTTCTCTTGATCATTGACCAGTATATTGTTGATGATGAATGGGGTGTTGGAAAAACTGCTGATGGCTTCAAGTGCTCAGGCAGCAAGAAAAATGACCATGTTACTGAAACAGATGTTAATTTGCACCAATCCTCCAAACTAGGGCACGGCCACCTCATTTCCTTTATACTTCGTGTTGTGATTGGATTAGATATTGATTTACTGAAGTCGGCTATTTTTGATCGTTGCAGGTCTGCCGTCCAAGGACTACAAATCTTTGAAAACCCAGTTTCTGCAGGTCAGAGGTCATGCCATGAATCACACCCCGTTCTGTTGTACCGAATCCCAAGTGTACCATAGTTTTACATCCAGTTGGCAAGGTGTTAGCTTAGGCCACACCAATTTAATTTGTTGGTTCTCGGATTTTTTCAGAAAAAATATGAAGCGACAGGGAGAAAAAAATAAAAATAAAAACAGGTCTAGGCATCCTATTATAGCCTTAAATGCTACGGAATGAGCCATGAAGTCAACACAGGCTGGGTTAAAATTCAAACATTGAATTTTGAACTTTTAACCAAACCACTGCAATGATAGATGGGAAAACTGTAACTATAGTAGGAAGAAAAGGACTTTCCTCAACTGTTGGGGGCAAAACATGAGCATTTTTCAGTTGATTCAGGACCAGAATCAAATTTTTTTTTTTGCAAATCAGAAAAAAACGAAGAGGCGAATCCGAGAACCAACAAATTAAATTGGTGTGGCCTTATGAAGGAGAAAAATGTGATACTATTGAATTCATGTAGCTGTAACATCTCAAAATATGCTTGTCTTATCTGCACATGCAGTGTGTAATTTGTTCATTGTCACCACTTTTGCATGTGTGACTGGAGATGAATTTGATATTGTCACCAAAATATGTCTGATCTACATTTATCTCATTTTAGTTACCCGGTAGTATTGCATGTGTGTTACTGGCAGCAGTCTAATAGTAATATCTCAGTAATATGTATTACCCTATCCCCCACCAATATGACTGAAGCATTACTGCTTCTCAAAGTGTTTGAAAGCTTAGGGGACTTGTTGGCTTTACATTATAAATAACATGTATGAGTTGGGCCTCCTGAGAAAGCCCTAAAAGCCTGGGACCAGATACCAAGGTGTTAGATAGAATGTGTAACTAAGTAAGATGAGGCAGAGAGCCAACACGTTCAACCAATGTTTACTTCAATCATACAAACTTGGCTACTTCTGTGCATGCAACCAATTTCATCCAAGTAATTTTTACTCCTTTTGTGAATTGTTGCTCATACTGAAGGAAAGATGTCCTATCCCTCACACCCACCCACACTCTCACTAGACTTGGCATCTACGTCAGTTCACTTAGCTACTAAGATCATGTCACTCATGCCAGAAATATAATAACCTTCTGCTTGCCGAGGTTAGCTTTTGTACCAAACTTGCACATGTTACAGGGTTATAGTTAGTAAGTAGAGAGAATATTGAGAATACAATTTTGACACTACCACAGAGTTACGGGACAGAACATCTCCTCACGCTGCACAACCTGAAGAAACTGGGCCTGTTTGTGGAGCAGCAGGCACCTGATGCAACAGCCAACAAACTGACGGACAAAATGGCTGCCAAGCTGACAGACGGCATGGCATCCTTACAGCTCCAGCTCCAGCTGCCCAAGAAGAGCCAGTTCCGAGCTGTCAGCAGGAAGCTGAATCTGGTAAGAGCTGTGGTACAATGTAACTGTAAATTTTGAAATTTTGAATTTACAACTGTCATGGTAGATACAATCACTATATAGAAAAGGATTTCACCATGTTATTTGTATTATAAGCAAAGAAAAATAAGAACATTACCAGTGTTGTGTATCAGTACATAGTATTTCCAAATATTTCTGCCTCATCATGAATGCTGTCCAGTTATGAGAAATATGTGGTTCAAGTTCGCCAAGGGAATCATGAATTTTTTTTTGCTTTGTTCAGCAGTACGTATGCTCAAGTGGAATATGTAGCAGTTATATGATGTCCTTTCATTTTTTTTCTCCTTACAGATACCAAAATCTGCAGAGAACTTTGAGCTAAGGAACCCCAATGACATGGCGTATGTCTTCAGTGGAGCATATGCCCCTCTTAGCTGCAAACTTATTGAACAGGTAATAAGATTCCCAACTTCTAATATGAATGTTCTTGTTGCTGTCTTGACAGTCAGACTAGTCACTGTCCCTGATGAGGAATTACAGTCACAAGTTTATGATTTTCCCAGATATTGAACCACATCCATACTGTTGTTGCTGTCCCTGGTGCTGAATGATAGTTGCACAAATACAACCATTTAGCTTTTGAATCAGATTCATGTTGTCATCCATGTCAAATTAACTTGCTGAATGCCATTCAAACAGACGTGATTCTACCTTGGACTGAATTGCATGTATATTTTTACATTGTTATCTCTGTTTATGTTGCTGAATCATACCAAGACCATATGATTTGGCTCTGATTCCTATTCGCATTGCCTTCACTGCCCCAGTGCTAAAATACATTCACACAGGATGTAAGTTGTTTCTGAATCCCATTCACACTTCAACTGCTACCCCTGGTGCTGCAAACATTCACACATCCAGTCCTGTCCCTGGTGCTGAACCACCATTATATCCACTTAGAATCTCAATGGTTCTGAATTACATTCTCACACAGAATGCTCTCTAATGCCGAATCATTCAATTTGTTATCACTGTGTCTTGTGCTGAATAGTATTCACACTATCTATCTACACAAAACCCTGACCCTCATTCTGATGAGGACATTATTACTCACATCTCATGTGTTTTCAATTAAGTATTCTCAATGCTAACTGCATACCAGTATTCACTTCTACACTTATCTTTGGGATATCAAGCGATATTCAGCAATCAGTGGTTGAATTTCATTGTCTCTGGTGATAGATCACAATCAACTGTACATTATACTATCAGAAATACCACATGATGTTGTATAATGAACACATCATTGTTTGCACACATTTTGTTCGCACATATTCACACTTTATTCAAGTACTAGTACCTTCATCCTCATTGCATTTTGCTCGAGTGTTCCCCTGGGACATGAACAAACCACATCTGTACATGGTATCAAGCATGGTCTTGACAAGAAATGTTTAAAAGTCAACGGCCTTAACCTTTGACCTCACACATGTGCAGTTCAAGCCCTGACCTGGTGTACAAATGTAGTCCAGTCAACAGCAACACATTAGACTCCCTGATACTCACCATGAATCCTAATGAAGTATGGTGATATCATTACCATTGGCAGTGACTTATTCAGCACTGACATTCTTATTCTTCAGAACAAAATTGCATTTATACTAATTTCATTGCTGAAGCAAAATAAACTTTGCATTGAATTTTTGATTCTCGAAAGGATCTTTACATTGAGTTATTTGTCTTCTGAACGACCTTTACATTTAGTAATTTGTTTTGAAATGACCTTTATGTTATATATTCTCATCATACCCTTTTGATTGAATTATTTGGCCTTTCTTTTTAGCAGCTGTCAGTAAATACTATTGTAGGTTGTGTGGAAATAGATGATGACTAACACTTGTTACCTCTGGCATTGTTTTTGCTGTGTTTGCTCATACGATTGTGGACCTGTTTCTGACATACCGGTAGTTGCTATGCATATGCATGTTTTTGATATGTGGGTAGAACTTGCAAACTTGAAGATGCAGTTTGATTTTGGGCCCCCTAGCAGCTTGTTTTGGAAACTTAAAAAAAGAAAAAAACTCAAGAAAGGTCGAATGGATTTTCAGGCCGTTCAGCATGTAGGTAGTTTAGATACAGATACAGATGCACATAATTAGATGCAGATGTAATTTTTATCTGTGATACAGGTGTTACAGCGGGAAGGTTGGACAGGTGTTGAGGACATAGCAAAACTCCTACCTGGAGACAACTTTGTTCATCTCAAAGCAAAATCAGCAAAGGGTAAGGAGAGGGCAACTGATTTGACACTCATAATTGGATACTTTTCATATCAAGATCTAAAAAATACACCAATGATACTAGTGAAAATGTCCCATAAACTGCATACAGAACAAAATGTAACAAAATTAATAAACAAAATCTAATTTACGTTTGTCTGTAATTGTCTGTAAGTAGAAATTAAAGCATTCTTTTGAAATCTCAATTTATATATTCACTAACTAAAGATATACATGTATTTGATATTTTTATTTGTTAGGAAAGGCAAGTGGATCTAATCCAGACTCTGACAAGATAGTGTTGGTGTACTTCCTTGGTGGCTGCAGTTACACTGAAGTGTCTGCACTCAGATTTCTAGGGAAGCAAAAAGGTAGGTTCCTAGAATTTGTGGGTATCTAATCTTGTAGATACCCTTTTAATCTCAGTTTGTCATCTACAGTCATTGTCTGTTGTTGCATCCGAGTTTGTCATCTTTGCTTGAAAATTGCTTCATTATATTTTGTGTGTAGATCTATGTAACGTGTCCCTGTGTTGACTTGAGTTTGCATAAACCTTTAACATGAAACAGCTCTCATAAGCCTTCTCTTTGTGTAACCATGGACAGCTATTACAATCCTTGAATTTGCAACAGCTTTGAACACTAAGCACTGAGCATTGAATGACTGGTACATAATTTGGTGTGGTGTGTAGTGGTTTGTGTATCACTGTCATTGTTGAACACAGCCTCAAAATGCCTAAATGATATGTTTGTGTTTTTGTGTTTGTATCCAGGATACAGATTCCTAGTCGCCACAACTGCACTTGTTAATGGAGGAAGACTGATTGAGTCTGTTTCAGGATGGAAATGACACTAAAACTGACTCTCCAAGGGCACATTCCTCTGTATACATGTATCAGAAATTACAGTGAAGCATTCTTTTGTGTATATACTAGTAATACTGTACAGTATTGTACCTATTTTTAGAGCACCTTTCTACATGGATTATGATGAAAACATTCTTCTTGTCTTTATGTTTTCTGTCTGCGATATTATCTTCATGGTGTCAACTAGCCAACTACAAATGTTGATCATGTTTCAATGATGTTTACAGTGTTACAAATGTGTTTGTTTAAGTAGTTAGAATGAGCAGGTACAGTAGTCTTATTGTTTATGACATGAAGGCAGCAAATCTGTACAAATTTGGAGTCCTTATTGGAAATAGGTGTTATTTAATATGCAAATTCTTGCTTTCACATCAAATACATGTACTAGATATCTATCAAATTATATAGTCAGAGGTGAGGACTCAATAATAGGTATTAGAACAGTTACTCAAGTTACTTATAATGCAGCTTGGGTTATGTGCATACATGTATATACTGTTTATATGTTTCAATGATCAGGAATTGGAAGCCTTTAGGCATGATATTTCCTAGTGTGTGTAGCCAACTGGTAAAGGAGGTCAGATGCGAATTTGATGCTAGAGAGGAAATGTGATGCTTTTTCAATAGTTATTAGCCAATTGGAGCTGTGCTTTATACCACAAATCACGACTTTCCTCACTCCATGTAGGTGTTATGCAGGTAGGCTTTAGTATGCGATTTGGAGAAACTCGAACGTCGCGTTTCACCATATCGCATGTCGATTTTGGCCACCGGAGAGCGGTAACGCGCAGATCGGCCGTGTGTGCGATTTTGGCCACCTGAGAGCAGCAACGCGCAGATCGCCGAAATGAGGGGCAGGCCATCATGTGTGTGCGAATTTCTCCGCTTGAAGGCGGGAACTCGCAGATCGCCGAGATGCGATCGCACGTACGGGAAATGCTCCGAAATGAGCCTGCCGAAATGTGGTGTGGCCTGATGACGTGAATTTTAAACATCATATATTTACACTGGGGATTTTATAGTTAGACCAAATGCCAACGTTTGATTTAGTCTTAGTATTAGTCAGAAAGTTAACTTGTTGCTTTCTTTCCTCCACTCACAGAGTCTTCAACAGGAACGAGAGGAGTTTTCGTTGAGAAACACTGAATCGCCGATAATATCCACGTAGAGTCGGCAACATATTTACAATGTATTTCAAATATTTCTGAATGATATTGAGGGGTGTACAGTAAAATTACAACGTTGACGAGAGTGTGATGGTGGGGCCATCTAAATGGCGAAGTTATGAATAAGTAGGGTCGCCGAAAAGCATACATATGTGTGTGTGAGTGAGTTGGTCAACATCTCGAAGCAAATATCGGAGCAAAGTATTCTTTACCGGCGGTTATATACCGGGCTATAACTTAGCCCATCTGGGCAAGAATGTGCAATAACGATGATTAAAGTGTAACGCTATATGTTATTGCGTGCTAGAATAAGGTGGCCCTCTAATGCTAACATCTACACGGGGATTTACGACAATCGCCATAACTTCCCTCTCTACCAAAATAACAACATGGCGACGGTGATGTTGTGACGCTATCCCGTCATCCATTGTGGTATCGGCTTGGCGACTTTGCGGTAAGTGTTTTCATAGAAATCAAGGTAGAGAGAAATTATTTGTACATACTGTTCATATGTATTAATATAAAAAGAGGATTCAGTCAAAAACCGCGGCGCAAAATATCGCGGCCGGAGTCCGAGGTTATGTTGCCGGTAAGTTGGGCTACCCTGGCCCGAAGAACCCATTGATAGCACTCAGGGGCTTACCGCAGGCATCAAGGAAGTTCTTCGACCAAGAACAGGTAATTTGCAGCATATATATATGCAACGACAGAAAGCAGGTTGTTTTGTGTATGTCTTCTGATTTTTTTGTAAACATGAAATTCACAAGCTGCGTTCCAGTAAACTTCCGGTTTGTTTTGCTTGTTCAGATTGCCTCGCCAAATTTAGAAGGATCTTAAAGTCTATCCAAATTTATATGTTGAAGAATTTAAATTTCCTTTGATAATTTGTCTAAAAGACGCCGAGCCTGTATGGGGTGACGCACGCATTTCAAAAACAAGGGGTCATTGTCCTCTGAAGGAACGCCCCAGAATGCATTGCGTTTCCTGCCAATCTCACCTCTGCGGCGAGTTGGATTCATTTCATAGAACAAATATGTGTACGTTGCCGGTCAAGCAAATTTGAAAATTATTGTTGCAGAGGAATATTTATTTATTTATTTTTTTATTTATTAATCTTGAGGGTCGCCCCTTCAGTTGATACACAACTGATTTCCAAGGGGGCCCTGGCTCCACATCAACAGATGAATCAACAAAACAAGATGAATATCGATCATGCTACAATAACCTATATATTCATTATCATTTTTACAACAACCCCAACTGATCATAAGATGGATTGAAATATAATATAATCTACAAGAAAGTTCCCCAATGAAAGAAATGCTTGTGTTGGTGTTTGCACGCCTGCGGTGCGACAACTGCTTTTGGAATTAATTGACAGCGATCCCTTCCTTCCGCTGAAGGTCCAACCACTCCATTAGCGTACGGTCAAGCTGGATTCTTCACCCTTCGTCATGCACCAGCCGTTTGATGTTGGCTAGTGCTGATGCGAGTGACTGAGCTACTGTAGTCCGAAGAATTTTGCAACAGGTAGACTATCAATGATTGGCTAGAAGTCACCGTATGTGGACATTTCTATCATATTATTGACTGTCACACCTTGCGAAATATTGCTGTTGTTTTCTTAGGACATCTGGTGGACAACGCCACGCACTTTATTGTTAGGCAAAGGTTGTTATTGTTTGGTGAGGTTAATGTGTTCATATTAAAATTTCCCGCGTCGGCGGAGTGCTTTCCCACCGAACAGGTTACTTGCTCGCATTGTGTTGGTGAGTAGATTGTTTAATTAAGAAGAAAAGGCTTAAACTAACTAGTGTGACACTGTCTGAAAATTATACATAGTAGGCAATGTCAAAGAATTTTCTAACGGAGAACATGAAAATCAAAGACTTTACCGCACAATCATCATTTTCTTTGTCGGTTCATACGCCGACATTTTATAATATTCCAAATGGCTATAAGTTTGTTCTACGAATAAGACAAACTACAGACAAATCATTCTCTGTTTTTTTTTTAGACTTCTATTTAAGCAAAAGGTGCCGATAATTTAGGAAATATTTATCCTCTGTACATAGCTATGTGTAATGCAAACCTTTTCCACGGCGCTGTGTGCCCGATGATCTCCCCTGGCTACTGCGATCACTTACCTTTTGCCGTCTTGACCGAGTCAACCGGTGGGATTCTAGCTGAAAAAATGCTGCACAGACACTTATAAAAAATTACCAAATGTCTTGCAAAAGCTACCAGAAAGATATGTCTATAAGTGTCTGTGGAATATACAGTTATAACCGAAGAACACTTAGTCTACTACATGTATATTGTTTTTTTTTTTACCGACGAGCCGGACAGGCGCTCTGGCCGGTGCTCCGTTCGTGCAAACCAGGTTTAAAAATACACAGAAACAAATATTTTCACAAAGACCAAGTAGGTTACTATATACTTCATGATGCCGTGTTGTATATGTTGTAAAACCAGGGGTCGTCACGCTGATTACAGTGTCACAACCCACTCGGGAGCCTGCACTCAGGTGGGCTCAGCGGCGGGCCGACTTCAGGCGGTTGGCCCTGCTGTTAGTGGCGCCGAAGGTCATGCGCATTCCGGCTGTTGGGTGGAGAGTTTCGCACAGATCGCGATCTGCGCGTTTCCGTCTTCAGGGGGACAAATTCGCACAGAAATGATGGCATGCGCCGCCCATATGGCGATCTGCGCGTTTTCACTTTCAGGTGGACAAAATCGAACACATAGGGCGATCTGCGCGTTTGCGCTCTGAGGTGGCCAAAATCGACATGCGATATGGTGAAACGCGACCTTCGAATTTCTCCAAATCGCATACCTAGGTCTAGCTCTGTTATGGGTTACCTGACTTCAGTTGGGGAGGTAAAAGGTTCACATGGTGGAAGGAGAGGGATGGGATCCGCCTTCCATCACCATGCCCGAGACACAGTGGATTAACAACTCACTCAAAAAGGTTGTGGGACCATTACCTACCGGCTATGACCTATAGTTTACCTATAGACTATAGATAGGAGACCAGTTGTTCTTGAAAGACAGAACTAGCCGTGAACACTATACCCGGTCTCTTATTCTCCAGTTTGCCTTGACTTCAGGCTATGACATCATCATAGAATCTTCTGGAAGAAATATAGTTGGAGCTACAATCAGATGTATTGAGATGTTGAGTAATGAGTAATGTTTAGATGTATGGTCAATTTCTGTCATTCCATTCTTATTGCAATAAAATCAGATGATTATTTGACCACAGTTTTGTTAAGACTAATGAATTGATTTTGATTGATGAAACCTTATTGGCATGGCAACAGTACATAGTTACAGTGAGTACATCATCAAATCATAAGGCAAGTAGTGTATACACGGTATAACTGTCGGCATTAAAACATTCTGGTCACAAAATTGCACTTATTTTTCATTGTAACTGATCACGTGTGCGTAGAATCCTTTAATGCAGACATTGATGACTTTTTCAGATTACTTAACTGTAACATGCTGCATTAATTTGCAATCTCCTACATTTATCCCCTAGAGGTGCTTCAGTGTTAGGCAAGAAAATTGGGTGAATTCTCCCTAAGCTTATACATATAACCAGAATCTAGAATAAATGCAAGGAGAAAGAAATAATTTGTACATTAAGGCCGACAAAATACCTTAGATATATTCCATAATGAGCAAAGGTTAGCATTTTCGTTTTGTTTATCCACTACATAATTGCAATATGACAGGATGATGATGATTAAAACAATTTTACGACAACTCATTGCCCCCCTTGCCCCTCTCCAATTGTCAACCAGAGGATACCCATGTGTGTGGAGCTGTTTACATGTATTTTGTGCTATTCTAGATTCACCGGGGTTCTCTTTGGTCAATCATTGTTTAGATTGGTGAGAAATATGTCGAAGATAATGGTTTTGATAGCTTAAACCTATTTTTTTACATGATGTGATAAAACACGTGTATGGTACCGGTATAAAAGTACCGTCCCTCTCTGGCTTGGGGACTTCTGCTCCATAGAATGGTGGGATTTTCACAAGTAAGTAATAATTAGTACGTAATATGTTTATATAGTATATCCCGAGAATTGGGTAAAACAATAATGCTTATCGAGGTTCTTTTCCCTTACATGCATATTGAAATAAAATCAACAAAATATTATGTAGCAATAATGACGAGGAAAGGAAAGAATGAAATGAATAACTGTTACGGTGAAATGTGCAGCGTATGTACAATATCAAGTATTTGAGAGTCACTTTAAAGTTTTGTACGTAATGATAGCAATCAACATTTTCAACTCTTGACCGTAAGAGGTGGATTTCAACCAATGTTCTGTTAGCAAAAAATAGCAGGATGTGCAAGTAGATTTATGTGGCCTGAACGCTGATCCTAACATAATCCATTTCCAAGACTTATGAGCCATCTTGATTGCAACAGCATGTGTCTCATCGGTCCGCACGTATCCATCACTGGACATTTGACTTGATCACGCTGGTACTGGAGAATAAATGCCAATAAATTTGGTCCCTCACACCCCCCTTGCCAGTTACAAATGGTTGTAAAATCTTCTCATTTCAGAAGTTCGTTCTGGGCTTATCTCAGGAGGAATGTGATGTCTATAATCACGGTAGCCTGTCCGTAAATCACTCAAGGAGTGGTTCATTTTCTCTTATCGATTGCTTCAGGGTGGACTTGGCACATTATAGGTTCTGTCTACGCCAATAAGTCATAGGATGAGAAATTCTTCAGCCCCCTCGGGGGATGAACGTGGGATGAGATGTTATCCTTGAACTTGATTGGCCTGCCAGTGCCATGAAGAGATGACTTCTTGTTGATTTCTTTATCTAATACACATCCTTTATGATACAGTTCAACTGTTTTCCAACACGAAAAAGATTGGATTCGCCGAATTTGTAACCAGTTATCTGCTCTTCTCCAGGCGAACAAGGACAGGATTGCGGAAGTTTGACGTGAGTAACGGGTCAAAGGTGGCTGGAAGTCGATACCGGCCTCTATTCCGGTCCAACGTTACATTGAACGCAGATTGCTCATAAGGATGCCTCTTGGTGATATGATGGACTAAAACAGTTACATGATGAGAAATGGATGGCTGTGAAGAAAAATAAAATGTGCGGAAATGTGTTAATGAACAGATTAAATAATTCGATTCTTTGTCACAGGGTTGGGATGTGATTAGAAAGAGTAAATTTGTTCGGAAAATTGTACGATCCCTGCATAATCACCCCCGATTTCTTAGCGAAGTAAGCAATATAAATGTGCCAGAAGGCCACATCCTCAGGATTTACTTCAGTTAGAACAGACTAGGACGGATACCAGGTTCGGAAGTGGAGGATGATTTTGGCATCTTATCCATCAGAAAAAAAGTAGAGGTCATGCCACGGGCATTGCTCTGTATATATTATTGTGGGGATGGAAAGTTTGATCTATATATGTAATATAATTTCATCTACGGTTTTGGTACAAAAAGGCGTCGCATCAAAAAATAAAATCTCGTGTAACTAAAATATTTGGCTGAAATTTCTGTCTTTTAAAAGCCTTAAAAGGCTTTTTTGGACTATTTCCTAGGATTAAGGAGCCATTTAGAAATGATAAAAAAAGTCAAGATAATGCCTAATCATCAATCTTAAATTGTTGTGGAGCAAGAAGACACTAGAACAACATTTGCAAAGCATGAATATGTTTTCTATATCGGGAACAGGAGAATGAAAACACTACATAAAAACCGATGGAAAGAAATAAATCCACATTTACAGAAGTGCTTAGATTTACTACAGTATACTAGAAATGACACGCGGAGACTCCAACACATTCATACCTGTCGCATGTCATTGTCGCACCCCCGCCTCGTCGGTCTGATTTGTTGCACTAGTTAGTACACACCTACCTCAACACGCCGTCAAACTGCCGCACAGCTGTAAAACTGCGCTTTGTTGTTGGTAAAATACCCCTCTTTAGTATGTCGTTTGGGGATATGTAATTTCAAAGCCGCCGCATTCCACCATCGCGCTCTCATATTGAATCCCATAAGCTTGTAAATGTCTTGTCCATTAACACTGCTTGCTGAGATTGAACGATCCAGAATCTTAACGTATGTTATAGCTATAGACAACAGACAGTGGTTGTATTTTTCTCCTCCCATTTAAAGGCGCCGCGCCCCTCAACCTTAGAGTAAAGTTTTGCGGCCTTTGATGACGTTGTTTGTGTGATGGACTGTCGTTTCTACAACCCGTTTGAACGCAGGGTTATGTAGTTTGACATCCCCGTCAGGAAGTGTCCTTCTGACGCCTGTGTATCCCTACCAACCCGTGTTGAGCTGCTGTTCTTGTATCTTGTAATAGTCTTCATGTCTCTCTCTCTCTCTCTCTCTCTCTTCACTGCTTAAGCTTAAGGGCAAGTTCGTTCTTGCGTTACTGAGTTCTGTCGAGCCCCCCTTTCCCCACTTACAGAAACACGAACTGAGACTGAGAGGACACCTTCATTCGACCTTCCCAAATGAATCGTTAATCTCCATGAAGTGACCCATAAGACAGCTCCATCTACAGCACATCACTTTCGACGGCCATATTCAAAATCACGTGCACGACCCTGTGGCCCTAATGATTGAACTGAACTCTTCCGTTGATGAAAGGTCACGAAGTACATCCACCATGTAGACGCCATTACGACTTGCATGTGTGAGTGACCTCCAATGATTCAAGGGTGTCATCGTTTGGTTTTAAATAATTACAAGATACTGCGATGCTCTCAGGAATATTTCTGTTAAATTTAAATAATGAAGGTGGTAAGAAAAAGTAGACTACTTTCTCAGTTTTACCGCTCCCTTTGATCGTCAGCTGTTGACAGCTGTATACGAAGCTCAAGAGAGGAAACATGTCTTCCCAAAGAAGGTAACTTCTGTGCGTGTGACCAGCTCGGTAATCAGTCTGACAGGCGGAAAAGGTAATAACGTTTCCACGACGGCACTTCGCTGCACACAAGCGTGTCGCCGCAGTTTGTGGTCTAAGAGGACATCATGCGAAATTGACGAATGGTTTGTAATTGTACTCGGTAAAGCCATGATGCCGTGCACCCAATTTGCTCCCGCTGCGCCAGAGGTGCTGCTAGCTTTCAGATCTAACATGTGTTGACAGTGGAGGAAAGACATACGGTTTTCAATACGGCGTAAGCTGTTCGGTGAATTCTTAAGTCGGTGACATTACCTAGGCGGCACATACTGTAGTTATGTTGGATCAGCCAGCGTAGCAATGAACTGAAGTAACAGTTATAACCTAGATGTCGATCTCCCTTGAGTATGATAAGTTTAAATGGTCAAAGTTAAGTTACTTTTCTAAAGAACTATTTACGGAATAAACATCAAGGCTTAGTTCTGACTTAAGTTGAAGTAAATACATGAAAATCCGTCGATGTCATCACTGCTTGTCATGGAGTTATTCTGGTCGTTATATTTTCTCCCATGCGTAAACGCAAACTGAAGGGTATGAAAACATGTACATTATAATTTTCTGTGGGAAAATCGGTAAAACAATCTCTGTACGCGTATTACATGGTTATAGACGTGTGTTATTAAGGTATCATACTTAAACACGTTATTCTATTTGGAGAATAATGAAGACTGACAAGTGCATAAATGGCACCCAACATGAAGCATTGTCCGTGTCCCGTTTATTGATATCTTCACACATGGATGGGTAATAGGCCTGGCCCCCCTCTGACGTCATCATACGGCCTGTGTTCTGCCCCTCCCTGCCAGTGATGCATCATGGTTACTGTACCTGACCTCCAGGTGAACCCGTGTGGGACGGTATTGACCCAGAGTGGCGTGGCGTGACGGCGCCGCTGAATGCGACGTTAACACAGGTCGTCATGACAGATGATATCGCTGCGTCAGGACGGGGGTACCGTACATCCTGTTTTTTTTTGTGGTAACCCAGGATTTTTACTAACTACAAATTAACTAACTGCATGGACACCCATCCACTGGTCGTAACAATGTACAGAGCAACATCAACAAATAAAAATCCAAGACTTTTCAATAAGTGTGAACAGTACATCATGTCAGAATCAAAGGATTGCACTTTTTTAACGTCGTATGCAAATCAGGCCAGACCTCGAACTCTCGACCCTCTGTCCACAGCCGGAGTCATTAACCGCTAAACCATCCACGCTACGAAAAGCACTGTGGTTATCATCAAAATCCGAGTCGTGTATTCAATTATTGCTAGTGAGGTATTTTATGTTTAATAATTTCGAAGGCGTCACAGAAAAATGGCTTAGTGGGACAGTCTAATAAATATTCATTGCAGCTCCATAATGCGGAATCTCGGGCGAGGAAATTGAGTGCCGCGATTATATATATATGATAGTCATGAAATGTGTTTATTTGTTTTAGAATTCTTCTATTGTTTTAAAACTATAGAAGGATGATATGCTGAATGGCGAGGCTTTCTTTGAGTGAGGTGTGTTCCCCCAAACACGCAATCCTACCTTTCATGGCATTCCCTCGGCATTCGTACGTCCTGTTACTTTAGCACTGAAATTGATGCTTTGCATTATCTAATTACTGTACTTGCCCAAGCGAGAAGCTATGTGTAGCTAGCGGCTCATTTCTACAACTATAGTTGTCGTTCCCGTCAGAGCGTGAACATTTACAGCATCGATCTCACGCGAAGTTTCCCAGCCACTTTCTCACACGACACTTGTAATCATCACGGAGCGAGGACCAGGTGGCCAATTATTAAGCTGGTGCAAGATAACGTCGACTTTTGGAAACTTAAGGTGGATTAACTGAAATGCAGCCTAGTTAAATGGGACAACGACAGAATACCTGAATTGGAGGGGAAAGAAATCAAGGAGAGTTCGTAGATGTCATACCTCCGTGAAATATTCATAGTTTCTCGTATGTCTTTTTACAATGTAGTTCATTGATTATGGAAATAGGGTTTTGATTAAAGTTAACAATGATCATTCCCTGCTCCACCACGTTAAACGTAACTAGCACATGGAAAATAGATATTTGCGAAAAACCTGTGCGGAAAAATTTAACTGTGATGTAAATGTGGACGCTGTAGAGTGTTTTCTGCTGTTCATGATGGTGATGGGTGATGAAATAAATGACGGCGACCTGCTGGCTTGAACCTTCACGGTGAAGATTTAAAAAGCACAGTACTGCCAATGACAACCACAATACGGTAAGCGATATGCTTGCTGACAGTTGGATCAAAATTGTCCTCACAAATCTCGTTTTTACGATCATCATATTCCTCCGGCTCATCTTATATTCACATGTGCGTAGGAGTGCGCAAAATTGGAGAGGATAAAGAAACCGCGTGCCGATATCAATTCAGCGCTGACGTCCTTGGGTAAAAAGAACGTGACCTTCATCTTCAACCATATTCCTTCCCATTAAAATGTAATCACCATTCTCAGATAGATGGTACGGCAGATTTCCCTTCTGCCAGGACAACTTGTAAAATACTGCACGCATTATTACCATAATCTGGTATATGTGTATGTGTGTGTGTTTGCTTGTGGGTTCGTAGAGTTGGGTGACAACACGTGGGTGAGGGGAGTTCCCCAATAAAGATACCACGTGAAGGTCAGTCACAAGGAAGTTAGGCTCCAGAACCCGTGGAGCTAGAGGCTGGCTTGAGTCTATTGGCAGGGTGCCAGTGGAAAAATGTAAGAGTTTGCGGCAAACTCTCAGCATGCAGGTTTTCTGTTGTAGGCCAGTTGAAAGTAGGCTAGACCACTTCTTTGGTTGCCGATAAATTCACAGAAATTCAGATAATTCCTGGAGGCTGAAACTTCTGATTTCTTGTTTTAAAAGTTCATCGCATAAAAAACTTTCAAAACAATCGTTTGTTCGTAGCGTTGAATTTAAGTTATTTGTGTCCCACCCGAAAGCAGCTGTTTCAGTAAATTTGGGTATGTTGGCTAACAGCTGCAACTTTCTTACGATGTGTTGTGTTCCTGTACTTGCAGACACATGTTTGTATCTACTATCTCACACTTGCCAGACAGGCAGACAGACAAACGATAGCCTAGAGCGAAGGGCTTTTTTTCATGAACGATAAGATCACCGGAATTGACAACAGTACGGAAGACCTGCTATGTTACAGGAAAGTGTTGAGTTCACTTGATTCAAATCGGTAATACATACCCGTGTAGGTGGCGAAGACAGACACGTCTAGACTGATGTTATTCCACGACAAGCGAGTGTTGATTTGACCTCCAAGACGCTCGAATATCCAATGACATAGAATGCAGCCAGGTTGTTGAAGTGTGGCAACTGCTGACCTTTAGCCTTGTTTTCTCCCGTCGTCGTCAGACGACACTTCTAATTTCTTGGCCTGACGAGGCTGATCGTTCTTACAAAAGGCACGATCAATACCCACTTGATGTATGTACGCTACCTAAGCTGCTGCGTCGCACTGAATCGGCAGGAGCAGGAGGGGTCGATTGCACAGATTGTACAGGTTGTAAAACGGCGTTTTGTTTTGCGCCAATGTTCGTTGGCATATGTGCAGGTGACAGGTAGATATGGTACGAGAGGTTTGTTAAATTGGATAATTAAATGGATCGGAAACTTTTCTAAAACAATAAACCAGAAATCTCATACCTCCGCGAAATATTTCAGGGTTTTGCGAATTTCGTATCTTATTCATCATCGTGAATTTCTCGTTGGATGACTCTGTCTAATATGCATTTTCCCACTGGTTTTCATAAGCAACAGACATGCATCCGGCAGGCATTTTAAGACATGAAGTGACATAACGTTTTCTGGGACCTTTTGCCTTACCTCCTGTCAGTGTCTACCCAAATAACAAACACAATGAAAACAAAATCTCCGTACCTGGAGGTAAGAAAATCTCCCAACTATGGTATTCATTATCACCATGTATTTAGATGTTGTAACGAATATTGTGAGAAGTTAGGGATAAGTATCAAGGGTGCGTTTTTTTACTATATCTTACTAGGAGAATGGTGATGATAATCCCGCATTCATATGGGAGAAATGATAAACATTTACTTCCCTTTTCATAGAACCAAGTGATATCCATCATTCATTTCTTTGTCAAGTCCTCCGAGGCCATCTAGATAATGGGTATTGGATTCGAGACACATTATGAACCTTCCTGTTATCTTTATGAAAGATGATATTTTACTTATTAATGGTAAAATCCTTGGAGTGGTTTCAAGTGCACGGACGTCAGAAATGCGTCAAACACTACGGGTGACTTGACAATGTAACGCCTCAGCCATGCTGATGAGTTATCATAATTCCGCATCGATTTATCCGACTCTATCTCGTGATACATTCCAAATGACGAATGCCTGTATATAGAGATGGGATTGAGCAACAAATAGTCCAGTAAGCTTTACTACATAGTTTTCCTTTCTCATAAACCATCTACTTTATAACTGTGGCATGTTTTGTGTACGTGCAAATCTATATAAAGCAGACGAGCGTAATCAGATCATGCGCAGAAGCTGCTAGTGAGTGATGGCTTCCCAGCATGCATTTAGAAACCAGAGACCCCATCCCCCTGGACGTTCTTCGTAGATATGTGGAACTCTTGTCCTGAAAAGTCTTCTACAGTGTGAGGAACGTTTCCTAGTTTGACAGGATTTGGACGTGGGCTGATATGATAGGAAAGGGCCAGAGGTGTGCCCAAGTGTGATCCAGCTTCAAAGAATGTTAGCTTTACCGTAAAATGAATTACATTTTCATCATAATTTGGGATAAAACAATCCATCGACATCAAGCCACCAGTAGACAGTGAAGGCATGGTTTTGGTAAACACTGGGGTTTAGAGCTATTTTTTCAGATACATTTTCCAATTGTAATAGAGGTTGATATATTTTAGATACTGGTGTCTGCATCGTCGAACCTTAGGCTTTCTTTTTGCTAGATTCTATTCCCATAAACTGAGGCAAATGTTACTTGGCAAAGTTATTATACTGCCTCTGTCAGCCAATGTTGACCATGGTCAAATCCTAAGTTACATCAGTTATACAGCATTGGCTATGGCTAAGCGAGCATGGACGTCACTGCAACATAGGACACTGTTGTAAGTTGATTCAGTTCTGTCCACGTTGCTTTAAGTTCTTTTTCCTTCCATTTCGTCTGTTCTGTGCATCAGTCTAGGTTCTCCTGATTTCAGTTGTCTGGACATTTTGTACCGCCATATCTGGATCTCTCGTTTGCAAGGTCAGTACTCCGTATTAAGTTATTAGACCTCTAATAATGTTTGTTACCTCGGTCCATGGAAATGAGTCTTAGAAAATTTCAATGTCAATGAACAGTCTGCGTCTCCAGGATTCTGATGACAGCATTCAGCAGAGGTCACTTAAGCACATGCAAAAGAGTAACTGTTTGTAGTTCAGAAATGAAATATAGCCTAGATAGAGATATGTATCATTACCAGTGTGAAAATTCAGCAATGTTGAGAAGTGGGTCAGACTACATCTCTATTGCACTGCCCTCGTGATTTGCTTGACGTGTTACTTAAAAGCATCCAGTACCAATTTGCAGAAGAGCGGCAGATATAGAAACAAAAGTGCTCCCTTCGCAACAAAAGTACTTGTAATGAAAAATAGTACCACGGTAATGACATTTACTGTAATGTATATTAAAACTGCAGCACATGGAGCACACGGCATACGTCTTATCTACTTACATGCACTCAATGTAGGATTTTAGCAAACAAATCTGAAAATTCGTTTCACAAGAAAACCTTAATACTATTATCAATACAAGTAATTTTCCTCAAACCTGCGCCACTGTACTCATACCAGGCAGAGCAAATACAACAAGGTCCCTTTTTTGTGTTATCAATAAATAAGTGCTATCTGACTATAAACAAATTGTTAGCTTTTCTACACGCAAAAACATCGCAAATTCCCTCTATGAATATCTTGGAATATTGTTATGCATTGCGATAGGATTAATCTAAATCAATGAAATTAACAAGAAAACTGACTTTGAACACCGTACTAATGTTACACTGAGTACAGGACGAGAACATCTATGGGGTGCCAAAGAAGTGCGCTGCGGTGCCTTCAGCATTAATCTAAGACAGGCCAAGACATGTAAGCCATCGGTGGGGCTTTAACTGATTTATCGGTGAAGAAATCCGATTTTCAGCGTAGTGGAACAGGGGAGTGGTTTATGTGAGATTATCGGTCGATGATGCTAACAGAATGATGAATGGAAGGATCTACGGTCAACCCTCCGATGTTCTATTAGTATAGTCATTCCTACCCAAGGCAATTCTTTCCCCTTAAGAGCATAATATTCTGAGTCTTGAAAAAATCAATTACAAAAGATTTATACCTAGTGTGCAAGAAGAATGCACGAAAATATACTACTGATACTGAATACCGGCAATCTGTTGCACTTAATTGACATCTAAAAGATTTTTGTTCAAACAAAAGTGACAGCTGTTTTTCCTAGAAGTGCAGAATAAAGTCTTGAAAAATTAAAATTAATTGTGAAATACTTACACCTGGTGCAACAGCAAGGCACAAAACACACCACTGGTGTTAAGTACTGGCAATCGGTTACACTTAGTTGACATCTAAAGGGATCTTCGGTTATTTGCGCTGTTTTGAAGAAGTGTGAACGTGAACTGTGCGAAAGACATATAGGTCTTCTTACATGTCCCGAGGAACGACGTGTAATCCTAGCAATTTGTAGGAAGCTGCAGAGGTACGAAGATATACAGATGGTGCCTGATGGCGACATACATCATGAAGTTCATGGTATCTTCGGAACATCCTAGTCTTAGTCATCCTGTCTGGGTCTAAATATGTATTTCACCTTTGACCAGATTCCTTGCAATTGATGTTCAGTGTTTTTACACAGCCCCTCGTGATTCCCGATTCGTCCCCAACAATTCCCCTGCAGGATGCGTCACACTTGACCCGCCCAGGTGTTGCAGAAGGTAATATCTCTATCACCGCAGGCGAACAGAAGTGGATGAGGCAGAATCGGAGATAAGAAGTGTACACATGAAGTGGCCCGATCTGTCATGTTTGTGTGACAGGAATGTTCAACACCTCGCCCGGTACATATACAGGACTTGAACCTTAGAGTGAGGATAAGACCCATTTAGATGTGAGGATGTATGTTTGAAGCACTCATAGGTGAATGAACTCAAATCTGAAATGGCGTTTTGTCATACCTGGATGGTTCACGTGTTCGTAAACGTGCTCCCTCTCTTTCATGAACAGCAGTGATGAAGCAAGACGATGACAGGAGAATATGTATACGGGTACTGTTAGTATAGGCTAATCGTAATCTAGTAGCAATGGCGAAACGGAAGTTCTAGCCATCCCATAGCTGTTGTTGTGCACTTAGGGTAGCACACTTTCTTAAGAATGATTAGAGATACTGAACGTTTGGGGTACGATCATACGTCCCTTCCCCCTTTCCGTGGAATGGTTAGATAATTCTACGGGATCATTGTTGTTAAGCTAATTTCAATGGAAGTGAAGACGCCGTTTTTATACCTAACTAGAGTTCCACGATCTCTTACCTTCGCCAAATGTTAGCTTTTATGATTAAGAAATTATATATTAATCCCCCTAATTATGCAAATAGGATCCTCAATTGCATGAATTATATCTGTTGATCATATTCTCCACCAAAAGACAGTCTTATCTTAACAAAGAATGCCATGATGACATTTTCTCATAAATTATGCAAATGAGGTCCTTATTTGAATAAGTTATGTTTAATTATGTTCACCTTAACTTAACTTTCAAACACCCCAAGTATAAAATTCCAGGCAGTTACCACTATGCAATTATAATATTTTCTCATTAATTATGCAAATTAAGTCTTCATTTACATAATCGATATCTGCCTGTGTTTCTCTCATTCTTAATAACATATGTCACAAGCTTGAACTTCCTTTTATGGAATGCAGCTGATAGATAGAATTTCCTCATTAATTATGCAAATTACATCCATATTTGCATAATTATAATATCATTATGTCAAGCATCACTCAAGCTACCTACATACCAAAAATCACGATGATCCATCAATCGGTTCTTGAGTTATCCTCCTTTAAACATTTGTCCTTTAAACCCCCCTGCAGTTCTAGAGCAAGGAACTAGGGGGCCCAAAGTCACGTCACTTCTTCCCCAGCACAAGAGCTACCTGCCATCCAAATTTCGTTACCCTAGCATGTCTAGATCACGAGATATCAAAACCGGAAGTTCTGCTGCAGTACCATGACAAGCCGCCAGGTGGCCCAAAATCTAATCATTTTGAGGTCTCATCAAGACCTACCCACCTACCAAGTATCAAGACAATCCATCAAGACCTTCTCAAGTT
>NW_017803865.1:417989-425401 GCF_001625305.1 Branchiostoma belcheri | reverse complement strand
CCCGATCTGTCATGTTTGTGTGACAGGAATGTTCAACACCTGCCCGGTACATATACAGGACTTGAACTTAGAGTGAGGATAAGACCCATTTAGATGTGAGGATGTATGTTTGAAGCACTCATAGGTGAATGAACTCAAATCTGAAATGGCGTTTTGTCATACCTGGATGGTTCACGTGTTCGTAAACGTGCTCCCTCTCTTTCATGAACAGCAGTGATGAAGCAAGACGATGACAGGAGAATATGTATACGGGTACTGTTAGTATAGGCTAATCGTAATCTAGTAGCAATGGCGAAACGGAAGTTCTAGCCATCCCATAGCTGTTGTTGTGCACTTAGGGTAGCACACTTTCTTAAGAATGATTAGAGATACTGAACGTTTGGGGTACGATCATACGTCCCTTCTCCCTTTCCGTGGGATGGTTAGATAATTCTGAGGGAACATTGTTGTTAAGCTAATTTCAATGGAAGTGAAGACGCCGTTTTTATACCTAATAAAGGGACTGTTGTTCCTTAACGTTTCTGTCTTGCCTTCCTCTATCCCTCATGTATTGTGTTGTTAGCTCTGCCTGCCTTCCAGCATCCCGCGTTGGTGAATATTCAAGGAGGAGGGACGTGGTCTGGGTAACTGTTCCATTCCAGCGGACTGACGTTTGATTTGAGGCTTTAGGATCGCTCAGGTGGGGGATTTACCGACGGTTGCCGCACACATAACCAGATGATATCAGTCCTGCCGCCTCAGTGCAGCGACCTGCTAACAACCGCTAGGTTTGAAATTGGATTCCCAGGGGAAGGTTCCACAGCTCCCCTCCCCGTAAATCTGTCACTAAAACCGCCTCCTAAGGACATCTGACAAATGAGAGGAGTGTGGAGGTGATGAATGAAGAGGCGAGCTGTTACATCTCTAGCCATGCCATATCAGACATGTGGGAAATTTGGCGGCCCAGACCAACGCCTCGGACACGATATCCATCTCCCATTCTCTGGCGGGACGGCGGGAGGAATGGGAATATTTGTCACACCACAAATACCGTGAACCCCACACTTGGATAATTCTCACAGCGGCCAGTCAGAGCCAGGCTGTTCCATTTTCATCTTAAGCCTCGCGCTGGCTAAGAAAACAATTGGAATGCCCCTGTAAAATCTCCCAGGGATCATACACACTGGAGAATATAGCCTGCACTTTTCTGTGTGGATCGGAATAATGCGCCCGACACGGTGCCCATCACATGTAATTTTCATGTTTTCCCATCTGTGCTAAGGCATGATCGTTTGTCCAGCAGGCTATACGTGGCCTTCGGGATACAATCATTGGTTCAGCAATAATGGACATTGTATATTCAATACGATATTGAATGCCGTGTGACCCGCCGATCGGCATCAACACCGTGCGCGGCAAGCCGGGTTCACAAACCGGCCCTGCCGCCAGGGCTCAGCACAGGTATCACGTCCTCGGTCAAGTTCGTGCTCACGCAGGGATCATTTGTGAACTGTTTAATCGCACAATTAGCGGCCGAGGAGAGCCTTTTGTGGGGGGCGAGTTGCGCTGATCTGATTTGCACCGAGCTTTGCCCTGCGACCATCCGTTTTCATCGATATTCCCAACGTCCCCACTTGTCTTATCGTCTCTTATCGCCCACAGTAGAACGCAGCAGGTTTAGATTGTCTGCAACCAGACATCCTACCAGGCAGAAAGTCGCTGAAACTTTCCCGTGGTGTCGAACTTAATGTGTGTTCTCGATATATCTAGGCTGTCTGCCAATCGCACGGCGGCACGGCGGAGCATTCACTACTGCGCAAGTGAGAAAGAGTTCAATCCCAGCATCTCAGAACAGGGAGGCTGAATAAAAAAAAATCTGCTGTTTCATCTATTTCTCAGGCAGGCCGGCGGGGACGCCTACAGCCACTGGAGATTACCCGGGCCAAGCCTACAGCTGATGAGGACGACAATGAGATTAGCAAAGATGCGAGACCGGCTGTAGTTGTTAGAGACCGCGGATCGGCGGCGTGCGGGATCAGCGGTCGCTTGTGGTGACGGGCCGATCTAGTTGATCTCAGGCCGGGTCGATCAGAGGAGAATTCTGCGGACGTTCGGCCGGTTGGGTCCGAGTGGTAGATTTATAACCAGGCCGAAGTAAAAAGCTACAAGTCCGATTACCGATAAGGATCTATATTTTTAGCTGGGATTGCCTAGCGAGCGTGCCGTGGGCGAGAGGGTGTTGGACGCCGTGGAATGGTCTTCCTCTTTCCGGTGACGCCCCCGTTGGACTACCAGCGGGCAGCCTGCACATACTATACTAGTAGGAAACACAAGGTAGGTGGGACAGCTTGGTACTTAGGTACGCTGGTAGGACATTACTTTCGAGTTGACTGAGATGGCTGGTAAAGGGTACAGGCGCAAGGACCTTGCTGAATCTTCATGCATGCAAGGTAAACATCCAGAACGGCACTGCCCAGGAGGTCCTAGTCACGTAAGTGTTGATAAATACAGATACCGAACTGGGTACCACAAGGGAAAAGATGACGAGGAAACATTCCCGCGAATCTTCATACCTGCTGTTAGATAATACCTCACACAGCCGCCTCCAATGGAGAGCTCTTCATTATCCGTAGCTTGTGGTGGCAATTACATGGTTTCAGATACCCGAGCATGTATCTACTCCATTGACATATAGTATCTATAGACGGTTCCTGTATCGTGCGGGAGGTGTGCAAGTGTACGGTGGGCCTTTGATGTGGGACGTAGTACACATAACAACATAGCCACAGTTCTATATCCTGCTCCGGCAGTCGGCTAAACCGACCACAGATAATCATGAAAAGCTTTGTGTACTACATGATGTATGTATAGTGTATAAACGTTGCTATATACAGGCAACAGCGCGCACGCGACGAGACTGCGTCTCTACTTGGGCATCTCCGATGATTAACGCAGTGTCTCCCATGTCGGGTTTCTGATGAATTATGTCATTAGCGGGACTCTAAAAGGACTCCCTGAGTGAGGCAGCTAAGGTTTTCATGGGCGGCACCTCTTCCCCTACCTTATCATCTCTTCCCCAGGTCGGTAATTACCCAATATTGGAAGAATTTAACGGACAGCTCCTCACAGCTGTGGGGCGGGAAAACGACCGTCGTTGTGCTGAAGTTTGATGGAGATTTTAAGTGGATCATGGAATACCCATGGCACCACTGGTGCCTTGCACACTCGCACTTAATGAACGTCTTCGGATAGAAAGGGCTAGAAGCTGGGAGGATTGTATGCAGATAAACAGTTGTGGATTTGCTATGATTACGATTTGTTTTTGTTTTTTTAAATTTCTTAACAACACAATCGTATACTATTTCACATGTGTAAGTTATTGGATGTTACAGGTAATGATACCCATACGCAAAACAAACATATCCGTAGTATTCAGTATTATGATACACTCCGGATTCTGAACATTTGGTGACTGATCTCATGAAAACCGTCCGTTGAAATTGCAAAAGACAGCTAGAACCTAGCCTGGTATCCATCCATCCTACCCTTGTTCATAGCACGAACAGTTGCTAGCCGACTGAACCGAATCTAGCTAGATTCCAGGCTTGCTAGACCCAGCCCTGTGTACTTATAGCAAAATATGTTAGATGTGATTAAACTGAACCTGAGGCATTATTTAACTAAAGCACGAGTCTCTGTATCCCCATCGATACTTTGATGCTTTGTCTGTTCAGATATCCATTAGTGTTTTTCTCGGTTCCATGATACATAAAGCAATACAGTTATGAACAAAGTACAACCAACATAATCCTGCATTTATGGAAAATTACTGCTAAGATTACTTCAGTTATTTTTATTCGACGAGGTGAGCTACACCCTGAGTCATGAGAATCTATATACGTGGCTTGGGAGACACCACATGTCTGTCCTAAGCATCTGGCACCCTAACTCGTGGTTTCGTTCCATTGTCCCAAGGGATACATACCTGCGTTTAGTACATTGGCTAGTGTATGACTTCTGCGCTATTTCCGGCGTGAAACCGTGTATAACAAGACACCCCAAGCCAGGTCCTCTAAAAGAAAATAGAATAGAAGCTTTATTGACGCAACAAAAAGTACAATGACTTTCAAAATGTTGACAACAAACTACGAAATAGAAACGCAAAATGAATATAAAAATTCTACGTACTACACAAAAAGAAGTAACATCATTAAATATCTGTAATGTCTTGCTACCATCACGTGGGGCTAGGCTGGGGTTTCAGTATCGCTCAAAGCAATATTTTACGTGTTTACATATTCTTGCCTTGTGAGAGTTGTTTCAGCTAAAGATATATTCAAATCTGCTTGTTTCATCCAGTATAGATCTTGAAACATATAGGTCTTAAGTAGAGACATGTAGATAACGTATTATATGATACATCATATCTAGAGCATTATATGTGGCATTCCCTTTCCATTTGCTTTTGACCAAATGGGCAAAACCGTCGTTCAGGGACTACTCGTATATGTCTATGTATTATTATCTACGTTATACCCGTACTTTACAAAGTCAGCTATATGTTAATTAATTATGACATATGGAACTATTGCCACAATGAAAACAAGCAATCGGGTGAATTCTCTGAAGACGTCGACCCTCCCACATCAAACATACATTTCCATTCCGGTCCATTAACGGTTTTCTTGTTGACGACTCTTCAGAGAATTCATCCAGTTGTTTGATGTATTTTGTATAACGTAATATTCTACCCAGGTGTCTAACCTTCATTAACGAAGAGTTATTGGCTTCCAGAAATGCACATCGTAACGATATGAAACAGGAAATTATGTAATATGCAGTTAAGTCTATTATATAGGTAGTTGCACGAAGTGTAAGTTTTAGAAGTTGTAAGAAAGGTACACAACCTAACAGATAGTTGTAAAATCATTTAAAACGTTAAAAATTAGTCTTTCATTCCGGCAAAGATTTCTATCTAGTATGTGTCCGTAGAAAATGAAGCATTTCAAGTTAGAAATGGGCATAATTTACTTTATGGAACGTTCGGCATCGTTTCTAGACTAACATCGTTAAACTTACATAGCGTGTTGTTGGACCAGCCTGTTGGTTTCATTAAATCACTGTAATTAATTGCCGACAACCATCTAAAAACACGCCATAGTTAAGTACATGGATCTACGCCCGTCAACCCTCCTACATAAAGGAGAGTCCATGCAGAACACGTTGCCCAGGTAATTTGATCTGTCTATCACGACCGCACGTCCACGTCTGAACGGCCATCAACCACAGTAAAATGTTAACATATTCAAGAGCGGCTTCCCTGGTACGTATTTGCCAAGCATCCTCGTGTAATTGGAGGTCTTAAACCGGCAGTTTGATATTGCAGTGCGCACTTGCATGTCGGTTCTTTGCAATACAGGGCTTTATCCAGCGGTGATACGGTGGAGATTTAGGCCTCTGACGGACGCCAGGTGCTATCGCTCTCCCTGCAATAACGCGTGTTATATATTTTGCCTTCATTTCATTTCAATCTGATCTCGGTGTTTTCGTCAACACGAAGAGGCAGTTTGAGCTCCCTTTTGTGTCAAACAGGGCTTCTCTATATGATAACAGTTGCTGGCGGCGAGACGTGCATTTCTGCAAAGTTCAAATGTAGCATTCATTTCCGCCCTGGTCCTTTGGTGGTTTTTGGTCCACGACTTTTGAGTCGCTTCCAACGACAGCAATTATGATCCGCCGATGTGATACCTCTGTTTCTCTATTCCTCTGTGTCTTCTGATTCTTCTCAAGACGTTTAATGTGTCTTCCTATCGTGGTGAGCAACTCCATGTAGAAATATACAAATTGTAAGCGATAGATTTCTGAGACATCCCTCAGACAGAGAGATCGATATCTGCTGGCCCAGATATATGCTGTTTTCGGCATCTACTCGTGCTTCCTCACTGATTTAATGTCTCATGTCGTGTGAAGATGCATTCGGTCAGGCACTTGTCTCAGCCTTTGACATTTTGCGTTACTCCAGATGTATTGATTTTCAAGGAAAGAACTGAATTGGTCTGGAAGACCTATATGAACCGGCAAACTTTGTTGACATTATATTTTCCTGTATAATCTGAAATAATTTCTCAGAACAGAACGCCATGCTGTAAGATATTGACATTTCCGATGAAATAATTCTGTAGTAGATCAGGGTTTAGGCTCGCGTGAGCAGCAATAGTCCTGTATAAGTACAAATGGTATCTCGCGATTTTGATAAAAGACCAGATTACGTGATATGCAAAATTGATATCAACACTTATCGCGAGGGACAAAAATGGAATTAAGAGAAACGTGAACAAAAGAAAAGGTGTGAGGGGTGAATATACAAGAAGGCACTACTGTTTGGTAGGTTACAGAGTCTACAGATCTAATAAAAAGTTTAACTGATTGATCACTGAGGTGTTTGTATTGTCTGTTCATTTTGATGTGGAAAACGATGAATTTACTCGGACATCCCTTTTGTTTGCAAATGTTACAATAAAATACTTATAGGCAGCGTGGCAGATTTGTGAACGTCAACAATTGTAGGGACAAAGTCGATATGATCACCGGGTGTCTTCTTTTCGTCTTCTCATTCTTGCAGTTTTCCTTTTCTTCGAAGACTTCCGTTTTCCACAGCACATTACCTTTGCTTGTGGAGGGGGAATGAAGCTAGTGGTGGCTGTACTGTCTGCTTTACGCCGCCGATTGGGATATTATTTCTTTGAACAAAGGGATTCAAACCGAAATTGCCCCGTGGGACCACTTTGTGGCTGTGAGACGTATATCTTATGTGCTTTAAAAAGGGAAACTCGATTGCAGTCAGAATCAAGTACTAAAATGGAGTGCTTTTGAAAGCTGAATTGCAGGACTGACAGTAACGTGACATATTTGATGTTGTTTTACCTTCCTGTGTCACCTACTGGTGAGGATTGGTCATGATCTGATAATGTTTCCCTCCCTCTTACTCAGGGCACCTCGTATGTTATAGTCTCTTCGATCATTCAACGTTATATTATTCCATTATAGATTTTCTCCCGGGCCAGATACAAGTTATGCAGATCCATCTCTCCATTACCTGGCGCCCGTTGTAGCGGGTATAATCCGACGGGAAAGTGCCTCGCACCTTATCAAATTTGGACGTTTATTCTCCCAACATCCAGGTCAATGGAGGACTTCAGAACACGGGTATGGGTCTTTGCGCAAAGGCCTTCCACACTTCACTTGCTCCGCGGGTCAATATCACACCCTTTAGGCAGCTGCAGTGTAAATTGGTTGTCAGCAGAGCTCCGACTGGAGGTGGCGAGTCAAATAGGAGCATTACTGCTATCGCTTTCTGCTGCCTATTCTAACTGTTGCTGATGACACTTGGTCTATTCAGTCGTTCTTTTTCCATCGACATTCTGTCAAGACGC
>NW_017803865.1:380921-417969 GCF_001625305.1 Branchiostoma belcheri | reverse complement strand
GTTTACGTCTGACTGGGAGGGGGCTAGTATGTTTCGAAAGAAAATCACACAATCACAGACATTTAACCACTTTTTCCCTTTATTAACTTAATTCTTTCATGACACCATAGCAAGTTGCAAACTTTTTGATACATTTAGTCACCTTAGTCATCAACCATATACAAAAAACCTTCCAAAAACTACTCACTGAGCAGCAAAACATGCATCGGGATACTCCGGGCGGCCATTTTGTTAAAAACATGTCTAGTTGCCATGCGTAACCCTCTCATTCCCACCCCTTTTTACTGAAAGTGGAACAGTCCGTCTGATAGTGATGTAATGGGAACACCAGGAGAAGCAGGGGGATTTCCGCCGCTGGCTCATTTGCATGGCCCTGTGGCCGCGGGTGAACCCGGAGGGCACTCCCCTGCCCATCAACTGTCAGGGCAGCTGGGATAACTTACAAGGGTCCCAAATAGGCCCAGGATTTTGTAGTGAGATACAAGTTATGCAGATCCATCTCTCCATTACCTGGCGCCCGTTGTAGCGGGTATAATCCGACGGGAAAGTGCCTCGCACCTTATCAAATTTGGACGTTTATTCTCCCAACATCCAGGTCAATGGAGGACTTCAGAACACGGGTATGGGTCTTTGCGCAAAGGCCTTCCACACTTCACTTGCTCCGCGGGTCAATATCACACCCTTTAGGCAGCTGCAGTGTAAATTGGTTGTCAGCAGAGCTCCGACTGGAGGTGGCGAGTCAAATAGGAGCATTACTGCTATCGCTTTCTGCTGCCTATTCTAACTGTTGCTGATGACACTTGGTCTATTCAGTCGTTCTTTTTCCATCGACATTCTGTCAAGACGCGACAAGGGCTCGCGGTGTCGACATAGGTGTGTGTTTTGGGTGGTATGGGGTGTGGCGTCCCGTTCAATGGCCAGAGGACCATGCGGCCAATCGCATCCGTACATCTTACCGAACAAAATCGATGTCGCAGGCGCCCGAAGGATGGGGACAGACCCCGTTATTACGTCAGCTTGACGTGTATAAAGCTGGGAATTCTCCCTTCCCACGCCCGATTTGTATTCTGCAGTGTCCCCACATAAGTCTCCCAAGCCACGTATATAGATTCTCATGTCGAACGACGAAAAGACGAATGTGTGCAGCATAATTGCTCGTATATATGCTGGTTCCAACATAATGATGAATGTTTTGCGTGCCTCTGTTTAGACAGATGTAATGAACATTGAATTGCAGAATAACTTCCTGTCTTGTGGACTCCATCCTTCGACCCTCTGGTCCGCAAGCGGGGTTACTAACCACTAGACCTCATACCCCACAGGAATTCCTGACACGAAACGGCTTGCATAACGCTTCAGCCGTCCCCTTTCATGACGCGATTTTAACATTCCTGAACCGAGATAAGGTTCTCCTCAAGCATAAAATGTCAGGGAATTTCCAACAAAGCGCCTGACTAAAGCCGCTCTTATTTAGTTCTCTAAATCCCCGCCCTCGGGAACGAACGGGGAAGATTTTATCTCCACTGCTGAATAGTTTATGTCTTTTACAACATTGCAGATTTCCATGTTTGTTTCCACGCCAGTCGTTTTAAAAGTAAGACTTTGTGGGAGGTTTTTGTTTTATTATTTGCATTTAGGCAGGGACAAGGACAATATGGCAATGCAAGTTAATAACTTATTCTCACAACGCCATATTCCATAAAAGAAAATAATATATATAATAACAATGACACTATCAAATAACATACGTACTGCACCACCAGCATCAGCATCATAAATAATAATTAATCTCTGAACTAATGACTACAGAATGGCTACTTGTGACTTCTTTTCCTCTTGACGGACATCAGTTCCAGTTAGAGGGATGGTTAAAAAGAAGACAAAATAGACAAAAGTGAAATAGTTTTAGCGTAATTATCAGGATTATCAGAACGTTATTTTTTCTGTTTTGATTAGATATATGGAACCCTTAGGTACGTTAAAGATTTCGGATGCCAAGATTTGATAATGTAGTATTCTCAACATGAGTTACGTGGTAGAGAATGGGATCAATCAGAGGTATAGGTGTGTATTGAAGACAAAATATGAGTATTTGAAAATTCATTCTCAAAACGTAATGGCAATGCGGATGGCGACGGCATAATTATTATCAGAATGAAATGTAGCAAAAAGAAGCAATTAACTAATTGCATGGCTAAAACACTAAGCAGACTCTTAGGATCATCAATAGGTCAATAAGTTGATAAGTCAATAAATTAACACGTATACCTGAGAATGTAACAACTAAACACCACCTGAAGACTACTCTTTACCGCATGGTGACACTGCGACAAGGCTGCGGTCACAAACATGATTGGATCGGTTTGGGACTGCATTTTTACATGTTTCATACTAGTTTCATAATATAGGCTATACGTTTGCATTTACAACAGGCTTCCAATCTTGATAATTACAGAGATACCTCTCTGTCTACTATTTGAATAAGTAAATGATTGGGTGTTAACGGTTGGTGATTTAAAGACCGCGATTGCATTGCTACACATTTTCATCAGCTGAACCAAAAGAAATGTTAGGAAAGATTTGGTGTAAATCCCACAACGCAGTATAACAGGACACTAAGTCGCGTCGTCTGCATATTGCGATAGTTTTGTGCTACGTCCTGCTCATCTGAGCTAGATATGCCCCGGATCAGTTTTACTGCAGCGGCTTTCACAGCAACTGATGAAACGAGAAGAAACGTGACTGTCGCAGATGCAAGCTCGGCGAACCTTATATCGTACATGTAAAGAACAACCAAGTGATATACTAGTACTGTCACTCACAGTAAGACTAAAGCATGCCCTTATCCAGACAGTAACTCATTTCATCTGCCGCAGGTACAATATGACATGTTCATGAGGATTTATGGCATTGAGCACGTCATCTCATCTAAATATTACATTTGGTTTTCTGGAACTTAATAAATAGGTAGATGAAACTCAAAGTGGATAGGATATAGTTTAGAGGATCTGTTGGTTACCAACATTAAGAAATATTGCACATAGAGTATACTCAATTGCGTGCTCGTAGTGCTATACAATATATAAAGGAAGTCTGACTTTACAACCGATATATATGTCTGGCTGGTCCAATTTAGATCATATTAGCTGGTATCAAAGTCACAGGAAATTTGAAAAGTATGCTCGATCAATGTTTCAACGTTTGGCGCCCACGTAGCAAATATGATGAGTCATTGTTCGATCGTTTCGATCCATACCGATGAGGGTTAGATTGTAATATTGCATAAATGGCATATGTATGACAATTTGCTTTTTTTTTGTCTATCGTCATTCATCTTGTCGACACATATCTCTATTTTCGGACCTGCCCCTGATTGGGATGATGTCATCCCGCTCCATGAATCTCAATGAACGCCCGGGTATTTTACAGCTGATGTGGTGCCTGGGGTCATGACCTCTGCAGGTACAATGGCGACATATTTTGGTCACGAACTGTGTGCGCTGTAATGGGGCGGGATTGATGTGATGTGTTATTGCATGGTCAGCGATGCTTGAAAGCCTGAAATATTCCTAACCCTTTGGATCACAACAGTTTATGTAAAAGTCAATAGATCTTTGAAAAACATGACTCCTGTAGGTATAACGGGATCTATTGGTAAGTCACAGCGTAAGTTGATTCCATTTTAGATGGCAAATATCAAAGCCAAGTTATGAGACTTATGGTCGAGTACGTGGTTATTGTGTTATGTATGGTGTGCGCTGTTAACCGGGCTTTACTTTATGGACGAGCTTGGTCATACTATAAACATGTCTACCGGCAGTACGGAAATTCTGGCGTTGTTGGATAACTGGTGGTTACTGTAGTAAAGAGTACTGCTGCTCGTTACGCGACAGAATAGAGTGATTTGCAATTGGCGTCTTAAAAGTCTACGCCCATAAAGCTATGTCAGTAAAAGTTAAAACAGTTTACTACACCGGCAGTATTTGGATTGTGTAATCTAAATTCAGCATTATGACTCGTTCTTACCTGAGCAGTATGGAATTCGTGATGGGGTGTCCAAAACTTTCTCTTTTTTATAGATCTCTATATCATGTATTCTGGTCTCACGTGATGATATTTAGTAATCTCAAAACAGATGTATTAGAGGCTAAATTTTCCTATCTTCCCATTTCTGTGATGAGCCGCATCCATAATGTCTCAGAAACATGCAGCTAGGAAAACGTAACGATCTAGCCTCCTCTTACGTTTGCTTGGAGATTGATATTCTAGCTTGTCTACTAGCAGTATTACTACTTTCTGTGTTATCATGCTACCAACGCTGACTCTATCAGGGGTCTTAACAGCATCGTAAGGTGATGGTTACAATAGGGACCATGTACGACAGCCGTAGTGAGACTGAAATGGTACATCTCATTGCGTCAAGCGAAAACATCCACTTTGCACGAAATCGCCAGGATGATCAAAGCGTATATAGTTATGTTACATCAAAGAACCAGACTTTTAAGATCGACGCCAAATCACTCTACCTGCCGTGTGTGGCGACACAGACCTATATGTAACAACACGCGCTTTGGAGACAGTCATTCGTAGTTTTAGTTGGGTGGTAGGGTTGTAGTTGTTGAAGAATTTTGAATGGAATCATAGGGTAGGGAAATATTTAAGCACAGCCGTCTCAGGAATTCTATTATCTTAACAAAAATCAAGCTTTGTGAAATGAAAACGCCCACTCATAATTCTCGTCATAATAGTATTCATGCCCCCTCAAATATCATTAGAAATACATGTACTAATTTCTTTTTACCCTCCCCTTTCTCTAGCCGGCGATCGTAGAGCGACAGATATTGGATCTGTGTAACTCTTGATTTCATAACTGATACAAGACGTAGAAGTATGATTGAAAAGACAGTAAAACACACAACGTAAATAATCGTTCTTTATCAAGGAAATTCATTGAACAATCTGTCAAATAGCTGGTCGCTCAGCCTCTAGGTGTTATGACGTGCGGCTATTTCAAGACATGGCGTTACATCAATAAATCTCTCCTCCTGAATACAGAAATATGGATGAAAGAATAATGATATCTCAAATATCAATACCCATTTTTCAAATGGTAAATACTGATTGATATTTGATAAATTCTGTAATAAGTCAGGGTTATTGGAACAAATTTGTTTTGAAAAACGCTGAAAGCTTTCTTATAGCACATTCCATCATCGCGTCGATCGGCTGAAGTCACTCTTTCCCAGACATCGACATATTACTCCGTAACAATTTCACAGACGAGGAGACATGTGAAATATCTACAATCATGATGGATACCTCATAACCGTGATCTTCACAAAATGAAATCCAGCATTCACGAGTATCATAACGTCCATCAGAGAACGGTGTATTTTTCTTGTTCAACATACGGTTCCGAGTGCTACTTCGTGACCTCGTGATCTTGGCGCTTATGGTATTATTCGTAACCCTTGATTGGGGTTAAAGGGGGTATTCTTTCCTTATCCCTAGATATATTCGGAAATGTATAGTAAGTGGCTGCATATTGTGTCGGAGTCTGAACTTAATTCCTGCCGCGTCTGGACTTTTGACTCCGATAATTGCACCTAAGGTCTTCTGTTAGGGAAGCACGCTTGGAGAATGCAGAAGCAGGATATCTTGTGTTATACCTACAGTTTTTGGGAACGACATTCTCTGACATCGTTTTACCTGGTTTATCACATTTCCAAGTTGGGATGACAGTACTGGAAAATACCTCTGTTAGCTATGCCGGGACCAGGTGATCAAATTACCACGCGGCATTGAAATCCAATTATGCTTATCAAATCTCCGCCTGCTTTTTTTCTAAACGTCGTGGAGTTGTCATTATGGTGAGGGAAGCGGTTACGATTGATGTGGAAACCTGGTTTAAATGCGATAGCTAAAAATACAAAGTTTACTTCTAAATCAAAGAGAAGGAAATTGACTTCTGTAGTATTAAGGCGTTCCTAGAAAAGACTTCCTTTTTAAAATACGACGAGCAGGAAATTTTATTAAGAATGCAGGAGGATGTACCATATGTGGAACCTTCTAAAAACTAGAGTCATCTCTGTATTCGACATGTGAGCCCGTACTATCACAAGTGTAGCAGATTGTTTTGCACATCATATATTGGATAAATATATTCAGTAGTAATAAAATAGATTATGATGTCAACGTCATAGAGTAAGGTGACATCCTTTGTTTAGTATTTGTAAAGGGTCTTCTTTAATGATGGTCCTGCAGTAACCAGTTCATTTCTCTTCCATGGCCTGTTACCCCTCTGTGTGCAGTCTGTCACGTACGTGTATCCATGTACAGTCGCTAACGTCGCAGAACGGCCATTGATGTGCTTTATTGCTGGCACTGATCAGGTACAGGTGTTCGTTTGTAACGAAGTTTGTTTCAGAATTGGTGATAAAATCGCGTGAATAGCAGAACCAATTACGTGGTGTAATCCAGATGGCACGTTAAAGTACAACAGGGCCGAGACCTTTGGAACGAAAATATTATGTACTAAATGTGGAAGGGTCTCTCTCTCATTCTCCTTCCCGTTTTCTCTTGCCCCTAGCCCTCTCTTTAGCTATCTGTTCTCTCTCTCTCCCTTTATCTATCTCTTTTATTTAGTCTTTCTAGCTGTCTCTCCATCTCCCTTTCTAGTAGCTCCCTTTCCCGTGATTTCGTCTCTTTCTTTTCACTCTTTCTAGCCCTCTATCTGTCTATCTGTGTCCTTCTCTCTCTCTCTCTCTCTCTCTCTCTCTCTCTCTCTCTCTCTCCATCTCTCGCTGTCTCATAAGGCTCCAAAATGTTGTTCGGTCGTTAAAAAAATTCCAAATTCTCTCTGCGCAATATGCAGTGTTGTGGAGTAATGACTGTTTCAACATTAGCAATAAGATAGGCAGTATTTCCCACATGGCCTTCAAAAGAAAGAACTGTCAGCAGAAACATCTGATCACTGCTTTGTAAACTACAAAGGCCCGCGATTTGCACATGATAGAGGATATATGGAGGTAGGTGGCGCTCGTCAAACGGAGACTTGTTTCTGCAAAAGTGGTGTTAAGTGAATTTTCCACGCCGTCTAGTGTGTGTTGGCTCACAGTATTGTGGATAAACTGCCTCAACAACTTCCAAACACCAAAGTCCGGCGGAATGGGTCTGTTAAAGCCGAAACTCTTTACTATCGGAATATGACAACTCGGCCAATGAGGGAGGGCAAACTGAGGAAGAACAAAAGGATTCCTCACCAACCGTCTTCCGGCGACGGAGCAAGCCTCGGCATATATCCAGCGAAAGGCACCGTACCAAGGGCAAGTCTGTAATACATTTCTTTCCTTACCTATGATTCTGGGTGTAAAACCCTCCCGAAATCGGAAATCAAACTCAGTCTTTCTACTTTAAGTTGTTTGAGGTTACTCAAGGTCATAACAGATAAGTGGTGCGACATTCATGTACTGAATATGTGATCGGCATGCCGCCAAAGAAACAAGTAATGTGTGAACGGTTTTTACCTCCGTGTACCCAGGTTTTGTTTTCGTGTGCCTGTTTGTTTGTGTCCCGTAGTTATTTCAACATACTAGGGACGCGGGCCACTCACAACAATGAAAAAAACAACAACAAGAAGTCACAAAATTTAAAACATTAAATGGAGATCTTCGATTTCATCCATAACGAGTCTGTCTTCTATGGAGATATATTTATGTATTTGAAGTATAGAATTGTGCGTGCGACGTATATTAGACGTTTGTTGTTATGCGTATGAAGCTCGCTGTAAGGCCCATGTGATGTATTTGTATGCATCCATGTACAATCGTATACACGGTTGTACAGTCAGGCATCAACAACGCTGTAACGTTCACATTGGGTCGGCAATGTCAATTAGATCCTGCTCTACCCTCTAGATCTGGAGCACTGAAATATATTGCATACCCGTACATGGCGGCAACTACTGACGCAGACGCTCTATTGAAAGTCATCCGTTAGTGCGATGATATGAAGATGTCTTTTAAAGATATGGAGTCACAGATGAGCAGTCTGAATATGTGTGTTCATTTCTCTATCCCACTCACATTTTATCCTAGATTCGGCATATCCATCTGCTCGATGAACAAACAACAAAACGCTCTCTGGTCACGCTTGAGGCACTTCCAATGCTATCTCTATCTTGCATGCATGCATCTGTACCGCATTTTGCCACATCAAAGTGCATGTAGTGGAGTTTGGGATCTCATGCCATGCCCAAACAATTTCCCCTGTACTTCAAACTTGATCCAGCTCGTTGTAAGGTGTTGATTAAATTCCCTTTCGTTGTAGACAGTAAGGGCAACTCTGTTTGGTTTCTTTTTGGTGCTTGTTGAATAGACGAAAGAACATCATTTTGATTAAGTCAGTATAATCTTTATACGACAAAGGTTGGGATTTTTTTCACGGAGGTAGTGTTTGGGGTGCGTTTGTCCGTGTGTGGACACGTGAGCGCGGGAAAATAAGCTAACCAGAGACTACAAAATGTCTGACACCGGAAGTTCGGCCACAGAAGCTGTATCTGTACTATTGATATAGTCGGTATAACCTTCCTTAGGCGTAACAAACCAGCTTCGCAGACACGCAGCGCGGCGGCACCTAGCTATATTGCACCAAACGACTCGTTACACCAAGCTTTTGCACATCTAACTCTAAACATGATTCTAATCTAATTAACTAGCTATGAAATCACTATTCTGTTAACATTAGTACATAAAATAACATCTCAACGAAAAGAAAAGGATAAAGAGAAGCCAGAGGACGAATAATCACCTTAGAGGGAAATTGGTAGGATGTTGTCAGCATGTCAGTCCTTCTATAATCACGACATCTTATCCGAAGTACATACATATACTATAGAGTAAATTAGATTAAGAGAACCTATGACGTCACCACATCCTCCTGGTGGAATAGGGAGTCAACATGGATTTGGGTCAAATATCACACTGTGTGTGCGGGACTGGTAGAAACCAATGGAACGACTTTTGCAAATAGGATTTTGGGTTGAAAGGCACCAAAACTGAAATTACTATTTCTCCTTTAAAGCTATATAGTGATGATGCCCCTACAGTTCATGGTGTCAGCGAGTTCCACTCCACGACAGTTCTTAGAAAAAAACGAGTTTCTGAACACCTCAATCCTTGGTTGATAACTCTGGCACTTGAAGGCATGACTCTTCAGAAGATTTTCATTTTGCCATTGAATGCATATCCCACCAGCGTGTCGCGTGGGCAGACTACCTTTTGTCGTCCAGGCCCGGTGTCTGACATTTCTAGACCCCAATCCGATCACCTTTGATCAGGGTAGTTTGTGCAGATGGAAACGTTCTTCTGATGATGTAGAGTGGTGTGGAAGATCCAGAATGGATGAAAATGAGGTAGTGGAAAACGTGAAAGAAAAAAAAAAGTCGTGGTACAGATAAATCGAGCTCGTGTATTCGTTAGTTTTGAGATCTTAAGCCACATGGCTATTCCTTTGGGTTCAAATAAAAACGGACTTATTGCACACAATGAAGACGTACGGACATACAGAGGTAACGATATTAACAAACTTAATTCGGATGGGACGTCTACACTGACGTCTAAACAGTGGATGGCTTTTTTAAATTAAAAATCAGACAGCCCGGATAAGGATTATAAAATGTGAGGTGGTAAGATGTTCCATAGATTAATTTTTACAATGGATGGATGTTCGTTTTTTGCTGCTTGTTTGTGGTTTGTTAGTGTAAAACTACTGGAAGTGGGTTAAGTTGAGTATCTGTGAGTTGCGTGAACAGCGCTAGCAACAAGGGAATTGTAAATGTTTGTGTGTTAATGACCTTGGTCGCATATGTAGTGTAGATCTTGAAGGACCTCTTCTTTAACTTTGTTTCTGATCGCTAAGTAACAACCGATGACATAGCCACCCGGAAGTTTACGCCTCCCCCGACCCCCATTTAATAACAACAGAGTCCTCTCCTACAGTTCCAGTAGGACATGTACCAGGCTTCTCTACAGCCATCGCTGCCGCCGAAAGTTATTTCCGTTGTTGAGTGTAATGATTCTCCTCCAAGACCTTTCAGAGAGATATCATCTTCCCTGCACAACGAGCGCACTCGAAATTGCTACAATAATATCAATTTTCGAGCCTTGGCGTGATAGCATTCCCTCCGCCAAAAGTAGCGCCGGGGCTTTCCCGAGATAAGGCCATTTTACGAGGTCAGAGGTCATTTATGGCTTCTTTCAAGGAAGAACGTGCCGTCCTTTGGGTTTGGGAAATGTCAGACGAACCTTTTATCTTGGTCATCAACGATGACGTGTTGGTCCATCTAGGAATACTAGTCACGTCGGGGTCATTCTGCGCAGAAATTCACGGGCAAGTACAGACTCTGAGGGATGGTATGAAATACAAGGTCAAAGAGTAGTGCTGGGGTAAGAGATGTGAAACAGCAGTAGCCTGTGGTGGCTCATTCATGCACACTACTGTGAAATACAAGGTGGTATAGATTGTTTCATGCTTTAAACTGCAACAAATAAACTTGCAAATGACACAATGTTTCAATACTTTAAGGTACCTTTTAGATTCCTTGTATGTGCTTCAAATTCGAACCTCACTGTATCGTATCTCATTTTAATCAAACCTCTTACGTTGTACAATGCTGCAAGTAGCTACGCGGTCCACTGTAGTTAACATTTGACGTACACACTCTACTCATCTAGATCTAGACTTTTTCTTACATAATAGATTACGTACGTGTATTCAGAACTGGTTTTGAATAGAAATTAGACAGAATGCGCTTCCGTGCAGTCTGAATTGCCATTGACATAATTGGGACTGGCACTTGTCATGTAGTATTTCCTGTGAACTGTAGGAGGCAAATAGGCTGCCAATAAATATCAGCAACGAAGGAATATTTTTGTAAATCTATCTGTACAAGGAATAGTAGAATGTACAAATTAACACAAATAAAAAGGAGAGACATCAATATGGCAACTTATCATAGGATTGTGACATGAAAGGACAGGCTTCCTTTGACCGGGGTATTACAGCCTTTTGAGAATTTAAAATCGAAGGGGATTTTCTGCACACGCAAAGGGCATGTACGTGTGTCAGCACCAGATACCGGAGAACTGAATGTCGGAATAGATTTAATTAAATTAGAATTGATTCTTGAAAATACAGCGGAAAGGTGAAGGCTACTTACCACGGATGGGATACACTATGGTGCAGATATGTCCATTAAAAAGTCGATTCACATCTACTGCAAGTCAGATTTGCCTGTGAGAATAGCCGTAGGATCAAGTTACGGCTATCACTCAAATACACTGTTTGATAAACACAGATAACTGGTGTGAAAGTGAAGTTTGCAATAACTGATAACGAGTATCGGTCACATTCGCCAAAAATAATTACATACAACAAAAGGGAACGACATCGATCCGACTTCTGTCCAACGCAAAGTTCAATGCCCGATATCATAATCAAGATCTCTGGAACAGGCCGGGGGGCTTTGGGGTGTGGAAACAGATCAATGGCTGAAGTTCCCAGTGAAGAGAGACCGAGATGTACCAACCAGCCGATACCACTCTGCATAAAAGAAGGGCTAATGCTATGTTGAAAGGGTACGATAAAAGCAGACTGAAATTTCGGGGTGTTGTAATGGAATTGACGGAGGCACACGGAGGTAAGATAAAGGCTCAGAAATAATAATGGCCGCCAGAGATTCATGGTTCCTCGTAGGTACCGGCCACCAATCCTGTGGGAACATTTGTCCACCTAGCAAGGAGCCGTGTAGTAAGGACAGACTTTACACTTTGCATAGAACGTCTACCAAACGCAGCTGTAGCCAATTGGCAATGCTGCAATAAACAGGGACGTTTAAGAAAAACATGAACAAAGATAGTCAAACCTTCCCAAAATATTTGGACTATTTAAAATATCCTCTCTGATGTATACTAGTCGCGGTGAGTATGTTAGAATAAAAGGGAAAACCGTGAGAGAACCATTTACATGGTCCTTGTCGTGAGAAAATAATGCTAAACTATTGCTGGATAAATGTTGGATGGCACGACGCCTATCTCCTTGAACATATCTTTTTAATTCACGGAAGCGTGGCGCATGCCATGGTTGATTATTCGAAGTTCCCATTCTATTTATAGTACGAACACCACAAAGTAAATCAAGGCTGTTGCACTAATTATGACAACAGCTGAGGCCCCGCTGTAGGGTAGGACGAGAGGTACATGTAAGTTGGTTAATCGGATTATACAGAGTGACTAAAATCATATTTCTAAAGACCAGTTCATGGAAACAATTGGCGTACGTTTTTTATATACTTGAAGATATATTTTCAACATTATAATGTTACGGTAAATGTTTATTTGCGAGAATTTGCATCCTTCACAGTTTGTAAGGATAACATGAATTGCATGAATTAATTTATATTGATCACCGTGTCGTCTTCTTCTAGATACAGAATCATATTTGTGCTTCTGGGTCAATAAATAAAAAGCTAAGGATAGGCTTTAAAGGAAAGAAACAATTTTGTTGGTGCATTGCCAAAAAAAAACACAGAAGAGCAATTGTAAAATATTGTTCATTTTCATGGAAACAAATCCCATTCCATTTCTATGAGCTGAATTGTGGGTATTATGTATGGCATGTGCGTTACAAATCACGTGGTAAGATTGCGTACGCAGAAAGCGGGATTATTATTTTACGGCGTTTTGTGTCGGTAGCCGCCGGACGGCGTGATGGAATCCGCGGTGTCGCTGATAGGAGAAGGACATGTCCATGGTGCTGAAATTAGAGCTGCTGCGGCCTGGCCTTTAACGGCGTGATTTGGCCGTCATATCGAGAATGTCTGGCGTCGTTCCATTTTCTGGAAACATCCATTTCGATCCACCCTATTGTTGCGCTTCCTTGGTATCGGGTACAGTCGCCCGTCCCTATCACAGGACCTTCAAAGTTTTGCCGTGACTTGTCCTCAGATGACACCGTGTAGTTCCACCACTATCCCCGTCGTCACACATAACAAGAGAGCTCATAACTGACCATATAAGACAAGGTCAAGCTGTGTATCAATCCCCTTCAGTGCAGACTGCTTTATTGCATGCGCAGAAACGACCAATAGAGAATTCATCATAGTGCCAAATCCTACTTGATGCCGATAAGCCGTAATTACTACATGGGAGGACCCCTCGAGCTCTCAAGCGGTTGTTGTTTTTATCGGGCATGGTAGAATCGACGAACCGTTTACAATTTCAAAAAAGTAAAATAATGTGGAATGGCGATGGCTAAATTAGATTTTGGGGTGTCAAAATTTAGAATATGCCAAACAGGATACATGGCTACATGTTATATTCAATCAAAAGGGAATCATTGATGATTATGATGCTCACTGAAAAGTGTGAATGTTGATGTTTTAAGTAAAAGCGATATTTTCTAGGTACACGATGGTCTAAGGTACACGTCTAGGGAAGTGTAACTGAATTTTTATACATTCAAACTTTGGGAAAAGATGGAGGACGCCGCAACAGCACTGGAAAGCATTGATGGCTACGGATATCCCGCATTCAGCACAAGGTCTCTGAGAGTACATGACTGTAATCGTCTGGTTTGAGGGGCCTGTGTGTGGCGTTATTAACACCGTGACACTGTATGCTGGTGGTGGTCTCAGTCTGGGGTGCTAATGCTAACAGCTTCTCTGTGTCATGTATCACCGTAGGCACCAGGGACCTCTCTGCTACCAGTGTGACCTGAATATCTGATAGTCTGTATTCTATGTGCGCCTTGACATGACACCCATCCAGCCATGCGCCTTTTCGATGGTTTAACGGGACTTAGCCATGTAGAGGTTTAGGTCTATTCAATCCTCATAAGAGAAAGACGTCATTGTTCTGCCACGATGATTATACCATTTGGAGTGACGTAGTTTTCTGCCTTTGCTTTCATGTTATGGGTTAGAGGTGATTAACGTTCTCTGTATAACCTCGGTCTGAGGGTGATCAAGTATTCATGGAGGACCACAAATTCTACTTTAACCTGTCCGGGCTCACGTCATCAGCTAATACCGTGACGTGCTTTAGAGTTTGTACAGAGACTGGTCTTAATGGATATTACTTGGCTGAGGGGCAGCGGCTGCTCGTCACCAGCGTTTTTCAGTTTGGCATTTCCCAGCTTTATACGCTAATACATAAAACGATAAAATTATGCGAAAATAATGAAGTAGAAATGTGTGATTCATGGAGTGCTAGCACCTCATCATATGCACGGTCCGCTCAGTAACAAGCTGGCGGTATAAACGTAAAGTAAACGATATAATGTAGAAATTTTCGTGTGCGATCAATATGGTCCAATTAACGCAAAATGTCAAAGAGATTATGAAAGTTAAAAGAAAACATACGATCTTAATACAAGTAATTTTGTAGTAAAAGAAAGTTAGAAATTTATGTTCAAATCTGTTTCTCACGATATCACCACATTTGAAATGTGAAAAGAAAGCGATAATGATCTTGCTCTCGTCCTCTTTCGAAATATCATAAACTAACTTCTTTCAGCTCTCCTAAGGCTTTTACGATCCCCAAACAGATGAAAATTATTTTCCTGTATTGAAAGCATCAGCATTCTACTATGGAGGATCCATATTGCATCGATTTGTTCTCAGATTCCAGTGACGTTTTGCTGCGTCTGGTGTATACACTAAGTCTTGGGAAGTTCTGGTGATGTTTATCTTCACAGTTTGTACCGCCTTTGGTTGGCTTGCAAACAAACATAGGAGTCTTATCGGAGTACTACCAGCTTCTGTTCATCACGCTAAAAGTAAGCTTAAGGGCGTTGTGGGATCGAAACAATGATTCTTTTGTTTGCTGCGCTAATTGTAATGGTGACAAAAGAGACGCACCGCTCTACAGATCGATGAAACCTGGATTTCACCATTGTCTGATTTAGTGTACCACAGAGTCGATCGGTACCTTAGGTCGGGGCCCGGTTCGGGTGTTACAAAATTACCAGTTTTTCTTTCAATATGTGCAGGAAAATTTGGACGAGATCCAGACTTTACCGAGGTTTTAACTATATCATTGAACGACGGACTAACCTCATTTTTAGATGACATATTCTGTTTCCAATGTAAAACGTAGAAAACACTTTGGCCCAAGCAGGTTTCAATTTACAACCATTTTTTAAATTCCTTTTTTGACCTGGAAGTTTGCTCCTCTGTTCCTGCGTCACATTTTCTCGTATGTTTATGTTTATCTGTTTACAGAACTTTTATTGGCCCCTAATAAGTCAACAGGTGAACCTGAATGTGCCTTTCATGCATGCGGCCTTCACGCCATGTTCGTACTGAATGACTGTAGGTAGTAACACATACCTTATGTAATTAGATGGAGAGATTAACATATTTACATATCTGGTGAGTTAGTTCTTTATAACCTTATTGAATGATAAAGCAATAAGGGGAAACGGATTTCCACCTGTGTGTGTGTGTGTGGGGGGGGGGTAACAACCCTCATGGAGCCCAGAAAAGGTAAAGATGGTTTGAAAGATTGTAGGTATTACGTGGCATTTATAATAAACTACTTACCACACTTTAATTCCTGCTCTCAGACTGTATTTTCCGTGTCTTGAAATGCCCAGCGACGCGTGTAGAGTTGTTAATGTACAGCACGTATCCTTCAGGTATGGATTTGCAATGAAATTTTATAGGCTGGAAATATATGCTATATTTACTACATATGCTACAGTACATATAATACATATGTATAAGATATGTTGCATAGACCATGAATGTTAAGTTATACCATTTTGACAGTTAAACACATGAGATTAACGCAATTAAGTCTACGAAAGGTGACCTTGTGGTTGGATTGTCAGAAAATTCCAACACTGCGGTAATGAAGCCTGTCTGCTGGTAGTTAGCGGACGTGTGTCTTCATTTCCTAAACCGGTGACATTTCGGATGATTTCTCGATCCACACTGAGCCATCCTGTGTGTGTGTGTGTGTATAGACAGCGCAAACTGTGTGGATATTGTGACACATGAGGGTATCAACAAGCACACGAGCTCCTCAAATCCAGGCGGGGAGACCCTGAACTCCCTCCGTGGCCTCCGGTTCCCCAGTCATCACGGATAATTCCCGCTCTTCTTCAAATCGCGTGAGTTGCCCATCAAGTACCTTTGTTTTTTTTACCACCGTGAAAACGCTTCTTCTGTCAATGTTTGAAAAATGTTTGTTGCAGAAATATTCTAATCTCCGCAACAGTCTCTGGGGAATCGGATTGAGCTAACGAAACTGTTCATTCTCATGGAATGAATTCAATGAAATGTCATTGCATGACTGTCCTATAATAAAAGATAAACAAATCCAACAGTACATCGTATTCATCTACGTTTGTGTGATGGATACGGTGGACGCAATCATAGTAGCTTACGTTTACGATGAGTTCTAGATCAGATAAGGCACGTCCTTTAGGGTTAAGGTCTTTTGTGTGTTGAGGTTAAACCGCGCTACGTGCGAGATTTGCAGGGATCAAAGGAAACGATTTATTCCCTTCCTCTTTGGAAATCGAACTCGGTTAGTGGTGATGGGAGGCAGACGATACAGATATACTGTGTATTCCATTGACTCAGCTATCTCAAGTTAAAAAAATGGCAATCTGAGAAATCTACCGTTTAACACATACCTAGAAAGGTTTGGGTCCAATATTTGAACTCCTGTGTTCATTTTTGTGGTGGATAGTAGAGCGACAATAGGGTACCATTTCACAAACCCGTCACGTGTATGTTCTAACGATCGCATGCCTGCAGGTATTGCCGCTGCACGATGTGTACCAAACCGGCCATAGATCAGACATGTTCCCACGCCATTGATCCTTGAGGGCCGTTTATCCCCCACCCTACCCCCCAAACATACTGCTGAGTCGAGCTCAACGTTATCAGCTTCCTAAATGACTCATCTACTTTCTATATCCTCTCCGGAGCGAAACCCCACCCCCTTCCCCTTCCTTGCAAATAGAAACTTTATCGACTGTGTCGTCGTTTGGGGATGCCTGCAGTGTTGGTTGACAGTCAGGGTCGTTATGATTTGCAATAATTTCAATTTCGGTGCCTAAGGCGTCCGTTGTAGATGACTTTGATCATTGCGTGAAATATGAAGCAATTTTAAGATATACAATAATGCTGCGGATGTTCAATAGTGTGAGAGCTGCGACAAGGGGAAACTCTATACTAGCAGATAAAGTCTGCTAATTTGCCTCTTCATATCGATTTGAAAACTCCAAACGCAGAGCGCTTACATGCATCATCCAAACAGATCCGCTTCACATGTTTGATGTCGATCTGAAACCAGAAGAAACATGTTTCTTTTGTGGTCTTTTGTAACACAATGCATTGAATAGCCAAGATGACAAATCATGTTAGTTGAAATGATTACCTTCCAATGCCATCTTCTGTCTGCCGAGATTGAATATATACATGTCAACACCGAGACCTTAGGCGGCGCGTAGTCTCAAGATGGTGAGGGTAACGTAAGGTGGCGAAGATGTATCGGAGCAATGGTGACTTCTGGCAGTCGGTAAGCTATGACACAATCCCTTTTCACTAAAATATCGCACCACCAGAGATCCACGGTCAAATGCACGGCTACAGGATTGATAACACACTGAAATTGAGTCAGGGCGGGGTATCACCAAGGGAGGCCGTGCTCACCACCGTTTTACAACCTTCTGGCCTTATTCCGACAGTTTGCGTCCTTGGTAGTTGTCGGGCGACTAGGAGAAGGCACGTGATTGTTGTATAATTACAGGGCTAAAGCTGGGGAGTATCAGTGATAGGTAAAGGCAGGTAAAGGTATAGTCTTTTCGAGGCCGAAGGGGAAATCGGTTGTTAATCCACTTTGTGTCTACGGTACAGTATTGAAAGGCGGGGCATCCCTTTTTTTTCAACCACCCTTTACCTCCCAAACTAATGTCATGAATATGTGGCTGCTCGGATACCTCCTTCTTTTTACCCCCATGTTTCATGCGTGGAGAGTTTCTGTGTTTGTTTGCTTGTGTGTTCGTAGTTGAATACAATAGAGTCACTGGATGTAGGGGGGGGGGAGGAATGGTGTAACTGCAGATCGGAGGGTCGACTTGGAGGTCAAAATGGTCTCCCTCAGGCTTGGAGGAACTGAAATTAGGTGGAGGAACTCCAGGACTGTATGTGTGACAGTAGGATATACACAGAATCAGCGAGAAATGTACATACATATAATAATGGGTAAAATAAGAAATTGACAACAACAATACGCCAAAAACAGTTACTCAAGCAAATGGATATGATTTTGGAAACGGTCAGACGTTTTTCTTCACTTATTTGCATATCAATCAATAGTCCGTACGTATAAACCTGCTTTTCTGATATCATATCCAGCTGCTTTAGTAACTGTTTTTATTAGTATCTTATTACTTGGATGTCTAGTCACAACAATATTTCGAGGAGATGTGAACTTTTGTTAGTTAGTGTCAGGTAAAATTCTATATCTCCTGAACATCACTCATAAAGTCATCCTTAATTGATGGATTATTTGCTCCCGTGGTTGCTATAACCTTTTCGTACTTTACTTTTGCTGTCAGTTTTCATGTATTATATTAACGGACAAATTTAAACTCAGCTTGGAGTGGTTTCACCCATGTAATGATGTCAAATGTAGAAAGGCAATTATGCTCACCTGACAGATTGTTCGGCGCCGCCTTGATGAAAAGTACATAACTTTTCACATCATTAGTTATATATTGGGATTTAAATGTTTGTTATACAAGAGAGACTAAGCCAATGTCTAAGCCATCCTGTCTGGACGTGTCAGGATCAGACTCAGTCAATGCTGCCAAGCTGACAAAGGGAGGTGCTTTACAGCCCTTTTCCACTAGAGGTCTAGGCTTACCGCGGAGCGACCAAATATTGGGTAGATCTCCCAAAGAATTTCATGCATAAGGAACATTTTTCACGTTTTGTTGTCTCATACTACAATCATGGAAAGCAAGGATCACACATGTTGCAAGTCCAAGTGGAGAAAAGTTGCAATATTCTATTTTTCCTGCAATACAAATGACAGACTTGTGTCGAATAGTCCTGTACATGTCGTTATGGTAAATGGTCTAACTTTAATAGAATACTTCCAGTGATACTATGTTGTCCTCAACAGTAACTTTACCCAGTGACCAACGTTAACCCCGCGGCCGCCAATCTAATGCTATAGCATTAATTGTGGCCCTCCGTACAGACAACACTCGTACCATCAAACTCAGCCACCCAGCCGAGACGTAATATGGAGAGAAAAATGAGTATCCACAACTGGTACACACGTGATTCCCTAGACTGGGTCTGTAATCTCCATCCCTGTCAACAGCTAAGATGGCCGTGTTTCAATAAGAAGATTTTGTTCTGAGATCCACGCCTCTGGTTATATTTCCGGCGCTTTGAAGCCGTCCTTGTGCAGGGTTAATGCAGCAGGCCTCCTGGTGGTCATTTGCGACTCCTTCAAGAGGCACATTAGCAACAGCTTCAATAACAAAGTTGTTAGAAAGGAGGGTCAGAAATCGTCTGGCTGTCCCTCGGGGTACCACCGCGCCGATGGCACCTGACAGGAATGTCTTACGGCCTCAGTGTTATGGGACTAAAAATAGCAGCCAGAACGTCTCCGATCGTCACGATAGGGTTGTCTTCAGATTGCATTTCAACACGTCAGTTGATCAATCTTACGGTGCGGCCTCTCTTTTGACATTTTGGATAAGAGTCGTACAGCTGTTTTCATAGGCCCATATATGAGGATTTGATAGTTTCAGTGTACTTCGATATTGCTGCCAAGAAACTGTAAATTGCTGCCATGTAACGTCTGCTACCGCTGGCGCTTCTAGCAGAAAGGTGGCACATCCTTTACTGTTTTCCCCCTTGTTTTATTTGCTTAATTTATAATCTTAAAAATTCGTTACTCGTTTAAACGACCTACAGAATATCACACTAAATATAAGGGAATTAGATGTACTGATCATGATGTATATAGCAAATCATAACTCAAACCTTCGCCGGATTCTGATGGCAAAAAGCGGTTGAATGCAGGGGATCCTGTGTTGCTTGGAAACAGACCATAACGTGAGGTGACGTACGCATGCGACTGATTACTAATCAGGGAGCACCACGGGGTACTGAGATGATTAAATTACAATAGGTAGATTTAATTAGGGTCTTAGTTTAGATCACCTTGGGGCCTTACTTGTCATGTGAGGGTAGAGGAATTAACCTGGCATACCGAACCTGTGAATAAAGTTGGCAGCTCACTAGACGAATAACCTTAAAAACCGGTATACATTCTATTATTCTTGAGCTCGGTAAAATTGGAAAAAAAGGAACGTCCGAATGTTGTGTACTGGTGATAATAGACACTACGTAGCAAGACTAGAGATCTATTGCAGGCTGTACACATGGCATTGGAAGAGCGATGAGGCGATTCCAAGTGATCAGTCAGAATTTCCCAGTAGATATGACCAACAGAGACTCTGATTGGAGTTTGGTCTCCGAGTGTGGATACCCACATGGCTGTATGCCTGTGTTAAGTCGGCATCACATTGGCGATGAACTTGGGCCGATTTTGTTGACCGCCAGAAGGTCTGTCACTGGATTTCAAAACCGTCGGAGAATCGAACGTAATTTTCGCTTGAAAATCTACCGGGTGACCAGGTCGGTGACCTGGGAATATCGGCCGACCCCCTAACATCGCGCGAGGATCGACAGGACACCGGCCGTGCTCCGGCCGAAAATGCTCTTCAGAGCTCGCACAGCCGCCTGGCGAGCTATTTTCACTCTGGGTGACTCCAGGAAGACTTCGAAGATTGTTCTGGCTTTGGGGTCAGAACATGGCATAATTGTTTTGAGCTTTTCTGACAGTACCATCCTCTCAGCCCTGTACCGCAAAGCTTGACTCTCCCATGCCTTAACGTAATGAGAGATATGTAGGAATGTGTTGTGTTGGCGATATCTATCGAGATATTGTAAATGATTGAGCATGAGCTGCCCGTTGTTAAAAAAAAGCGTGCTTTTTGTATACGTAAACGCTCTTCTGAATATTAGATCATTTTAATGTGCATGAGTGGAGATAGCTAGAGAAACCGTTTTCCCTGTTATTGCCTGTGTTGCTAAATGCTGCCGTCTGTACCATCAAAGATTAGTTGTAACGGGAGCTTCTTATCGATTTTCCGTTCCCCGCTGACAATGAAGCAAAGATGTACACAAGACAGTACCGGTCTCCCGCGAGTTGTCCTCTTAAACAGCCTTCCTTTCACTAACGACCTCCCTGTCCGCCTTAAACTGCTCAGATTGCAGTCAAGACATATATGGAGTACGACGCAGCACTTAAGGAATAAAGATTTTTTTCTGGGAGAATATAGCCTAATAATACCCGCAGCCACTAGAGGGTGAAATTTGATCCATAACGGGAGCTCTGACATGGCTTTGTGCCTCGTATTCCCAAGGTAACATTCCCAATGGTTGTGGATTTCTCCGTTTGGAATTTTGCAGGCGTGCTTCTGGCGCTAACTCAGCGATCCGTACAAGCAACGCGTGGATGCTCTGACTTCGGAACGGGCTAGGGTGAGGATATGAGAACGGTAAGTGGCTTACGGGTTTCTGTTACGAGGAACAGGAGATTTGAATTGGAGGTGTGAGAGAGAATTCGGATCAGTAGACGTTAAGAACAGACGTGCAAGATAAAAACATACGATGATGAATAAAACACGTATTTGTTCTATCAGTGGCTTGGTTGTTGGAGACTGTGTAAGGATGTTGTGAAATAGCCAGGAATATGATGATCAATGATGAATTCGCCCATGTGGTTATGCTTTGTAAGTGATCATTTACAGAAGATGGTAGTTACAGATTGAATTGAAAACGATGAGAAGGTAAATCATATTTAAGTGGCTTATAAAAGAATTACTGGACAATTTCATAGTTCATGGCCTTTAATACTTTGAAGTAATGAATAACATTTGGCGCCCACCTGTCCAATGATCAGTGATAAGTGCCGTTCTTGGAGCATATTTCCGACGTTTAGATGCCAATCTTCCAGCCTCCCCAGTCCTGGCGATACCGGGTAATGAAGGCAGTTAGATCTTCAATTGTCTCCGCCCGGCGTAGTTATGGTCGCCTCATTATGCACACTTGGTCTTTATGTCCGCTTAATGAACTACGTGGGATAAGCATCAGCTATTACTGACTTTAAAAACAGAGCTTTCGCCCCGGGAAATAACGTGTTAGTAGTTTGGCAAGCCTGCCATCTTTGTCGGCACATATGAGGCAAATACACGACGGATGTCATTGTGAGGGAGGTCGGATTCCTCAAAGGGGGTAGATGAGAATCCCATGTGTTTACTTTAAAATTCTCGCCCAAAGAATAACTCCTATTAGCAGTACATAAATGAATGTACACAATGAATAAAGGAAGACAATAACACGAGGGGTGTGTAGCAAATGCTGATATATTGTCTCAATCCAAACTTGTATTTAACCACGTCGGGAAGAGTTTTCCTATATCCTCTTCATGCGACGTGTTGAAACGGAGCTTTTGAAAAGGGGTATCTACTGGGGCGTAGGGTGAACAAGAAGACAAAGGTTTCAACACTAATTGATGGATGTCTAATATATCCTAAACATCAAAATTTTTGTCATTGCAGTTACAAAGGTTGAATGTTCGTGCCTGTAAAGCCAGTGGCACACTGTCGACGACCTTCGGCCAAATTTGTAGATCCCCAGAAGTTAACCGAATTTCAAAATCGCCAGAGAATCGAGCTAATTTTTCGCCTGAAAGTCTATCCTAACGGTTTGGATGAGTCTCGGAGACCCGCGAACATCGGTCGATCTTTATAAATCGTACAGTGATTGGAAGGACACAGAGAAAAATATTCTATAGCCCGCAGAATTGTTTGGAGCGCTATGCTGTGTGATCATATGCCGTCTTAAAAACTGGTATTTCACACACGTTGGCGTCACCTGCAGGTATCGTATAGGGCTATAAGCTTACGACGACGTAAATACGGCATTTAAGAACAAGTGTGTGCAAGGAATAACTGCTAAACCGCGGAATGTTAAGGCCACGACCGCCTAAAGCTGGAATCTTGGCTTCAAAGACAGACGCAGGTACTTATATATATGTATATCTCAGGGCAATGAAACATGTGAGCGACAATGATGGGCTATAACGCTATGAAGTAAACATGACGTCTACATGTTGTATGAACAGTTGTAAAGGGCTGGTGATTAGTTGTCCTCAGGCTTTGCCGTGTCTTTAGGGAAGAGTAACTCTTGAGAGGCCCTTAGCGGCACGGATGTACACTCGGATGGGGCTGGAGCGATGTGCGGCGGTGGTGGGGCCAGCTGAAAGGTAGGGATACGGCTCCGGACGTTTAGGAGAGGTCTGGGAGGATAGAGACGTATAACTGAAGGCTGAACATGTCTTACTACGTATTAGAAGGAGATGTATGATGCCAGGTAAATACTAGTAGATGTTTGTGAGCAGATGGTACTGTTTGGTTTTAGACCAAGGGGGTTTGGGGGTTGGAGAGGGGAGCCATACGTGACTGGCATCGCGTAAAAAAGGGAATAGGATTATTTATTATTTCCATAGAATTATGTTGTATCGCTAGAACGCAGAACTTATGGAGAGCTGTCGTTAGCCCTAAAGCAGGGAATTGTGTGATGCAGGATTAAAATGGTGTTAAGGTGTGGAGCTGAGAGAAAGGGATTGGACAGTGGCAAGGGCAAGTTCAGACCTCACCTACCAGCCAGAATCGGTCCGTGTTTAATTGATAGCAAGACATTGTTCATTTGCAAGGGTATTGTAGGCACAGGAGTTTGGAGAAATCTACAACTATTATCGTACGGTTGCTACTACATTGATCTTACACTAATGCCATGTCATAGATTTTTTACTTGGAAAACATACGGATTGGTACATTTTTCAGACTGAAAAATGCATGGACTGGAATATGTCCAGTATTGCTGCCCTGCATTGTCAGGAGTGAAATGTAGAAGATCAAGTTGTCCTGCAGATCGAAAGACTGGTCGATGTCTGACAGCTGCTATTTTCTTGGTAAACGTGTTCATCGACAAAGACTCTGCCCCCTTGCCGTGGCAGATGTCTGGCCCCTCGCCTACTCTATCAAAGTCGGAACATGGGTGAAGTCCTACCGTAAATAGGGCAACCTTACAGCAGCTCTCGCGGTTCTCAATGATGCAAACGGACGATGATTAACGACTTAAGCCGGTGCCTGTGCATTTTCCATATTGTGATATTGATTCCACACAAAGCAGAAGTGTCTGGTCGCTTTACCTCGGCTGCGGCGCTTCTAATCCGTTGTTTTGGAAATGCGTTAGCGTCATGAAACCTGAAGGGCCATATTGATTCCGTTCATCGGTCAATGACCCTGTAATGGGGTCTTGAAATGACCTTAATTACTAGCATTGGTGCAAGAAGAGAGCGGTCAGTCGGCAGGTTCCCATATAATATTAGCTGTATCAACGCTAATGTCTGCTTTGACGCTTCCTAGCTAGAAACGCAACCAATGGAAAATTCCATTTAGCGAGGATGAAGCAAAGATGCCTTGAGAATTCAGAATCACGGAAGTCTGATTGGAAGGTACTAGCGTTGGATTGGTTGGACATTGTTGGATTTAGAATCCATGCCTTCGTCCTAATGACTACGTGAATACCATACTGAGCTTTCGGTACCAAAGTTAAGACAAAACAGTTTGGAAGCTTCATGGACAGGTATAGAAATAAGGTACAGGGCATTTCACAAGATCTTTGATATGGGATAACCCAAGCACGCTGTAAGGCAAGTTTAAAAAACAAATATAACAAATAAAAACTGCTGGGGGTAGAAAAGAAGCCATAATTGTCTTCCCCATTTGAGTTTTTCAATCTTAGTAAACAGCTAATTCTTGGATAAGTACAATTTTGACTAAGGAAATCATAAAAAGCAGAAAATGAATACTTACCAGATATGATAATTGATAACAAATCGAGTCAAATAATGATGGCTATATCATGGCATGTATACATAAAATAAAGACGATACAATGATCCTGGTTTAATTTCAGCATTAGATGTAAGACCCATGTCTAGTCCCTTCTATATACACTCACTGATGCATAGTTGCAATCAGTTTCCAAGGGTCAACGGCCCCTATGTTGCGTAGGGCCCACGATTTACACATATCTATTGATATCTATGACTGAAACTGAATTCAAGCATCGTCCTAGTATAACATGAAGGGTCTATAACTACAGCCCGTTTCGTTGTCGTGCTCTAGCACAGTTTTATTCTAATGAAACCATTGTGATATCAATTTTATCTAAGATACGCAGCAACAATGTTTATTACATTTGAATGCCTTTTTCCTTCGCCAAACATAACTCCAATGTATTAAAATTGTAACTAGTATGAACAACATTTAAAACTATACTACAGACCCGTTGCTGGAATCCTCAATAGGTATTGATTCCGCCCACATAACAATGATTCCTAGATTGCTATTCCAGAAAGTCGTAACGCAGCTTGATACAACTCACAAGGACATGAAATCCTCCCTGTTTTATAGAACCGAAAACCCCAATGGGGAGTGTAAGTAGCTTACACAACTTATCTTTTTTATTTAATGTAATTGGCATGACCAAATTAAGATTAACGGGGGAGGTCAAGCATTAAGGTCAAGTAATTCCACGTCAATAAACTTTGAGAAAACCATTAAAGCTCCCTAAATAGCGCCCATGTCAGCAATACAGCATTCGGGGTAGTCTATACCCTCATTAGTTCTATGTTGTAAAGTAGGAGTTGTTCATCCAAGAACATGTTGGTTGAATAGTGAGTATGCCCCTGGACTTAAAGGGCCAAACTTAAACGTAACCAAATTTAAGGGTCTACCTAATTACACAAAATCTAAGAGGCCAGCTTAAAAGCACAAAATTGGGGCCCAACAAAAAAAAAAACCGAAAAACTAAGTGCCTAACTAGAACGTACAAAATCCAAGGGTCTAAAATACGGAATTTAAATTACTAAAGCATGAAATCTAAGGGTCTAGCAAAAAAGCACGAAATCTAGGGGCCTAAAAATGACAAAAACACAGAATCTAAGAGTCGAGCTAAAAGAAAGGAATCGAAGGGTCTAGCTGGGCTATTTCAAAACAGTCTGTCTAATTATTCAAGATCGCGTTCGACTTCATATACCACGCAGGAGAAATGTGGGATCTTTACGATCACTGTACCAGCTTATAATATCTCATCATGACATGCACGAAACTAGAGGAGGGTGTATTCAAGATAATAGCATAAAGTTGAACATTTCGTTGCATCAGAAAGGACACTGAATCATAGCTAATGCTACTCTGGTGTTTGTGGATGCGCTCTGTAACTTTGTTTGGATTTCACAGTCAAAGAAGTATACCGCAACTACGAGACATGGATGCCGTAATTGGACCATATGCACGGCCATGGTTTTGCACAATGTAACCATGAACCGTCAAGCGACCTCGGCTGAGGATCAATATTGCCTTATCATACCAAAGACATTATACTGCGGACTGATTCGACAGGGGCTGACTATATCAGGATCAATGGACCGGTAATGTAAATAAAACGCACGGTACATGGATGGATAGTGGCAATTTTGCGCGCGCAATACATCTAACGGTCACAACGGTTTGCAGAGACAATATGTACTGTAGTATCTAGGTCATACTTATGCTGGGCTAGTGAGATTGCAGACATAGCTATTGCCGACAATAAATCAAGCTTGTGCGATTGATTTGCGGACAGTTATCATAAGGATATGAAGTCCTTGGTCCAAGGATTTCATTATTTCACATATTACCACGTTAACAAGCCATTGTACCCTCTATAGACTTGTCTACTGTAAGACTAGAAGTAGTAATATCCAGATTGTTGTGACATAATGGAGCCCAGGTATCCATAATTATATAAATATTTAAATGATATCCCCACCACTTTTGTTCAACAGACTCCCCTGGACTGACAGGTCCATCCGTCTTCATCAGCTGTACGGATGGCCGACTGGTGGGGGGGGGGGGCAGACACTGGTTTGTGGTTGGCAAAAAAGAACGCTGTTAGTCTACATAAGCTGCAGAAGAGGTTATTACCTCCGTCATGTTTTCAGTAGTTTGTCTGTTTGTCTGTCTGTGAACAGCATAACTCAAGAAGATATGAATGAATCTAAAGATATTTGGTGTGTGGATAGTGTGGCCCCAAATCCGGAAACGATTAGATTTTGGGCCCCCTAGATGGTCTCCTTGGTACTGCAGCACCATAGCCGGATTTTATATCTTCTGTTCTGAACATGCAATGGTCATGGTTTTTCGCTGGTAAAAAGCTTCTGGGCTAAGGAAGAAGAGACATGAGTTTGATCTCCCTAGCAGCTTTCTGTGGAAGTGTAGCGGCGTTTTAGCTGGCGACTCTGAATCAGAATGGCTCTGGACTTTTGAAACGGATTTTCATTATTTTCAACTGGCAGCTAACCTGGGCGAATAGGAATCCAACGACACATTGATTATGCTAATTGGGGCCTTATTTGCAGAATTAATGAGGAAAGTTTATATCTACTGACTGATAAATGATGCTAATGTACTATGCTAATAGTAATAGTAATAATCAAATCTTAATCATTTTCATGTATCATCGAGTGTGCAGATGAAAGATAACTATTTTTCATATAAATTACTCGGTGGGACAGCAGGGATATGTAAAGAAATTAGTTTACCGAATGTCTCCTAGTGCTAGACATGTTAAAATATAATCAAAATAGACAGTCGTAATTTTTAAATACAACATGAATGTATGAGCAGCTGAATAAATGGGTGGCTTGGTTTTCAAATGAGTAAATAGTAGGTTGAAAGATCTATGTGTCTGCAAAGTAGATACTCCTAAATTCTGAACTTTTGTTCTGCGGGATTTAGAAACATGACGCAATGCGTGTGTTATGACATGAAATGAAGGTACAGTTGACAAAAGGAACGTAATCTTTGCTCACAGCGTCATTGTGAAGTGATGCCGTGATAATACATGCATGTGCCATGGCGTATTATGGAACTAATCTCTCTCATGAATCCATTACTGGCTAACTGATATAAGCTATAGATCTGTCAACAGCAGTCCTTTTGTGCGGATACTTAATGCTTGAAAAGGGGGATTTGCTGATCCTTTTGCTAACGGCTATTTTTGTCCGGAAAGGAACAATTCACGGCGCGCCGGCGGCTCAGATTTTTGGTGACGTCAACGTTGTGGTTTTGAATTATGAAGTATGAGGGTTGGCTGCCAACACGCTAAAGATATTGTCATGTTTGGGAAACAAGTTGAGTTTTTCTCATCCAATCAGCAGGATGGTCGTCCCCGTGTTCTGTACATCATACCCGTGGTACTGGCCCCCTGCTCCTCGTATGATGCATACGGCCAGAAAGGCTGCACGATCCTTTGCTAATATTTCAGCGTCTTCTGGCGCTAGTCCAGTGTCCAGTTTTATTTGAATCTTTCATCGTTCAGGTATTTTCCCTCGCGGCTTATGGTTCCATGCCTTTATACGATATCCCTTTTGCAGTAGCGTGCCAAGGGCTGTGTCCACCAGCTTTCATGCAGCGCGAAGGATCACATTTATTGGCTTCTTGTATGACAAAGGAAAATGTATCTAACAAATAAAATCGCTGACACGCACTCAAACTCCGTCAAACCACATCTTCACTGAGGTAGAGACGATGATGTTCCCATTGATTCATTCTACCATGGCTGAAAGTACATAGCCTCTCGCACAAGGGCTTACGTGTGTCTTGTCAAACTAAATCTGACGTTCTGACGTCAGTTATGTTTGATGATGTTTATCTATCCCAAGCTGTCACAATGGGACGCGAGGCCCAGGATGCATGGCTAACCCACACAATGTTATCCTATTGCTAGGTGAATATTTGTATATTGAAAAAACTACTACAAAGGGCAGGATGTCGGTCTCATGCGTCAAACATGTTCCTCTTCAACCGATTGCTCTACACGTCTGAGACGTTGTTCGTACTCTTCCTTTAAGGTATTCGCTAGTGTTTTTAAATGGTCGGTTTTTCTTTAGGGATATGTCAGTGTAATGGGTTCGCGTCCTATCATTCTTTATAGTACTTTAAGTTCAGCACCTTTGGTAACATCAGGCACATTATGACCAGTCTCTAGACGTCATAGATGGCGAGGTGCATGTCTACGACTTCTTAGAAGACCTCCGTAAGTAACGGTAAGTGGTTAGCTTTTTTCATGTTTCGGTGAAGGCTTTGTCACCCTGCAGGGAAAAACGATTTTGTCACTTATACATGTCACGTTTTGTATGGGAAAGTGACGCATTTGATGAGTGACAGAGTATGTTTTGTATGGAGTTCTGCACGACTTGTCTTTCAATGCTGCTGAGTGTTGAATTGATTTTGTTTGCGGAATATGTATCAATGGCTTGCTTGCTTCACCATCTAACATGGTTTTAAGAGAGAGAGAGAGAGGGGGAGGGAGAGGAAGAGAGAGAAAACGAGGGGTAGAGGGAGGGAGAGAGGACAGGAGACAGAGAAAGATATGAAGCGTTAATAGCGCAGGATCCGGTGGCCTACCCTATGCACATCAAGAATATGTGTGGCAGGTTCGATCCAATTTGGTTCAAAGTGTAACAGCGGCACGGCTCATTACAGTGGACTTTTGATTTTTCTCCAACTCGGTCGATAGACAGCTTGCCTCGTGTCCCTGTTGACCAGTGTCCACTGAAAACAGCAACGTTTGGTGGTTTATGACTACCTATGTTACTTACATTTACTTAAGTCTAACGGTCAAAGAATTGCAAGTTGCCAGTGCGTACAACTGTACAGCCATGCAGTCCCCAACATTGTCAGTTGACGACATGTGTTTAGTCTTCATAAGTTAATTTTAACTTTATTTAACGTTTCATGGTCTGTTGATGTTGTAGTCCACATGGACTTGCAAATAAACGGTCATGTAGAATATGGTGGGGACCATGTAGTAATATATGGACTTGAAATAGGACATTTCACAACTGTCTTGCATCTCATCCTGAATATTAATTTTGTAGCTTATGCCACTCCACATGGACTTGCAAATAAACGGTCATGTAGAATATGGTGGGGACCATATAGTAATATATGGACTTGAAATAGGACATTTCACAACTGTCTTGTATCTCATCCTGAATATTAATTTTGTAGCTTATGCCAGCTCTGCCAAACCAAACGTGAGATTGGACCCCTCGAGAAATTGTTTGCTACAAAAAAGAATGAGACACACTCTTTTCTAACAAAAGATTGTTTTTATGAGCTTGCAATTCCAGCTTGTACTAAGGTGAAGGTGAAGGTGAACTTTTAACCATGCCAAGGCGTCACGTCTTGTGTTTCTCATCTCAAAAAGAAATGGAATGTCCACAGACTCGTGACATCTGCTTTCTTTCTGTCTATGGTACGGGATTCTTTATGAGTTGTTATCGTGCCAGCTCGTATACCATTCTCCTTCACTATTCAATTAGAAAACAAACATGTATATGTCACTGTCCTCGTGTATTATTTTGACATACTCAGTTGAAATTTCACAAGTACTGGGAACGGAACAAAAGACGTCTGTGGTAAGCATTTACCGGAAAGTGTCCCAACGTTAATATGCAGATATATGAGCAGGATATACTGCAGTGTAAAGTTGATGTAGAATGGCAAAAATCCTGAGACATGAAGCCACTAATCAGTGCATGGTCAGACATAGATGAGATTGGCACATGGCCCGTGATCTTAAATGTGCGAAGGTTGAGAAATCGATCAGTCTTTTGTTTCTGAAAGGTCAGGTATTGTCTGTATCCTTGGTTGCATGGATCTTGATGATAAACATGACCTAAAACATGCATATTTTCCAGTAATTTTTCCGTGTGTGGCCTGCGTAAATATGAAATCTGAGTCGTATGGGCTATCTAATATTCATCAATTACTCGACAGTTCTTCAAGGTACCTTTAGGTCATCAGATATTGGTGGTTACGGAATCGATCGACGTGCTATCAATTTACCAGTACATGCACGGAAGACGCAGGTCGGCACGTTGGGCCGCACGTGTCGTTGCGCAATCCCAAGACCAAAAGAGATGTTTGATATGAACTACGGGCCTTTGATGAAATCCAATATTGCTGCAGTAACTTCTTTGATGATTCATTTATTGCTGATTGACATCTAACCAGATGGGTTACGTACACAGAAAACACCTCCCTGTAGATAATAGAACTCTATTCCATCTCTCATAACGTTAAACCTTCATAACGAAATTGCAGCGATCGACGGAAACCGTGGGTTGTGGTCAGCACATGTTGAGGTAGTTAGCCCTTTGATTGATCTTTAGAAATACGCTTCAACATTACTTGACGCTTTCCGTTGATGTCCAACACTGCTGGTAATGTAGAGATGTCACATGCCATTGTTTCTAACATATTGAATCAATATAGATTTCAATCATAACCTATTCTGCCTTAGAATTCCACAATCGCTGCCATGTGGTACTGTAACGTGACAGCCTCATTCCAAAAAAGTACTTGCATAGTTCACAATAGTCGTAAACAGTCGCCGTGGGACCAATTGACCTACAACTCAGCAGATACGTTCTAGTTTATTCCGTGACAGCTTTAGACACCATTGTTACCTCGGAATCAAGAACCAACATACTGCTTCGCAACGGGAACATCAGATCTTCAACTGATAACTGCACTGTACTGTACTGGACAACTGTGTTCAATTATTCTTATTTCATGAATAGTTCGGAGGGTCCTCTCCTCTCTCTAAGACATTGTAAGGACAGTTGAAATGACAAGTGTATCATTTTAGTCCCACTTTTACTAACGTCTTCTAACGTTTTGAAGTAAACGAAACATTGTATCTTCTAGATACGCATGTGCCAAGATATCAATCAGGTAGGGCGATTCAACCCTGCAAATGATAACATAATATAAGCACAGTACGGACTGCCACATGTGCCGGTACCGTCCAGTCAGCAGTCTGATGCCTTCTTCATCAGGGTAAGAAATCAATTATAGGAGAGGTTTATATCTCTTACAAATACTCTGTGCTGTGGACAAAGGAGAAAAAATAAGTTACTGGCAACTTAATCTGACAGGGTGACGGCAGTATCTCAAGTCAGCATAGAGTCATAAGATGTCCCTCTGATTTCGTCATGTTGTAACATCATGTCACGTGTCGGATAAGTTTTCGGTCCGCGAAGAATATCTACTTTATGTCGTCCCACATGTGTTTTATCTGATAAGCAGAACTATATTGGATTATGCCTGGAAATATTGATTTGCAAAGTAATGTATGTTACAGTCTTTAGGGGTAGCAAATAGTTACTAGTTACCAAGTCCAAGACAGTTCCCTAGTTACTTTGGTAAGTAGTCTATTTTATTTTACTGCAGAGGCTGGAATATGCCTACAACAATTGATGTAGTTGATGTGTGGTGATTATCACTTACGAACATATTGAAACTTGAAAACAAAAGCCACCATATTTACAAAATGTTCGCGTCTGCTTTACTATGCACGGATTCCTTTCAACAAAACCCTGCAGGGCATTTTGACACATCACTCCTTCAGAAGTTTACACCATCAGCCACTTTTCTAATAGACCTTCTTGGTGTAAACATATTTGATACAAACGTGTCGAAAGGTATGGATGTGCGTGTTCGTATTACAGATAGAAGTGAAATAGTTGCCGGATTCAAGTGTTTGTCAGGCGATCTCTATCAACCTGCATACTTTAAAAGTGCGACCGTTGCACGACCAAAATGGGATTTGTGTCACCCTTGATTTCATAATTGGAATATGGTGTAATAATACGTCTTGTGATTACATGTTGGAAATTATAAAAAAAGAATATGGTGTACAATGCAAACGTATGATTCAAAAGACATCCAAGCCCACAAAAGGTGAATGAAATTGTACATGCAACTAGTTGAGGGATCTTTCAACGCCTTGGTCACTCACCGGTCGCAGGCTCTAATTTAGTGTAAGGGAATGTTATCAGTTTTGCTGGGACTTGGAGGGCGTTCAGAGCTGACGTTATCAAACCACCATCTTTGCCAGCATCTGACGCATGTGTACACAGTTCATGCTGTGTGCAATCATACATGTTCTCTGGAAAGTGCGGGGAGACACAACAAATTCGGGGAAATATAAATCATTGATGACTCATGCGGATCGTTTTCGTGCAGTAATAATAAACTGGCTCCGTTCCAACAGCTACATTAAGTGGCACAGCAAGTGTATACCCTGAAGCCATTCAACTCCCCCTCCGGTTCTTATTGTTTCTGTTTAACTTGGGAGATAACATAATGGGTTGATTGATATCAATTCATCTGAATTAAAAATTATATACCAGATAAGGGAAGGAGTTTATGATATAGATGGTAGGCTATGATGTCGATACGCAGTGCTATGTACATGCATGCTTCTGCAGCAGTCGCATGGTGTAAACGTTGAGACAGTCAAAGCAACGGTTTACGCACACAATGTCACCAGTAGTTCTGATCCATCAAATCACAGTTTAATTTTCTCCGTGTACACGTTACCGTTACAGTCTAAACTTCTTCACTGGCTCGGTTAGAGGTAGTGGTTGCCCCAGGAACTCCATGGGTCTAACCATGCAAATAAAACATTCGCGAGAATCTAATGTTTTGAATCAAGTTGGCGCCAGTTGACGCTGCTACGGAGCGATGGCACTGGCGCCGACTTGATTCAAGTCTTGTGAGATTGATTCGAAGATATTAAAGGCATAAGTAGAGGTAAGTATCTTGATAAAATGTTTCGATTATGAAAGTGTTCAACGGCATTCCCAGACAAACGCGAGACAAACTCACCAAATGTTCGACCAGAGCTCTAGTCAGTTGGATATAAAAGTATTTTTTCTATACATGTTAGTACCCCTGGCCCTCCGTCTTCCGAATGGCATTCCCACAATGTCAATAGCTAATTAATTAGCGGATTAATCTAGCTGTTGTAGTCTGTTGTTTTCTTACAACCCAAACACTAACCTCGCGCCGGTATCTGTTCAATAGCGCCATCCCACTGGTACAAATACTATTATGTGCACTTCCAGTGACCTAGTTTAGCAATTTGCAATCAAATGAAACTATTCAATTGCTATATATAGCGTACGTAATGATCCCTAATTCAATCAAAGAGTTGCCCGGCTACGAACAACAGAGATTATTTTGTTATGTGTGGTTGGGAGGTTGTTACCCACCATGACGTCAGATCATAGAGATGGATAGTCGTCAAAAACAAGATGGTGGTAAGCGAATTATTCTCTCAAGTACATTGTAGTGACTAGAAATAGGCTTGTACAAATGGCGAAAATATCTTTTATTGTAACGTTTCGCATGGGGGTTATCTACATGCACTTTTCTTGATGACAGTGAACGTGATTGATGACGTACATACTTGTAGCAATAGTGCTTATTCCTAACGTCACCAGACCAGTTGTTCGCGTGCTGTCTCTGTACATGTTCGTCACGTTACTTTGTTGTGTTGTCATCATGTTTGTAACATCGCTATAAATCACGGGCGGTCAGACCTTCAGTGACGTAACCACACCACATCCATCAGAACGCGGGGGATGCCGGAGACATCAGAAGACTGATAGATTAGACAGTCATGCGGCACAGTCTCTCAAGATTAGCAGCCATCTGTTCTGTGTCTCGCGAAACGGTAACACAGATCGATCCTATACCTGATGTATGCAAATGAAATCTAATCAGCGTTGCGAACCGACACAAAATGAACGCATCATTTTAGCTAACGCTGCAGAGAGAACACAAGGCAATCAGATATAACAGACTCCAGACCCTTCTATACCTCCCAGCGCTGCTGTTTTAGTCTGTGGGAACATCAGATTGATGTGTTTATGACATCCATCGGTTAACATCAATCCATACATTGTACGCATAATGCCATTTAATTGCTATATGTGATCGATAGATCGATAACAGGTGGTTGAAAAAACCCGAACATTTTCTATTTTAGCGCTCTCTAGTTTTGACATGATAACTCCAAACAGCGGTTTGTTCTCAACACATTTTGTCTATCGACAGGTTTACTGCCATGTTGTTCTCCGAGGGGTTATTATCACAATTATGTTATGGAGATGGAGTTATAATGAATGCAGTGCACACAGCAGGGAGCTGAAACTCTTCCAAACCGTTATCTTTTACACTTAACGAGAGGGAGATTCCTGAAAGTATGTGGGCCCCTTTAGTGTATATATGACACGGATATGAGATAATAAATCAGTTTAAATACACTTTTTATGTAGGTAAATCTGGCATATCGTCTTGCATCTATGGTAGTTTGTTATGGCCATGTGCTGTGAATGTGGTAACCGACATTGTGATGTGTTAGAGGAAAGGACTTTGACATAGTATAATGCAGTTCGTTGCACACTTAGCGATAATCCATATTGTTTTACGTAGGTTTGATGGAATTATGAAGTGAAATATAATCGCATAACTTCAAAACTTCTGCAAAGATAGACCAGCCCACATTCTCAGTCTTTATTATCTTTATTTGATAGGGACGTCGGTAAGGAAATTACAATTATTTTACGTTACTGCGTGGTGGATATGACATTAATTAACAAATCATTTGGACTAGAGGATGCGATCACTTCGCGAAGTTCATGGATAGGAAGTTTTTTTACTTTTTAAAAACCTTTTTTTACAACTTGTATATTAGATGATGATGATGATGATGACTACTTTTAAATCGTGATCCAGATATGAAATCTAGGATCACACAAAATTCTACACAATCGCTCAGCGACCACCTCCTAGTGATGAGGCGACCTAAAGAAGGTTTTGATATCTGTTTTACTCACCTTTTTCATGTAATGTTAAGTCTTTGATAAAAAACGTCCATTTAAAGCCATCATTATGGAACCTTACCGTAATCGTTTTTAATCTACAATCGAAACCGACGTCACAAACAGCATAAGTAATGCTTGCACGTAATAAGTTTATTCCAAATAGGTGTGTGATCAGCCCTCAGAGGGTGCGCTTTAATTTGAAGCGAACGTGTGCGAATCTGAAAATCAGTAATGCATTTAATTCTTCTCCCGAGTTGGCCTCGTTACATCAGAGCCTAATGTCTGCTTATTGTTCTCTTAAAATCTGGGTGGAACGGTTCATGAGTAGACAAATCAGTCCAATACCATTTCCTAAGGGATAGTGGCATCGTAATTACGTGGTTCATATTTTACACCAGTTTCAGGTTGCAGCTGATCGATTAACGATATTGAACAGAACCATCTGATGGAGAAGACTTCCCATTTTTTTGGCAAACAGGGATTTTTGTCTTGTGCGTCACTGTGTCATTTTTTATTAGGAGCTTCACAATGCAAATGACGCAGTTTCTAATTTTGTTGCCCCTCGCACGCATTGCATGTTAACAAGTTTCAGGCATTCTACATTAGAAAATACCGCGTGAGCCAAACGCAGAACTCCTTTATACGTATTGGTTTACGAAGTGTTACCGTTAATATCTAATCATATTTTGTATCCTGTGATGATTATAATGCTGTCTCGGATGGTTGATATAATACTCTACTAAACACAGTGTATAAATAAGATAAGATTGCGGAATTTTGCGATGAATATTGCATACCTTTAACATGTACTGTGAAGTTATATTATGCCTTTCTACCGTAATAATCAATTTGAATCTTTTTCTTGTACACGCAAGTATATTACCACCAGGAATAATAAGGTTTAAGATTTTACGATGAATGTTTATGTGACACTGCTTTTAAGGACGCAGGATAAGCAAAAAATAACAACAGTCAGCAATAAATAGAGGAAGGAAGAACAATTAAAGCGAACGCCACCAATCATCGGGAAAACCAATTTGTCCCTCAAGTGATGGTCTCTAACTCTGACAAATGCTGTTTATCCGG
>NW_017803865.1:336250-380901 GCF_001625305.1 Branchiostoma belcheri | reverse complement strand
CAGTTTCAGGTTGCAGCTGATCGATTAACGATATTGAACAGAACCATCTGATGGAGAAGACTTCCCATTTTTTTGGCAAACAGGGATTTTTGTCTTGTGCGTCACTGTGTCATTTTTTATTAGGAGCTTCACAATGCAAATGACGCAGTTTCTAATTTTGTTGCCCCTCGCACGCATTGCATGTTAACAAGTTTCAGGCATTCTAGATTAGAAAATACCGCGTGAGCCAAACGCAGAACTCCTTTATACGTATTGGTTTACGAAGTGTTACCGTTAATATCTAATCATACGAGGGGTGTTCAAAAAGTTCTCGGCCTCACCTAGAAAACGTCATGGCAGTAAAATTTTTCTTACACTATTTTTTAATATAGTCCTCTCTAACTGCAATGCACTTGGTCCAGTAATGTTCCAGTTTTGTTTTGCCCTTGTAGAATTAGGTTGCATCTGGACCCCCCAGATTGGCCTCTGCCGCATAGATGACGTCATCATTACCATCAAAACGTTGACCACATAAGTGGAACTTCAGTTTAGGAAACAGGCAGAAGTCCGACGGTGCTACTCAGGTGAATTGGAAGGGTGGGGTTAGACTTCAAAGCCAAATTCGTTTGCTGCTGGCACTGACCCCTGTGCTGTGTGGACAGGTGCATTGTTAGCACGCCAGCTCGGAGCTTTCCTCTCCTTTTCTCTTTGATCGTTGTCTTCAAATGTCGTAATTCTGTTTAATAATACTCCCCATTGATGCTTTAACCCCTTCACATGTAGTCAACCATGATTACTTCCTTACTGTCCCAGAAAACAGAGGAGAAAACCGTGTCAACGGACGAAAGTCGCTAAAACCTCTTGGGGGGCCGGAAAAAAATCTTCATCCATTGTTTGCTCTGTTGTTTTGATTCGGGGTGAAAGTGGTGAACCCAGCTCATCTTGGGTGAAAAACGTTTTGAGGAAATTGCATGGATTGGACTGAATTCGTTCCTTGAAATGTCCCGCCTGTTTAACTGCTGATGTTCAGAAAACATTCGAGGCACCCACCATGCAGACAGTTTGTTCATCCCCAGGATGTTCGACAAAACATTGTGAACTGAGTCATAACACAGGCCAAAGAACCTGCTACATGTTGGACAGTCTCACTTCTGTCATTCACTACCATGTGATGGATGGCCTCAACTGGATTGTCCGTGGTGCTGATTTGTGGCATCCTGACCTATGTTCGTCTTTTGTGTTCTCCTTGCCGCGCTTGTAGCTAGCAACCCACTTCTTTATAGTTGAATAAGAAGGAGAGTCATCACCAAGTGTCCTGACCATGTCTTCATGGATGTCCTTAGGAGACTTTCTTTCTTATCGATACACTTGATCACAGCACACGCTTCTTTTGCGGCCATTTTGTGATTTTGCCCTCACCCACCCCATTTTCACGGGGCGTCACGTGCTAATTAATGAATACAAAAATTTGAATTTTTGTGTGCAGTGATGTAAGACGTCATAGTATACAGCCATACCAAAGAATAGGAGTTTGACCTTTATTTTCTAGGTGAGGCCGAGAACTTTTTGAACACCCCTCGTATTTTGTATCCTGTGATGATTATAATGCTGTCTCGGATGGTTGATATAATACTCTACTAAACACAGTGTATAAATAAGATAAGATTGCGGAATTTTGCGATGAATATTGCATACCTTTAACATGTACTGTGAAGTTATATTATGCCTTTCTACCGTAATAATCAATTTGAATCTTTTTCTTGTACACGCAAGTATATTACCACCAGGAATAATGAGGTTTAAGATTTTACGATGAATGTTTATGTGACACTGCCTTTAAGGACGCAGGATAAGCAAAAAAATAACAACAGTCAGCAATAAATAGAGGAAGGAAGAACAATTAAAGCGAACGCCACCAATCATCGGGAAAACCAATTTGTCCCTCAAGTGATGGTCTCTAACTCTGACAAATGCTGTTTATCCGGTGCCAATGCTGGCGGTAATGAGGAGATCAATAAAAGACTTATGTAAATCAGACTCTGTTTCATGGCAAGGCACCTAACAACGCTGCATCACAGGGGTTCCACTGGTGATGTTTCCGTCATATCGCTAAGGTCAGTGGACCAGGTCTGGTGCTCTTCTACACAGTCACAGCCGCACATGTGCCTTATTGCCGTTTTGTAGATGGTGAAAGGCTGGTTTGGGGACATTCAGGCAAGTTGTAGTGTTTCCAATGTCTTTATTTGTGTCCTTGGTGCCATTGGTTTCCTGAGACCTTCGTTGACATGACGTTAATACGATCGCTTGCAATGATGTATTCTAACTTCAGTCACAATGCTATCAGATGGCATAAAGTCTACCTGCATACCAACCGTCCGTATCCCTGTATGTATACGATGAATAATATATATGTACGGGCATCTTTCAGATCACCTATTAAGATATATCCTATGTTTGCACCGTTAACGTAGACCGCTATCGCCTCGTGCGAGTTGGCAGTACGAGAGTTGGATGTGCGTGCGGATTATTGTTTACGTCCGGACAAATTGGCTGCCATGAGCGGAAAAAGACGGGGGAGTACGCGGTAAGTTGAGCCCGCTCAGACGGAACGCCTGGCGTCGGCAGTCACGTTCTCCTCTTGGTTTGTTTTTGACGAGTGAACAGCGTCGTGAAGCAATAAATTTCCTACCAGCCAACCGTCACGGCACAGCCAGCCATGGGTGAAACAAAGACAGGAGTGAAAAGACAAATTATTGTGCACCACAAAATATTGCTGTCGATATCTAAGTACGCCCATAGGTATAAGCAGTCAACCTGTTTGATTAGAAAAAGTTTCTTTCGTACGGACCTTGCACAAGTACTGATTTAGTTTGGGCTGAGTTTTCAAACGATCGATAGTTGGTAATGATACACTGCGTCACTTTGGAGCGGATTTTCATAATCGTACGGGGCAACATCATGGCTAAGGTTTCCAGAGGCTTCGATCCTTAGATTAGAGAAAGTCTTGTGGGATGACTCCACCATATGTGTATCGATATTACTACTTACCATTCAATGATGACCACGAGAATACACGGGTTAGGCCCCCTTCCACCAGAGGTTGCGACCACCGAGGTACCAAATGTTTTACAATTATTTGTTCAACGAATTTTATCGACAAAGGAAGCGTCGACGATATCTTAGGTTTTGTTGTGTTGTAAATCACACTTTTTACATCTTACATTATAATCTAACACAGACCCAGCAGTTTTGTTCGCTGTACAGTCGCTCAGCGGTCGCCCACAAGTGCAAAGGGGATCTTAGTTTTTTAGTTGAAATATCCCTCACGATGTGCAAGTATGATTTTTGTAATGAAAAAAAGGCCAAAAGACATACAGAAAGTATAAAGATTCGCTCTTTATCTCTATAATTCCTTGAGTGTATAGTGTCTCAGCGGTCGCAGCCTCTGGTGGAATGGGGCCCTTAAACCCTGGCCTAGTTTCTTTACAGTTCTGCATGCTAAGACATTGACAAAGCACTCGCATGGGACTTGCGCCTATTAGTAACAAAAGAGAAATGACCAGATTTGTCCTAGATTGATGTTTTGATGTTGATAGATGTTTTTCACGCGTGTAGGAATAATAGAGGGACCGATGGTGCGCATATGTACTGTGGGGGCTTAACGGACTGTATCCTTGGTGGTCGATATTGCGACATGTTTATACGTAATTCTGTGCGTATGAACACTGGTTGATTTGAAGTGGAAAGATACAGCAATTTTGATTTTATAACGGATATCAAATATACCTGATAGCTAACAATTTTTACTACATGAAACGTTACTACTGAGTGAAACTTTCACCAGGCTTATGCTATTTTATATAACGTGTTATGTTTTATATCTAGTGACATGTTAGAATTCAAACCCTTGAACTATAGGTAGGCTTAAATTTTGCAAATTCAAAGTTAAGGGCGTTTATTTTCGTCCTCTGATAATCTCTATAAACTGTTCCTTTTCTGCATCACTGCAACTGTGCATGCACCGAAAGCATCCATCCATCCATTCATCAATCCATCCGCTCATCCATCCATCCATGTACTCTTTCATTTGTTCATTCTCTATTTCTGTCCGTGCGAAAGTACATTATAGTAAATGAACCAAACGTGTGTTACAGTCAATGCAATAAAACATTGTTTGACTGTGTACGGATACTGAAAGATTTCCTGTATTTTCCAGTCTCTCTCTATTGAAGTAAAGTGTGACGGCTTGTAAGGGTTACTTGTAATGGAAAGAACACACAGAAATGCTTCGGTACCTCCGTGCCTACCATTTGTGTATGCTGGTGCACAACAGGTACAGAGATAGGTCTAGTGGAATATGCTAATTGTGATCACAGCTGATCACACTACTTCTGAATGTATGGTGTAACAGCTTTGACATGAAGACGACAATAGGCGTCTATTTTACGATGTTACGACGTTTTGACTTATGTAGCACGAAATGAGGTTGGTTGTATATCTATATTATCCGTAACATCTATTTAAAAAATCCTGAATTCACGTATCTTGTCGACTGACAACTCGTACAGAAGTTCCATCATTAACGACCTCCCTTATTGGCCCAAACGCCTATCCCCCATGTTCCTGAATAGATAACAAGCACCGTTCTCTTGGGTGTTGACGAAGAAGCTAAGAGACGTCCAACAAATAGATGCAAATCAGTGAACCGCGACAACGCTGTTTTTGCAGGAAGTCGCTACTTTGTTCTTTCAAACAATATTTCACATGACCTCAGGCAGGAGGTTTCTCAACAGTCTTATTGACTGTGAAGTGAACGTTTGATCTCAATTGATTCCATTCCTAGGTCAGCTTGCTATCCATCTTTTTGTTTGGCTCAAGTGCACTTCTTTGATCGCTTTTCTACATTCACCAAAGCTAAGGCACAACGTTAACATCGGGATCTGCAAAACGTATTTGAACCCAGGACCTTCCAGATACTGAATCAATCACCCTAACCACAAGACCAAACGATGTCATGTCAGGGTAATTGATCATGGTGGTGAAACCGATTTTCGCGAATATGAAATAACACACTGTTTGGACCTATAGCTAGTGATAAAGAGAGGGCATGAAAAGAAATCCATTTATTTTCTAGTGGTAGAGGAAACCTCTCCCAGTTTTGAGTCCCCTTCCATGTATTCCTGGTTAAAAACGTGTCTTGTCAATACGTGTCGTTTTTGATAGGAGGAGCTTCTATTTCGCCAAGCCACATAGAAATTGGGGGTGCTAATGTATGTTATCCATATGATATCATAGTTTGCATAGACGGTATTTGAATACGATTCTGTACTAGCAAAAGATAAAAATAACAGAATAATTGCACATTCATTTTCACTATTCCTGATTTTGATTTATAGTCATGGTTCAAAACAGTATCATAATACCATTTGCACAAGTTAAAAGTATATAAGACAATATAAAGAAATGACTGAATCAGAGCTAGCTCCTTAAATAGCTATATGGCTGATATGTAGTTGTCTTTTATCATATGTATATTATCGCAAATAAGACATAACGCATGTCTGTTTATGTTACAGTCCTCACCCGTAAGAAGCGACACCAAGAGATGGAGATCGGGAGTGCAGAAGAGACAAAGGGTAGGGGTAATGTTAGACACTATGGTTCTTTATTATACCAATGCTTTTATGTTTTATCAAGATTAGTTACAGAAGTGCATTTTCTACTCAAAGGGTTAGAAATATGAAATATCCTCATGCATGGTTTGGTTTTCACCATTTCAAAACTATTTCAGTTTCCTTTCCAGTTTTCTTGAGAGGTTTCAGTCGATCTTTCAGCAGATCATTTTTGAAGACCTTCTTACTTGGATTCTTTCTTCTTTTCTCTTTCTTTACTTATCCTACGACTCAGACCAGCTGCTCAGCTGGTCTTAAATCAGCCTTGACGTAAGCAGCGTTTCCCCCCTAAATGCATAGATGGCGCTGTTGATCAACGCCACCATGTCATTGCCATGTATGCCAACAGAGGCTGTACTAAGTGCACTATGATACACATGTCTGGGTACAGTTTCCTTTTGATGCATCCCATAGTAGAACACGTAAACAGGTTGGGAAAATAACCGCATGTTACAGGGAGCTTGCAATATCTTCATGCAGACCTGTTCCACTGTAAGGTCTTTCTCAATGAGGTTACACAGATGCACTGCAAGGTAACTAGTGGTTCACGCTTGGTGTGATAGTTTGTCAGTATCATTAATACAAGGAATGATCTGCCATCAATAATGTGACATCTTCCACATAAAGGGACGTTGAAGGATCGCATGCCAAAGCTATACATGGCCAGTCTATCGTTTTTAATCACTTCAGTGGTATGAAGTATGGTTTAGTAGTTGGATAATATCTATTCAGTATGATTATTTCCACAATATTGGTATTTCTGTGGCAGAAAAATTTAATTCCTGTGGAGAGGGGCATGTTTATTGCTTCACATAGTAGGCCGTACTGTACGGAGGCGTGAATGTCACCTGATGATATCTTCACAATTTAATCATCTCGTAAATGACTTGAGGAGCTTGATTGTTTCTCTGCAAGGGACGAATCATCTGATAAGTTTATTTATGAACTAATTTCTTCATGAACAAACTGACTGAAGATCGCAGGAGAATGTCGTTGCCTCAGGTGATAATAAGAAATAAGAATAGAAATAAAATAAAGGCGAGGGAAGGCCTCACGTTTTTTTACAGATGAAGACTACTAAAATAGGGGCTCACTTTTAAGTTGTGAGAATTGCGAATCACACATCTTTCCCGCAGCAAAGTTCAGGGGCACATGTATGATACATTTGAACTGCCTGGTTGAAAATATTTTGTCTCCTGGTTGAAAATATTCTGTCGTAATCTCAAATTCACAGTGCCAGTCGTCATTATCATATGAAATATCGGGTGATATCAGCTCAATTACCATCATGTTAGCAACAACTGGAGGCATTCTTGACACACTAGAAAAATTTACATGTACATAATAAATCTGAATTAATAAATGTGATTTAATGTTGTTGAAAAAAAACGGTTCAACTTCAAATTAGGTTCAGCACGTATATCAGCATTCTCTAACGTATTTACCAATTTGCACATTACACAGGTTATCTCCTTAAATGTGATTCATTTTGCCTAAAGTATCAATGGCGAATATCTGTGCTTGCTACACTTGGTTCTTTTTTCATTTCCATATTGTATTCCAGCCTCCTGAAAGACCTTCACATTCGTATCATAAAGTTTACCAGACATAAACATTAATGCGAAGCGCCAGTCAGCCTGACGTCATCTCGGGTGAGTGTGAAATATTATCGTCTGAACCATGTGGACAGGTGATCTGTCTCCTCAGACACCGGAGAACACAGACACAACACACTGCCACACGTCTGGTGTAGGGTAGTTTTATTGCAAGACAACTGAGCTCTTTTATATAGATAGACATCTTGCATTGGTGCTTTCAATATTCTCTCTCTCTCTCTCTCTCTCTCTCTCTGTGTGTGTGTATGTGTATGTGTGTGTGTGTGTGTGTGTGTGTGTGTGTGTGTGTGTGTGTGTGTGTGTGTGTGTGTGTGTGTGTGTGTGTGTGTGTGTGTGTGTGTGTGTACGTGTGTGTGTACGTGTGCGTGGATGTGATGACAAAGACGCCTTTTCGTGATCTCTACCGGTATAGAGTCACCGATTCTACCAGATCGGACTCCACCCTGACATATAATAAGAACATTATCAGTCATCCAGGCTTAGTTTATAACGCTGTAGATCATCGTTCATCATGTGGGGCAATCTAAAGGTGCTTCACGTGTACCGAACATTTTGTAGATTTTTCACGTTTTATGCCATTTACGTGTACCATGCAATCATGCAGCCTCTTGCAGATATTGCTTTAACGTGTCTCTGGAAGCAAATCGTTCGATCAGAGCTTTTCTAGGACACGTTAATTGGTCTGATGATTGTTCACGTGCGTAGATTTATTTACGTCATATTTGTAATTAACCTTATGGTACTATAGCTTTAATGTTAATTGACTTTGAAATAATTTTTTTTTATTTCTGTGATACCACACGTGATCCAGTCACATATTTCAAGGAGATTTGTCAAGTTTTATGATCTTTCCTTTTAAATTACAATTGACCTCTTGGCAATGTCCATTACGTGTAAAGTGCCTTTGAAAGGTACGTGTGACCTTAAGTTTTTCGCGGACATTTGTTCGCTTGTTTTATAGATCTACCCGACCTACATGTGGTATGATTTGTGGGGTTGTTGATAGAACAGCGTTTTCTAGTGTCACGTCTTGAATTTATTTATTAGGGGATATAGTTTGTTGATCTACATGTCTGAAGTAGACGTCATTCTCTCCATCCAGTCTGCTGTAGTCTGCCTCGTGGAAACCTGCCAAACTGAACCAATAATTCATATGGTGCCGCGGTAAGGAAGAGAAATAAGTCTTTGGAAGACATACTAAACCTCCTCCTGTTGTCGGGTAGCATCTTATGTTATAGTTTTTCATGAGGTTGTAAAATATCTGGCATGGGTTGGCTCGTAGTTGTGTTCTCATATCGTCGTAAACGTCAAACTAAATACGGCTTTACGCTATATGCTGTCACTCTCTTTTAGCGGTAAACCATGTACAGAAGCAGCTGACAGATGAGTTATGACTTCTGTAAAGGGATACATGTACTGTATGTTAAGATGTGTGTGTAGGGTTTTATGGTGTAACAGAGAGCATGTAAAACCAGGGACATCTCTATCTGAAATATTTATAGACAGCCATCCGTACGCTTCCCGGTACCACACATCAGTATGAAGATTGACGGTTCCCCTGACAGTCTTCCCACCACGGACAGGCACAGCGTGTGTGCTATGATGTACGGGTGGTCATTGCGTAATGGTTGTTCCTGGAAAATCGGCCAACAGGGGGCGTTATGGCCGCTTTGCCTTGAACCTTTCTAAGACAGTCTGGACTGTTGAGACGAAAAGAAATTGCTTCTCTTTTCTCCTAGCCTTAGGTCACGCCAATTGTCTGGTTCTCGGATTTATGGCTACATTTTGGATGACTTCATCATCCAGTCTGAATATGAATCAACTCCAAAATGTTCATGTTTTGGCACCGACAGCTGAAGGCAACAACATTGCCTTCATAGGTGCTACATTTCCCCATTTACCAGTATATTCAAAGTGCACACAACTAATAATAAGCCCCCTGATATTATGACAAATTGCTATGCAAATCCTCATTGTTTCCGGTAGGAGGCGTTGCTTCACTAATTTGAGAGGCCTATGGTGTACGTGCACCTCCAGCGCGACCTACGTGCACCTGCAATGTCTACATCTCTCCTTTTCAATCAGTCATATGTATATAGGGCTCATCCATTTGGGCGCTGTGACAACATTCAGAGAGCTGATGGAATATACGACGTACAATATTGGTAAATTACTCATAAAGTTGCGTTTAAATTGAGATGTATTTCCTACAGTTGGAAAAACTAATCATAAGTTTTCTCCATGCCTCAGTGACCGATATGTTTCTGATCCTGTTCATCATCATCAGGGCACGTGAAGGCTGCCTTTGGTTATCTGTGATTAGTATCTAGTAATACACTGGTTTATAACTATTATTATGATATGATCTCTTCTGATACACTGTTAACTTTTAGCTAGCAAGGTGCATGCAAGATAATAGCTGAGTGAAGGGTTGTTGAGCATGCCATTGAAGGGTACACACCTTGCAGGATTTCATACCATACACACATCTGAACCTCCGGCATTGCAACTATCTACCAAAAGGATTTCTGATAACATGTGTCGATAATCAAGTGATAATCCCGATGTGAATTAATACAAACCATTCCAGTCTTAATGTAGTAGGGAATGTTCCCAAGCGGCCTTCGCATTCCCTGTTCTTCCTATTAGTGATACAGTTAGACCTCACTTTCAGTGAGTCGAACTTGTCTCGGGTATTCATGAGACAACAGCGCTATGGAAAGCCATTCTCATGTCACGACTCTATAGGTCAATCCTAAGTAGCATAGTTAAGCCCCGAATTGTATTCCTTATACTCGTGGTATTAGGGGAGACTTAATCTCACGGCTTATATGTAAGGGGATTCCGGCTTCATCGTGTCTTCGGTTATGCCGCCGTTCGATAGTTACAAGCAACGGCAACTGCGACATGAAAGCCGTGTGGTTTTAGACGAATCGATCCAGCACACCCCCTCAGATCGCAAGTCCAACATGGCTTTTCCTCTTCCTTCTATGTTCCCACACCAACCGTCTCACTGTCTGTTTTGACGAATACTAACGTCTCGGATGGAAGGGTAGTCCTTATCCCACAAGGGACAGCCGCCTCGCGCTGGGGAGCCATTTTGAACCTTTTAGCTGCACCAGGATTGACCGCCATTTGTGGGGAGGAAATGACCCTGTACTTTGGCATGCGGATACCGACGGCACTTTCGGGCGGCATAGAAGTCGTAAGATACGGATGGAAGGTTTACTAACCGCCCCGGCATTACTGTAGAATCCTTTTAGTGGGAAATGTACATATAGAGATGACAACATTCCAGAGTTGCGAGTTTTATAGCTTGCGTCGAAGCTTGTTTGCTAATAGCATGCTGCTGCAGTCCTACGGAAGAAACCTTGTCTCCATTCCGTGTTGAGAATGAACATGTAATAGAGCTGCACATGTTTATAGAGCTACGCATGGGGCACGTTAAATACGATGAACGTGTGTAGAAAAAATTCCCAGACTTGCGGTTGCACCTGGCAAGTACTGTCATCTCAAGTCTACCTGACGTGGTGTCAAACGACAGCGCTCTGGTCGCATTTACTATAATATTTACGTCTCGCATTTGACTGTATGTCGTGAGAAGTATTGAACCTTCCGGAAAAGCCACCATAAAGCACCCAAAATGTAATATCTTTTGGACTAGTACTGCTTCAACGTTACAACTTTAGAATAGCCATTGCAACGCCGGTGTAGATTTATTTGACCAATGTGACAATCTAGTTCCCCTTTGAGCAGGATTTCAGCGTCACAGACACGAGATGTTATGAAAGAAAATGGAGAGACCGTGCTCTTTCGCATCGTTAACGATACCAGTCATGCAACACCCACTCAACTGGCACAAATGTGCCAATATATGGCACGCAGTATCGTGTCGTATTGCATGTCACCATGGATCGATCAGCAAAGGTGATAACCTTTCTGCATGAGAATGGGAACAGGACACCGCCCCAACCCTGCCTTTAGAAAATTACTGGTCATCATCTGTTTTCAAAGGCCACAAGTTCACCCCAAAATGACCCTGTTGGCTCTATTGTCTTTTTATTTCACCGTCTTTACAAGAAAGCCTGTACAACCATTGTAAAGGCCCTGACCTCGAGACCAAGTATGACCAGAGAATTATGAAACTTTTTTGTTGGCTGCGGTGTTTGAGTTATGTGTATGTGGCTCAGGCCGGACTTTTATATATGAATGCAGTTTTTATTCGCAAGATGGTGTGGCCGTATTTCTTGTCCAGGAATGATTCCATGCCGTAAGCTATGTATGAAGGACTGTCGCAGACTACGTATGTATGTCGGTGAGCTAGTAACGGACAATCTCGGGCTTTCTCGCGAGACGCACGCACATGCACGGCGTTCTAAAGCGTAGTGATGAAATAGTTGGTTTAATTAGTTTGTCGCGAGCTTGTTCCTGGACTTTTTACAACAATTTCTCCACCAATATAAGAAAGGAAGATAAGGCACTTCTGGTTCATTTCTCTTCGAGCAAATTAGTACTCTTGCCTTTTCGTGTCACCTAGATGAAATACATGTACTTCCAACAATCGATGAAACACGCCGGCTGCCCACCTGTTTAACGTATCTTTGTCTAAACCGTTGATGTATCGTAAAGGATTCAAGTGTATCGCGACGATAGCCAGACTGTCTGGAAAACGGAGCAAAAACCTATACGGAGGTGTTGGGCACAAGTCATCATTCAGAGATTATCGGGAAAATGTGGTCTCCAAGGCGGGGAGTTGGCAAACGAATCGGAGACCTGGAACCGCTGCGTAATTTCAGTGCTGAAAACGATCAATAGGCTGGGCTGGGTGTGGTCATCGTCACGTTGCAGCGCGCATGAGGGTGCCTCGGTCTCAGAGTTAGAGGCGATATTTGTAACACCACGTGACTGACCATGAGAAAAACAGAACCTAGTGAAGACGTTTTGCAATGCACAGGGAAAATCCAGTGATTGAGCAGCATTTCATCTGACTGCTGTGCAATTGGGATGATCATGAATGCTGCTGGAGCATTCTTGTAGGAAGGTCAGTCAGCGCAAAATGATTTTTAAAAAATGCAGAAAAGTTCTTATCCTTCCCCAGTCTCAGGTCCGATAAGACATTGGCCTCCGCATTTTATCGAAAAAAAATACTAGAAATGCCGACAGTTGCTCGGGAGCCAATACAGCATGTTTCACCCCATCACCCTCCCCATTCCAAAATGGATTGTTCCATATAAACCTTTGCAGAAATGGACGATCCCAAAATTACCGTTACTAACAATATCACCCCACTCGATCACGTCCAGAATGCAATATTCGTATCAAAGTTCAGGTCATTTGGTTGTAATATACGTGCCAAAAATGTAGATGTTTTGTTTGAAGATAGCCAAAAATGTCAAATTTTACCGATGTATGCCAAGAGTGCGACTGAAGTTCTTTTGGCTATACCAGGCCTCCAGAGCCCAAAATGTAGGCTCGCTAGTTTGCCTGATAATTCACTAGATCTTGCAATCGGTACTGAGAGGGTACAGGAAGTGAGGGAGACAGTTTTGTTGGGGCTACACATGGATAGGTCTCTCACATGGAACTCACATGTTACCCACATTGCGTCAAGACAATCAAGAAACATTGCCCTAAAATAAATTTATTAATATTGAGAAGGCATATGTGGGCGATGCCTTTTGCAGTTTGCAAGGTTGTTGTTTGTGCACTGGTTCTGTCAGTTGTGCAGTACTGCGCACCAGTCTTAGCCAACATGTCAGACTCCAACATGCGCAAACTGCAAGTAGTGCAGAATAGGGCATGTAGACTGTTACTGAAATGTACTCCTGATACTCCTACCAGGCAGATGCATCTAGATCTTGGTTGGCCGACTGTGAGAGAGAGATTATTGGAAAGCACTTTGGTCATGTTCTTTAAGATCCTCACGAGTCACGAACCACAAAATATTTACAACTCCCTTTTGCCTGTTCATGCATCTCACAGTCATAATACCAGATCTTCCGCACATAACTTTAGATTACCAATACCTAAGTCCAATAGCAGAAAACGCTCATTCCTGTATCGTGCAGTCGTGCTCTGGAACGATCTACCATCTGACGTTAAGACACTGTGCGATGTTATCAGTTTTAAGAAAGCCGTTTCAAACAGTAGTAGTGTCACCTGATCCTTGACCCTTGCTCGCTACTTTTAAATTGTTAATATCTATGTGTATTTATTGTTGATGTGGTGTACATGTATGTATGTATGTATTTTTAAATGTTTCTACTATGTTGTAATTATGTCATTTTAATTGTTTGAGCCTTGGAAGATTAGCCCTTCGGGGCTAAAAGGTTTCGAAATAAATGAAATGAAATGAAAATGTAACAGTTATATTCTTTCTGAAAATGGAAACAAATCAAACCGTTTTAAAGGTTTAAAAACGAAAACAACCTCCGGAGGTATTGGCTATTCTACAGCCACGCCAAATTTCAGGTCACTTGGTCAAAAAATGAGGAAATTGAATCCATTTATCGATATAACAGGAGGAGAAAAAGGAGGCGGTAAAGAAAGGGAGGAAACAAGAGAACCAATGTAATTCATCCATACCATGGTACGGAATGAAATATAATAAATTACCTAATCTCTCCTCTCAATGGTTCAAAAAACCATTACGACATACAGATAGCCATACCATGCTATTGAAAAGGTATTTTCTCTGTAATTTAACTTTAAGCAGCAGCGGGCAGACGGCATTATGAAGGAGGCGGTAAAGACGATATCTTGATCTGATAAGCTGTTATGGTGACAGATGGGTGCAATTTGCTGCTCATAGTTTCTTTTCGTTATGAGCTGACAATGAAGAGAGGCAGTAAAAGGAAAGCCGTTGGAGTTGCCTTGACCTCTAAGTTGGAATAACGACGGCTTGTACGTCACTGGTCATGTGTAAGAACAGTGGGTAATGATACAGCCATCGTGCAATTATTGCATGGTTCTTTTGTTTAAGATCTTGGCAGATAATCCAACTGTGCCTTATTAACCTTAGCCAATGTTTTAATGAAACAACAGCCCTACATACAGCTCTGCCACAAATGCCTCCTTAGATCTTCACAACTTGTTCCTCGTAGTGAAACGTGCCATTTGGGACAGTACGCAGCCCCTGGTTCGCTATACTGCGGCTGCAATTATCACAAAGTCAGCTTTACTCTTCTGTACAGTAGACGTCCGTATTTGTACAGACTGAGGACAAGATATAAAATCTCTGAAGAGACTGGCTGCCCTACCACGGCGCCGAGGGTTTCCATTAAGCCTGTAAAGCATGTATGTAAGCCCCGGGATTAGAAGGGTACACTTACGATGCCAGGCACGCTCGCGGGCTGTCCAGCTCTGCGTGGCAGTGTTTGCTTTCCCGCTGCACGCAGCTGAGACCGTGTTGGGGAGGTCTGAGGTGACGGCGCCCAGCTCACCAAACCTTACTCCATCTTGGAGCGTGTCTTCACGCTTGAGGAGGTGCTCAGCAAGTGGAAGAAGCTGGAGTGTATTACCAAATACATAGATAAAGAAGTTTAGAATTTTTTTTATTTCTTAAGGATTTCTTGGGAGGAGACAAACGTATGCAGGAAAAATCGTCTGCCTATGCGTAGGCATAACTAAACATTTGAAACAAAGAACTGTAAAGTTTTCCTGTGACTTCGAATGCAGTGCCTTTTGGTGTCACGTACCAACGGGGTGTGATTGAGGAATTCTCTTGTTTGGGCCACCACAAATTGATGTCTTGGTTCGCGGATCCTGTATGCAGGAAACAGATGGCACGGACGGATTTATGTTGTTTTTATTTTGACTTCTACTTTAAATGAGAAACAGGAATGAAGCGGTGAATCCAACAACCAAGATATGCGACATAACCAGGCGTCGCCTTGCTGGTGTTACCGGCGGAGTGATACCAGCGGCGGAGTACGGTTGCTGCCTTCATCATCAGCCTTAATGATGCACGCCAGATGTTTCTGTGCTCCTCAGATCACACGGAACACCACACCCCTCCAGACACATCCCAGGAATCGTTAACCTTTACATTGTCAGGAAAAGTCAGCACTAATTGACATTTGTTCCCCATCTGATCAGGTGAAATGTTACATCGATCAATCATCTCCTCAGGTTCGCCTTCAGTGTGCCATATCCATTATAATGAACAGCTGGTCTCTGGTCTTCGCTAGAAAGATACGTATACATCATGCACGACCAAAACGTTTTCCTGAAAAAATTAGATAAAAGTAGGGGATTAGGCACTCAATAGTACCTGTAAGATCGATAAATCAGAATGGACAATCGGTAAATTAAAAGAGCTTTTCATCTCATTAGTAATTCCCAAAGAACATCCCCAGCCAAAGATGATCAATCTTGTCAATTAGAATATTATGTTGAAGTAGTACACTGTACGTATTTGAAATGCTCATGTGGCTGCTTGTTTCTTTAATATAATGTGGACAAAATACCCACAGCCAAGTACTCACACAACGCTGATAATGCACTGATTATATGTTATTTCTCGTGTGGTTGCGAGACGGTCTTGAGTGTGTTGGCGCAGTCAGAGGTCCGCTGTGTTTCCGAGAAGGAGGGAACTGTTGTTAGAAGTGTATAATTAGTTTACAGCCGTTCTGCCGGCATGCCGAGGGATTTTGATATTTCCTGTTTCATCGTAAATCAAAACGCAATATATGTAAAATTAGTGTCAAATTGATTATGCCTATAATTTGTTTCTTTAATTTCCTAATTGTTTGGCTATGGATATTAAAGGTCCAGAAATAGAAGACTTCTTTCTGATTAAGTAACACAAGTCAGCTGTACGTTAATATGCAACTTTTTTTTTATTCATTCCAACATGTAATCACCAGACGTCCATAAGGTATTGTAGGAAATTTTTACGTTTATCCAGATAATACAAAATGAGTCGAAGACATTCCTTTGAAAATGGATCTGATCCTAAGTGCTGCTATCCTAAGTGCTGCGAAGAGTTTTTACAAAATATTTGTGAAAAAGAGACGCTTAGAACGTGACATCTTACTGCCTACTGTACCTGCCATACCACGGAGTGATACTGTAGATGGTGTCATAGCGGCAGACAGACTTGTTGTGCAGATTCTTTGACGTCTTTTGGAAATGTTTTCTGTGTTGGGGTGGTCTACTTGCGCAGTCTAAAGTCCTGCAGGTCGGAAGCAAGGTCGGCTGTAGTGGCTACTATGTAACAACTTGGAATTGGAAACGAAGATCCTGTTTTCCAATAGTTTTCTTTGTAATTTAACTTTAGAAAACTAGCGGTCTAGAGTTTCACTGTACTTTAGTTTTAGATATGTTGAGACACACGAAAGGGACGCATGTTGTACTGGGCGTGAAATATCAGGGCTGCCTTCATACCGTGAAGTAGAATTACACAGCAGTAATAGCCCTCAGTGCACTCATGCCTGGACGTACTACTACTTAGGGAAGTGTAGCGTTTCCATAACTAGTAGTGTGTTTCACCTTGTACAAAGATCAGGATCCCTGCCAGTAGAATGTGAATTCAAATGAATTCAGCACTTTGACTGATAGACTTGATCTTTTGGTCCATGAGTAAAATTACTAGCTGCTACATCATAGCACATTTTAAAAACGTCCCATTAGAAAAATTGTAGATTGAACCAGGGTGAGCACACTCTGTTTTGAAGGATGGGGTGCTTTCCGACGTCGACATCAGTAGGAAAATGAAAATTAAAGATTGTCTACTCTTGTCATTAACAACAAACCGGAGATCTCATGCCTCCGTGGAATATATAATTATATATCATACCAAGTGGGGAGTCTAGATCTGTTCCACGCCGGCTGGCTGCAACTGAAGCAGAAATAAATGTTGCTTCGTTAGAGGTCGTCGACTTCGCCGTGTCATTTGCTAGGGTCGGTGAGCGCGGTTTGACAAGAATTCCGTGGTTTTCTCAGTTGACCTGTTACCGCATTATAATTGGCTTTTCGGGGAAAACGAATTAGTATATATCCATTCCGTTCCACTAATGTTTCTTACATACTGAATGCTCTGGATACACATACAAAGACGTAAACCCTTACGCAGAAGAGAACCTCCCACTTGCTGCCGTTTAATTTTTCTTGTCGTGAAACTTTTATTTCGCCTAATCAGCTTAGTGATTGTGCGACGTTATATCATGGCGCTATGAAGATAAGAATATCTCCATCTACTAATTCTTCATATATTACAGTCCTTTGATCGACGGTTATAACATTTTCACCATGCCCTGAAGCAAAATGTCGACTTCTCGCCACCCTCTACATCTTTCATCTGGATTCCAGATTCCATTTCCTTGCCTTGGATCACGTCCAGATTTATGATATCAACATTTTCTTTCTAGCTCATTCCGTAGGGGTGAAGTTACGCATATGATGCCATCAATTTTAAAAGCACATTTATTCTATCCAACATTAATGCATGTGGGTGGGTGGGGGAGAACTATGAATATTGGCTTCTGCCTTGAGGAAAGTCGTTTTTGTGGTGTATCGAAACTAGGCATACTATGTAATTTGCTCCCGTACGGATTGCAGATAGTTATCTGAATTTTTGGCTAACAGCTATGAAAGATGCTCCTGCCGACATAACAAGCGTTGCTCGCTGATGGAAGATGAAGGTCTTGGTACAAAAGCAACCCACTCATGTAAGACTGTGCCTAATGTAGCAATGTTAGATCTCACTTTTTTCACTGTGTGGAGATATTCGTTCACCTATTGATTTAAAAGAAAATCGCTCTATTACCTTACCAACATCACATCAAGATCATTGCTACCTCAAACGAGCCCAGCGTATCTAAGCTGCTTGAAACGTGTGAAGTTTTTTCTCAAAGCTATCATCTAATCCAATCACGGCGCAGTAAATTGCCAGGATAACCTACTTTCTGTCTTAATGGTCGTCCTGCTTGACGTCATACTTCCATCAAAGATGCAATCAGAGAGCAGGTACGAGTACCCAGGTGCCACGTCATCCTCACCAAGTGTCTCGCTCCAGTGGAATGGAAAATGGGGGCCTGGACAGGGATGCCGGGAGAAGGTCGCACTTGAGTGGATACAGAACTTTATGATACATATATCTTCTTTTGTGTTGTTGAGGTGGTACGGAATTTCCGACTGTCAACAACGTCTATGTATCTTTCATTGTCCTCTTTCATCTCATCTTTATGGTCACAGCTGCAAAGGCAAGGATGTGTTAAGGTTCTTAATGTTGCGGAACACTGGAATAAAACCAAATCACCTTGGCCAACGTACGGTCATGTAACTGCCTGGTCATTTGCTTGGACATTGCAAGCCTCAAAATATGTCTACAGGCTTCGTTCAATGGTTCGGTACAAAAATTGTCCAATATTCATGCTCAGCCGGAACAATATGGAACCTCGTCCTTAGCAACTGTCTTCATTAGCACATCCTTTCATTTATTCTCCTCCCCTTCCGCTGCCCCCATGTAAATATCTACGGCAGGCATCTCCAACACTTTTCTGCATAGCTCCATTTATGAAAATATGCTAGTGAAAAATGCACTTGATTTCAAGCGCCATTGTCGCTATAGACTGCCAGAAAAGAACTATTACAGGAATACCACATCTATAAAGGGTATCTCAAGCGGTTGTGTGACAAATAGGCAGTTATATACCGCAAAATGCTGTCTCTTGCCGTTTTAACGTGCTGCCTTTGTATGAGGTGCGGGGTAATCGCCACTAAGGTTGGCAGAGTGTCTCCTAGAGGATGATGGATTGTTGATGATGGGCGATCTAATACCAAGCTCATCCTTTCTTTGATCTGGAAGAACAAGTATTAAATTTTATTTCCATATTCAAGTCGTGCAATCACTTGCAATTTTTTCTACAACTTACTTGTGATTGGAAAAATTGACACCATTATTTTCTAACCCGTGTGAAAAGGTGTATGTCTCAGACAGAACCTACAATCACTCCGACCTTCCCTGCATGCGCTGTCTTAAACATTTGTCAAATGGCATAATATACTCTGAATGATCCAAACCAGCAACAACAGTTTCCTAATCCCTGCTTCCTGGATTGGCTTAGTGTGCTTTTACTGGATTAGAAGTGGACGTCGCTGGAAGAATTATGGTGCCTATACCCTTCTCCATCCACACACGCCTCCGGTAATACCTAAATAACTGCTCTGGTGAAGCAGCGTCATGGAGCGAGCCTAATTCTGCAATAGCCTCAATTTATCAAATCTACGGAAAGAAGTAGCTGTCAGGGCCGATATTGGGTCTTACTTTCTCACTGACTCTGGCAACATTTGGAGCAAATTTAATTTACAAATGCGTCTTGCGCAGATGACGGCCATAACAACATTACTGAATTAACGATGCTTCAAGAAAATTGCACTTATTTCCCAGCTTCCAGTGGCCGAAAGATAGCAGCAGCCTGGCCCAGCGGGGCAGCCATCTTGTTGACCCGTGTCAACACGGGTCACGTCACTGTCTTATATTTTAGTGGGACGAAATTGTTGGCTGTTCATTTAATGTACAAACGATTGAATTTGCCAAGGATCAATCAAAATGCATTCCGCTGGGATGACGTTTTTGCAAATTGAATCGTTCAGGAAAGAGGACAAGGCAATATGAAAGCGGCTTTTCGGTCAGACATGTATGACCTGGCCTGTCCGTTTTGCCTAATCTTGTGGTTTGGCCAATGAACGCATATTGGTCTTCTTCTGCTCAAAAGTACTACTGACATTTTCCCCTTAACTGCTTGTCGTTAGGTTCGAAAAGAAACGAACAATTCATAATACATATCCAGTTGTAAAACGGCTCAGACGTGTATTAGACGTAATATTCAAATAATGTAGAAAACCCTACTTCCCTTGGTGTGGTTTGTGTCGGCAGCCCTGCACTGGCACTACTGCCACAGATATCACGCCGTCTGCGGCGTCTCTACGTCATATTGTTATTGACAGCTTTCTCATACGGCACTAAAGTCGATACAGCTTTGAGGTAAGGCAGGGCAGACCACCTGTCCTTCAACCCTATGGCCCAGTACGGCACCGCCCGAGGTGCCTGAACTAATTATCGCACGGACCCGAGATGGAGGAAATCGAACTCAAGCTTATATGCCTTGATTGCTGCACTGGGGTACATCTATCTGTGTCACCTCTAGATCTGTACTTGTAACACCATTCCCTCCCTAAGACATTCGTATGGATCCTGCTTGTGTAAATAAATAAATAAATATATATATACCCCATTATCTATCTACCATGCCCCGCCAGTTGTAGTATTTGCATTTGGTTTTGAAATATGTAATTGACAACAGACTGTCAAATTGTGGGTGAGGCAATATACAACATATCACTGATTGATTGGACCCAAGCGTTATAATTGTAATTTCATATGATAGCTTATATTTCAACAATTATTCCAGACCGTACTGCTTTTAATAGCAATATACTTCAGTTTATTTCACTCAGTCACATGTGTCGTCAGTAATAATGTTGGGAATACATGCAAATACTGGACTAGAGATTTGTTCGTCAGCTATCAAAATATTAACTTAAAAGACAAATATTACTTCACGCTTGGTCAATTTAATGACAGTTGGCTATCGATAATACCTTTTCTCAAACTTTTTTCCACTATCAACGGCTGCCTTCCAACACACATTATGTCAGAAAGTGAACTGATCACAGAAACTTTCATGCAAAGTCACTGCAGGCTTTATGACCTCATACATCCGTGATATTTTGTGTCTATTGGTAAGGCAGGTAAACCTTCTCACTCCATCACCACGTATCAGGTAAGGCCTCATTAGGACGTCCCCGCAGTCATCCTGCAACCTTTTGATCCTCCCATCTCATTCCTGTTGGCACACCAGCCATCAGGGCTCGCACAACATCGTTCGGCGGTCACGACGTCTACTTATCTACTGAGACAACACGGCTCGGCCCGGAAAAAATTCACCCCAGAAAAATTACTTTCTTGTCTTTTTCTCGTTTTAGATAGACAACGATCAACTTGGGATAAGTCCTTGTGCCTAGGATGAATATTAAGTGTCTGGTATGTAAATCCGTTATTTCGTTCCCAGATATAGAGAGAAACAGAACGGTATGACGTAAGCTTTGAGACGACATGGTCGCTCTTAACGCAGCAGAGGTAAAGATAAGAGATTACCTTGTAAAAGAATACAGTACTCACGTTAACAGACGATGTATACAAAATGTCAATGTCAAAAACATGAAAACTGAGCGATATGGTGTGGTTTGTTACGTTTTTTTAGCTATGACAGAATCAACCGACAGGTATCCGCGACGCCCTTCTCAGTTGTACTGTCCCCGGAATAGCAAAGAGCCGGCAAAGTTATTGTAGCTCATTGTACGTACGACGATTGTGGTCGGGCCTGATTGAAGAGGTACATGTCACAGACAATAAAAAAATAGGAAAATACTTTACAGGAGTGACATTTTAGTGTTTCGCGCAGTAAATGTCATCCCTCGGCAGAGGAGAAAACGAACTGTCGGCCTAAGGGAAATGTCCGGCCTATACCACATCTTAATCTTCCGAACATGAATTGCACTAATGCATTTTGTCTCTTTGAACGTGATCTGAACGTGGAACGGAAATAATGTATTTCCGATGCACTATAGACGTGGTGACTTACAAGCAAGCTTTGACTGAAAAATATCACGCAAGAAAATCGTTAACCATAAATTGGAATTCCCGGCTACCAATGTTAAGTATTACTCCCTTTTTTTTACCATGAGTAACTTCCACTAACTTTTCCATTGACCCCGCGGAGTACAATTATGATCCATCACTTAGTAGGTAGATCATCGCTGCCTTTTGGCATTCAAATCTATTGATTAGGGTGTTCTAAATGTCTAGTATAACCTTCAGTCTAGGACAGTCTGGTCAGACGAAGAGCAACTCTGAATGACATGCATACACATTTTTTTCTCGGTGAATTGTTATTGGCATGTAGAATTCGCCTGTTGACAGAGTCAGAGTGGTTGAGGAATGATGGGGTGAAAATCTCCCTGACAGCTGCGCTGATTGCTGTCAAACTTTCCCGCAACTTCCACTACAAATGTGACGTTGTTAACAGAAGTTGACACAACATTCTTTCTGAAGCAAGAAATCGAAAATTCCATACCTCCGTGAAATGAGTTTTTGTGATTTTCTTATTTTATTCATTGTAGTGAATTTTTCACTGTCACCGATTGTCTCTGCATTTTTCCCCGTTGCCTCCAATATAATAACAGACATACATATATCAGGAAACTGAAGACAGATTATGAAATCTTTTCGGGGCCTTACTGTTTTTTAACATGTCAGAGTACCCGACGTGCTTAGAATGTGCAAGTCACTACCGAAACAAAAGCAAGAACACAGACACACATAAACAAAACCTACGTTCACGAAAGTAAGAAGTAGCGTAACATCGCTGCGTTTTAGTCAGTTGTTGGGCATGCAAAGGATTAGATGTTGACATTAACTTTTGTTTCATCTGGCTTTGTTCCATAATCATCCAGCAAGCTTCGATCTTCAACGCTATTTTCGCCACCTCAATTCCGTTGTTGCAATGATGTAAATACATCATGAATGGTGTGGCCGTACATCCAATCAACGTCGATACGGGTGTGTCGCTTTTTATAAATTGTACTAGCAACAGAATTCATAACTTTCTTCCATACCGTCTGAAACATTGGGATGCTGTAGGGGAGCATGAAAGAGTTGTGAAGAGGTTTGAACCAAACTCGATTTTAACAATCATTTGAGAACTCAGTCTAGTCATTTATTTTCTTATGACCGGGGTTGTTTGTACCACCCAAAGACTACCGGGTTGTCCTGGGATATGCGATATTGATTTTCCCAGTATTGGGCAGAAGTCGATCCTGGTTCATATACGTGACTGTCTCCACCGTGCGTCATGACACACGAGCCATGACCATCCAACTGTACCGCCACACAATGTACCAGTCCCGGTACCAGCGCCTCTTCAATTAGCCGAATCTATCTCAGAAACCCATCTGGAGATAAGGCGATCACCACTATCTTTTAAACGATAATTGTTTCTCGTTCTTCGATGCAAACATTTAGTAACCAAATGTCTTCCTGTGAATGGCAGTTAATCTATTGGAGACACTAATGTACGGTCAGTGGATTCAGCGTAATGTAAATAAGCCTATATGTTTCCTTGCCTTGTCAAGATATAGTGCTTGTATTGTTCCACTCATGCTTCCTAATTAGGTTTTGTGAGAGCTCGGATCGTTTCTTCGATTTCCTATTCCTGAGTTCTGTACATGTAAGTCCAGTAAGGCCAAACTGGCTCCAGTTACATGGCAATCCAGCACGATAACGTGTGACGGTTGAAAGGTCATTTGAAGCAACTCGGTTGTTTCCACCACACATGTAGACTAGTTACTTGTTCGCAACAATGGAACTCTTGTGATGTAGTCCAGACTAGCTTGATCGTGATTCTCACGCCAATAAATACACACTAACGAACAAACAAACATTAAGTTTGGTTATACTTCAGTTTCTGTGAAAACCCTCCTTCGATATATGATAATAATGCACAGCAGTTGGACGAATGTCCCACCAGTCTAGGGTTCAACCCTACAACAAATATAATGATATCCAACTCAACTCAATTGAATTAGTGAACTATATTGATTTTTATGAAGTGAAAACATAACAGAAATTGACACTAGAGGATGGGATTTTATCATCTGCCATTAGCATCTAATTACAGAAACTGCATTACAAGTTGTGATTACGACGAATGCGTTAGAACATTAAGCCCCTTGGTTAGAACTTTTTCAGATGAAAAAGATGGACGGGATACATATTTTCTATCATTTCTGTTCAAGTGCTGTCTGCGAAATCTGTCAAGTGTAATAGACGGAAAATCATCACGAATGCATTCAATGCACACAAACACACAAACAAACAAGAACGCACATATTTGCTGTACGAATGTAGATGGAGTACATGAAATGGATTCGACTTGATTTATCTTTATCTTACAGCAGTAGAACACGTGTTGTCAGGTAAATGGGCATATGGTGGTCGCATGCAGTAAAAATGAGTGATGGGACGATATTCTACCTCATAAAAATGGGTTTTTCTGCTGGACTCAAAAGAACCACCATAACCGATGTTTTCCACATGATATATCTCGTACTGTAAACTTCAATCTCCTGACATATGTTCTTCAAGCAGCATTATATAAAAATGGACATAATCCATTACAGGCTGTATTGTATGTGACAGGTGAAGCGAGAAACACGTGTACCGAATCTAATGCATATTGGCCAAAGTAGGGCAAAGTCATGGTAGATAAATCAAACGCTTTACAGTGTTATGGACAAAACCGCTGGCGTTTCTTTTCCATCTTAACTGAAAATTCAAAGGAATGGAATCCAGGATATTTGTATTACTATTCAACAAGCAACAGCAAAAATGTTTCTAACACATCTAATACAAAGTTACTCTTAGTAGAATCGTAGTAATGAATAAAAAACGCATTATATCGATATTGATGTTTTATTTTACCATTGTAGTAGTTTTAGAGACAGCATTTGACTTGCCAGCGAAGATTTGCGAATGTTGTCATGCTGTCATGTTGTCATTGCAAATGAGAATAATGGCATGCCTGAACATAGGGCCAGATGTACCACAAATTATCATTATCATGTTGACCTTACAAAGTTGTACCTGCATCAAGATAACCTTCAGACTGAGGATCAATATTTGGATCATTTGATGTTCATTAACCTAGTAATTCCCCAATGTGAGAAAGGTGAAATACTTCATTACAGTGGAAGGTACATACTTTTTAAAGATGTAACCTTAATCTAATTGCCCTAGCCTGCCATGGAAAGAGGTGACCTTTTGTAGTAATTCAATAAATCTGCAGAGCGATGGTGACCGGGATGTCCGGGATGTTGGAGGTTGAAGTGCTTTTGAAATGCTAGAAAGCCTTTTGATCTATACTGGGATATATTCGTCCTTTCTATATCACAAAGACTTCACAGAAACATAAAACATACATACAGAGAAAAAAGGGTAATGTATTTTTCGAGATGGTTTCCAAACTTTATCGATGTTGGTCTGACCATCTGGAAGAATTTGGTTTTGCGCAGAGGAGAAAAGTAAGACATGCAGTAACGAAATATTGATGCCTACACGCCATGCTCCCACTGCAGTTATAACACAGGCAAATGGATATTGATAAGATGCGCTTTCCAATAAAACCAGGCACCCGTAGGAAATGCCAACAGCTGCTTCGGAATACTAAAGGCAGAACGATATGCGGATTTTGTAAGGGGGGATCAGACGACAACGTGATGTCCTATATACCAATATGAACGTAGAACAGGTGACCTTCAAAGATTTTAGTTTGTAACATTTACTTTGTTCACAGGCGAATGTCCCAAAGTTGTTTTCCTGGATGATCCAAGTATACAGTAGATTATATATACCAGATTGATTAACGATAAAGCCCCATGCAGCACAAAGCTACATGTTATACTAGTACAACACATCTTAGTGGTGTACATGTGTTGGGTAGTGGTGATGATGGCAAAGGCATTTTTATGTTCTTTATGATGCAACATAAAAAAAACATAAAAGTTGGAAACTTTTGTCTTCTAAAATACTTATTACATCCCGAAGCTTGAAGCTGTGAAATATTGATTTTTGAGAAGACGTACTTTACATGACTATTGGTTGTACTTCTCGCTAGCTGTAATGTCATTAGGATGTACATTACCAACTCCTTCCCTCGTGATGGAATTGGTTTCGTAAAGCTTTTTTCCGTTTTCCAACTAAGTGGCGGCTTTACAGCTTTTCTGTTTGAAGCGAAAGGAAATAGCTTTATGTTGTCATGACTTTCAATGTGCTGGCTAAAAGGCATATCCATCAAAGCAGCCGTCCGCACGATTTGTGGGGCCTAATGTGTCGTCACGTGGGTTGGAAATACAACCACTTTACAGAGATCATGGGCGATGGTGGGAAAAGTGGCGAGGTTGAGCTCATCTGCAGCCGCGGCGAGTTGGTCAATAAGCCAGCCATCTCATGCAACTAGCAGTCAGTCATCATGATACCTGCCGAAATCGAGAAAGCAATCTTGCGAAAATGTTATATCGTCATTTGGGTGGCGTCAGGAGACTTGTTAGCGATTTGATTGCAATCTGGCAACGACTGGCAACATGTCCTTGGTGCGTGTTTAGATGTGCTAACATACAGCGGAGATACGACGTGCATACTGTCGTTATATTATTACTCAGACTGAAAGGTGACTTGTCCTCGCACGTTCGAATCCCAACATCCTTTTGGGTTTATCACAACATTCCATGCCAGTCACGACACTCCTAAAACAATAAAGATAATGCATGTGTTCTTCTGGTGGATAAGCCGTGGCAGATTCAGTCTGTCTATGAATGATAATTCGTCCCCGTTCTTTACAGTTTTAACTAGGACTTTCATCCCAAAATTGTGTACTCTCACGGTGACTTAATATGTCTCTTGTGAGGCTTAAGTCAAAATCATGACTCATCAGTAGCAATAGTTTTGACGAACATATTTCTATGATAGCATCTGTGGAAGGTAATCGTTGTTTCCGACTCATCTATTATCGACTCGAGACTGAAGAGAGGCTGTCAGGGAATCAAACATTAAGCATCCGTAAACGGACTGGTAGTTGTATTAGTATGCATGACTTTGGTTTAGAAATCCACAGGAATCGGATTGCAGTGGCTGTGGCTTGATTTGAGATATTTATGTATTCCTCTAAGTCCCCACACCTCGACAGCACTCAGCCTGCACTATCGTCAGGTCAGAGAAATAAAAAAAAACTGACCCTTCATATTTTTCAAAGACGCCGGTACCAGCTTGTTCGCGAAAATATAGTAGAAAACGACCAAAGATGATGTTTACGATCACAACAAGGGCACTCTATGTAAAGTCCCTGCTTTTATCTGCAGCACTCAAAACTTTAGAAAATCGATGCACACCCTTCACTGAACACTTCGTTGTCGTTAGAAAACTTCCGTTCTGGCGGCATCATTTACAAAATCACGTGTGATGTTCTCTTTGAGGTTTTGTTGGTCAAATATAGACCTTATTAATGTAGGGTTTAGAAGAGTTGGGCCCTGGGATCAAGTAAATTGCCAATGTTCTTGCCCAGACGTGCCTCGCTTCCTGTTGGAGACCGACACCTTGACACTGATCTGGACTTTGAAGGATGACATCTGACGGTTTGATAGCCTTGGCACACGGAGACGGACTTTCTCCGACTGGAGTATATCAACGGATCAACCACCATAATGTACCCGGGGTGCGGATAGGCACGATTAACTCCATCAAGCACCAACACATCAAAGTATGGAACGACCTGCGAAGCGGACGTACAAGTTTGTCATGGTGCGCCATGCATACAAATAACATCCTTAAAACATGCAACAGGGAGACGTTCTGTCACGTTTGGAAGGACCTAAAAGACGATGACGACATTACGGAGTCCATTAGTTGGGCATCACAGGTCCATAATTAGCTGCATGGAGTATTTTTTGATAAAAACGATAGATGAAGGACGATGTTAACTATAATTGACAGCTGAAATGCTCATTAAGTTAGGGCCACATGAGACTAACAAAACAAAGCTGCGTTTGATACAGTAACGTTCGTAATTAACAAACATATTAGCACTGCATTATTTCTGATCATCTTTCTGCAATCGTTGCCATGGAGCTGTATTTCTGCCATGGCCTAATTTACTCACCTAAGTGCGTACTCAATAATCTGTGGGGAGGGAGTCAAATTTCGTCTATAATTTTGCCTCCGGACGCAACGGGGACGTAAATGTCGCACTATATATTAAAAGGCTCTTTTCATTAATGCCTGGTGGCGTTTTTGATTGGTATGAGTGGGCCAATGCACCAGGGGTTTCATTCCCTCTGGTCTTAACCTCGCTTACGTCACGTGGCCTGTAGTGGCCAATCCTCATGTTCCCAAAGACGAAGATCATTTAAGTGGATTTTATTCAAAATGAATCTTAAGTTTTTAGTAAGCATTAAAAAGTGAAAATGTTGTACACATAGGAGGTATATATTCCCTTTACTACAGACAAAAACTGTGCAGAGAACTGAAAATTGTCTTATCCAATGATATTTGCGCTGAATGAACTGAAGCACTTCAGTCTGACCGCCATTTCATGGCTGAGCAAGAAGCACGACCATTACAGAACGGCTCCCGGGCTTACTGCGAAGCTTCTTAACCTAATTCTGCAGATCACTTGGCGGAGAGCTGCAGCAGCTAACCGCATTAGCTGCAGCGAGACAGAAAACATCGAAAATCCGATGCCACGCGTCAGAGGTACACCGTTCCACCACATTGTGCTCAACCAAGTGTCCAAATGAAAAGTCCCCCCCCCCTTCACGACTGACTGCTTTAAGAAACTAGCCTCAGGTGGTGCTAGAATCGTCTCATTTCCTTCTCATTGGGATGATTTAGATCTAAGCAGCGGACGAATACGCCGAAATCAAATTATGCGATAGAACAAATTAACATCCATTTTTATAAAGCTGAACCTGTGTGACATGAAAGCTTGCATGTTGGCCAATACCAAAGTAAGTTACGGACCCGTGTTTGAAAGGGGAGCCTGTTTTCCTACACAACACGTCACTAGCAGATCTGTGCCACAGGGTGATTTTACATGTTGTACCCGAGTCCCTCGTGAGGGACGGTACACCAATTCAGATGACGAAATCATCTCATATATCTATTGTCATACAATTAAGTTATACAATGAAATCCAAAGAATGCTCCTCGAGGTTTAGATCAGCACTTTTCCAATGAACCTTTTGTCGTACCAAGTTTGCAAGTACACGCATTGTGCTAAAACTAACTACCTCCACAACCGTTGATCCTGAATCGTCCCCGTCCATCGATTTCGGTCGATAGTCATAAATATGCCGCGTGTGAGCCCTACAAGTTCTTGCAGTGATGCAGAAGAAACGACAACAAACATGTTACATGTAGCAATGTCGTCATCTTCCCACAACTGGCACTGCATGATGACATCGCTGATAGATCGTTCAGCGACCAAAATGGGATTTGCATGTTAATAATTTGACTATGATGCACGATGCAAAATGTATGTTTTCCTAGATAACAAAATACAAAAACGTAAAAATTGCATTTTGTTTATGACTTGAGACATCTGTCATATACTTGGGTTTTCAGCGGTTGCTAAGTGGCCACAGCCTTTAGTGGAACTAGGCTTTTGTTTTTGGCGGGAAAATACAATATACTAAAACTATTTATTGTCTGTTTATTATTATGATATTTTACACACCTGTTTCAGTGTATTTCAGTTTGTTGGTATGGAATTTTTCTTTTTTCGTGCGTTTGTGTGTATGCTTGTCCGGACAGAACAGGTTGACAGCACGTGGGTGGGGAAGATTGACAGGCAGAATGACAGAGGTCAATAGGTCAAACACAGGAAATGGGGTAAACATGAAGGTTCCAGAATCTGGCCGGGAGCCTGGAGGAGTTAGAGGTCGGCATGGGGGAATTCTAACTTTATTTTTAGAATACCTTTATTGCATGACAATTGCACATGGTACAATGTATAGCAACAACAAATGAACAAAGTAAAAAAAAGTATAGAATAAGACCTAATATAGAATAAGACATTATAAATCTTAATTACTTAAGCACAAGCCTGCATTTGTCTGTAGTGTTGAAATCGAGAAGGGCTAATCATGACGAGTTTCTGTATTTTTTCTAGTAACAACGTCTTATATATATATATATATTTACCTGTTTTTGCATTGTGGGAATTATTGCATGTAAAGATATATTCAAGTCTGTCTCTGAGAAATGTAAATAGCTTATTACGTAAAACATTAAATTAGGTACATTCCATAACAAAGTGAAACTCATCTTCAATTTGTTTTGGAAAAAATGGACAAAACCTTTGGTCAGGGGCTACATTATATCTACCTGTTTCCTTATTCAATGTATGGCTGCTGATTTCTAATTGAGTTATTTCTTTACGAATTTCAAAGTTATCTATATCATACAGGTATGTTTCTTGTTCACAACAGTTTTTCATGAGCGACTCTTCAACCCTGCGCAGTTTCTGTCCTAGTCCCGAGTAACTTCGCCATACAATTTCCTTGATTTGTAAAAAATAAATTCACGAAAACACTTATCACTTCCTGGAAGCCTGAAATCTTCTCTTTCTTGTTTGTTGTTTTTTCCCAATTCAATTAACTTTTTTTCACGTGCCTGTTTATTACAGAAGATGTCAGTGACCTTTAACCGAGTGGAATACTTCATGCAAGTCTTTATTTCCTAAGTTATATAGCCAATATATGACATATATTGTTTTTATTTCCTTAGTTGTGAAATGATAGATAACTTATACGCTTATAGTTAATTTCATAAGCCTCATTTCAGTACATGTACCCATGGAGCTTATAGGGATAAGCTATTTGATGTACCTGATAACTCCAAACTGCCTGTGATGCTCTATCCTTTACACGTTTCTACATTCAAAATACGGTCCTTATGAAATGGTTTCAAATTTATTTATCTCGCTGACTGATATTCCAAAATTAAAGCGGTTCATGATCATGATAAACGTCACAAAAGGCTCATAATCTAAACAATTTGTCCGACAATTTGTCCGTATATAATATATAGTTCAGCCCCCCAGTTTAACAGCTGTGCTAACACAAAACGACTCCTTGCGACAGGCCGCTGCCGCCGTGCGCTGCTGTGATGGCGGCCGCCCGTGAAAAATGGCGTCCCCTTTCCACCAGTTGTGATTTAAATCCGCCTGTTTTCTCCTCCACAGGACCTCCGTCCCTATCTGGAGATTTAAGCGAGACTGCCCCACGGAAGGGATTCATCTACACGGGAGCTAGAGGCCACGCCACTTCGCCATGAACCCATGTCAACCGCTCCGCTACCAGAAATCCCTCCTTATAAATAATTCATTACAGCCATCGCAACAAGGAAGGAATGAGAACTATTCACCGATGGCACCGTGCCTTCAAAATCCCCGGCCAAGATGACATACTGGAATTCCTTGTCCGGACAAAAATAGAAGAACCTCCCCATGGGTTAGAAACCGGGGTAAAAATACAGCGCTAACCCTTCACTGTACAATCAACACATGTGCCCTTTCAATCAATTCTGGCCATGGCAAAAAGACCGCGAGAAGAAACTACAGTGGTAAATCTCCTCGGCTTTAACATTTGAAAATATCAAGCGAGTGAAAATCCCTTTCCGCAAGGGCACATCTGTATGTTGTAAAACCCACGTTTTGAGTACCTTTATATGACTGCTTAATTTCCAAGCTCGTGATTGGTCGAGGGTCGCGGGTATAGCGTCATGTCTATTGTTGTGGTGCAGCCAGCCAATGAGGGCGCGCGGATCGATTCTACGGACAGCCTCATTCGTATGCAGGAGCAAGAAGCCTCCGACGCCTGCGCGACTGCTTCGTATAAAGACTCAAGAATGGAGCGTGGGGTTACTGGCAACACCAATACGTTCTACCACCATGAAATGGAGACACAGAACAAGTATGGCGCCACCCCGCGAGAACTAGGTCTGACCAGTCTGAGGGGGAAGGGGCGGCCGAAGACGAGCACCTCGGAAACACACGAAGGAGTAACCCGCGGAAGAGCAGCGGGAAGAAGAGGAGCCAGAGGAGGCGGGGCGATCACTGAAGCTGCCGTTCCAGACGGCATGGACGGGCAGGAGGATAACCCATTCGTGGATATAACCGCACTGAATAATACTAAAGTCAACGGCAGTGTACGATCGCTGGGTTCTCCCTCACAGCTAAGGAAGCAACACTCTCAGCAGGAAGCCCAGCCCATGCACGTCATGAACGCGCCCGAGGTGGTGGTCTCCAGGCCCGACTCCAAACGGAAAACCAATGTTGGGTACAGGCTTGGACACAGGCGGGCACTGTTCGAATACAGGAAGAGATTAAGTGACTATGCCTTGATATTTGGAATGTTCGGCATCATTGTGATGGTCATAGAAACGGAGCTGTCATGGTCGGTGTACTTAAAGGTAGGTCAAGTGAATTCCTTATATTACCCCCTCTCTGACTGTCTCCTCTGTATCGAAACACCCACATGAGTATTCCAACAACAGGTGTATGTTTTCGAAGGTTTCATTGGGGGCCTACAGGGCACGGCACATATTCGTAATCACTGTGCGCTGCCAAGTCGACAAGATCTCAGATTATTGAGCATAAAAACACATCATTAGTAGGGCTGGCAGGGATCGCTTCAAAGCTTCTTACCTCATATGTCCTTGCTCATATCCATATTTTCCGCCTGTCATTCACATCATAGACAAACCCTCCCATATTCTCTATGAATTAAGGCAAAACGCTTTCAAGCCAATTTTTCATATCGGGCCTCCGTTTATATTTGATGGTCGGGAAAAGACAACACAAACACAACCCTAACATGACACATAAAGACGGCTAAGTCCTTTCCGAGAAAGGGCTAAGATGACGCAGTCATTTTGACATGTAGGTGCGGTGTTGACATGACGTTGTTTGTGTCTGCCCCCAAGCCATACACAGCATTGCCAGTGCCTGCGGACGTGTCGCCGAATTCTTCGCTGACCTTAGCATTCCCTGCACAGAACGTGAAACATGATCAAAGAGAAAAAGAAAAAAAATGAGGAAAAAATTTTCTGGATCTTAGAATGTTTGCTCAACTGTCACAGTTAGCCTTCTAGGTGTCGTTAATTGTAAACATTTGTGCCTTTTTCAGATTTTGTTATCATTTTACAAGGATATTCCATGAAATTCCCCAAGGACCATTGCATGACGTCAGCCTTTTACAGAGGATTTTTAGGACAGGGAGGATGGTTATTTTCCCAGCGGAGTCTTTAAAAGGGATCTGGACGCGTGTCATATTGTTCACCTCCTTTGATTTTCTGCCAATTTCTCGCTAGTCCCGTCAAAACATTAAAAAAAGGATTTCCCCACATCGTCTCTTACCGATCTAGCTTTTCGTCATGTGTTATGATAACATTCATTAAATGTGTTTAGTTCATTTAATAAATTACCAATATCCTAAGTGATTTGTTAACATGTCTTGTGTGGAAACCGTAATGACAGAATGCAGATACATGTAGTGAATATGTAGAATATCGTAACTGTTTCCTATTAAAACGATGTCGCCCTGCATTTGTATTTACGAAGTAAACAAGTACCATGCCTGTTTGAAAATATAGTCAAACATGTGCCATACACTGTCTTTTTCCAGACATCGTTCTACTCTACGGCTTTGAAATGCCTTATAACGTTCTCCACCATCATTCTTCTGGGGTTGATCCTGGCCTACCATATCAGGGAGATCCAGGTAAGTCAGCAAAATATTCGGCTTCCTCTATCTATATTTACCGGTAGTGCGGCGACATAGTGCAGAAAATATAAGTTACGTTAACGGTATGTTCTCCTATCCATGTATAGCCCTGGCGCAGACGTGCCACGGTTAGTCTATGAATCAAACAAAGCCCCGTGTTTGGCAAGAGGATCTCTGTGGGCTAAGTACAGCCCTGGAAATTGCCTACATTAAAGATGCGTATAGAGCAGCCGGCCGCCGTAATGGGCCTCCAGCTATTTGTGATACGGCGCAGCGCTGGTGGACAGCGTTTGACGAGGGTTTATTGATCCCCGCACGGTAGACATTGTGAAGATACCGAGGGCGGCCCGTGCGAGGGAAGCGGTACATACTGTGTAGTTGGCGTGTAAATAGAACGACATAGAGATTCCACAGAACGCGTGGCACCATATTGGCCGAGAAATTTGATGTCGTCCTCCCCCATTACGCCCCTTCCATCTTCTCCCGCCACGCTCTGCCGTACGACGCTAATTTTGTCTTTGTGGAAGGACCCTCCTCCGATTGTGACAAATTATTACTGTGGCAATCATGGGCGCTGCAAATGTTTCTATCTTATACATGGCCTGTTTGTGTAAGCGTGTTGACGTCAAGTCCCACAGGACACCGTTGTGATGTGCCTCCATACGTCTCCACTGTCTCTCTCTCCGTTCATTTGTTATTACTTATCGTTCCAATCCGTGCTTGTTTATGGCCGTCGTGTCACCGGTTGCCATGTCCACGCCCAGAGAAAGGCGCACAATAATCGGCGCCCGCGGCGTTGAACGCGGAGTGCTCGAAATAAAATGCCGGTGTGCATTTAGTCGTAGAGTCGCGCGGTAGTTAACAGGGATTGCCTTTGCTTTTATAGTCTTTTGAAATGAATATATATATAGCACACCGGTAATACAATTTATATTCCATAGAAGGTAGGAAATGTAGAGAAAAAATTCACGCTAGAATTTAAAAACGAACAAAAAATACATTTTTCTCCGCAATGAAACAGATTTACCCAATGTTTATAAAATCCAACTTCATCTAACTCGAGACCATAGAAAAACTAAAACACGTAAACAACAAACTATAATGCGGATGCTCTCACTGGTATTATAACGTTATGTTCTTGTATTTAGGTAACGTTTCACAATAGGCCTAGTCACCTAAATATTGCCCAGCCCCATAAAAAAAAACTTGCCGTTCCATAATGTTCTAGTTCAGACCAGGCCCGTGATCCCGGGCGCCGCGGCGGCATGTCCTGCCGCTGCCCCATGCAGGCGGCACAGTTTGCGTGATCTGAGCCCCTGTGATTGACAGGGCAAACGGACGAGACGATCTAACTTTCCCACATGTCAATCATCTCATAAATTAGGTGTCAAATCCACCACATCTCCATTTCTAAACCATACGTATTAAAACAGGCGATGATTATCTGAGGGTCCGAGAGGACCGATGCCCCGATGCAAAAATATCTCGCTTTAAACAAACATCATTGTACAAAGCATTTTTTTGCTATTTAAGAGAGTGTGTGAATGTGGTTTTGTGTCCATACATGCTTGTTTTTATAGAACATTACGTCTGTCAAATACAATGGCTGATATATAAATCCATAATCTCCCTCTAGTCGTCTAATGAATATATAGAAAAAAACTGACATTGTACCGAGTTTTATTGTCATCCTTTAATAAGGAGAGTCTTGCTGTTCAGGTTGCCTTCCCCCGAAGCTATCACTTTTTACCTGGATAAAATGAAGTAAACGCCATAACTTCTGTTTTAGTTTGATCTATTTCGGTCACAGATACTTTCTTTCTTGAAGAAATAGTCCACTCCAACCCTGTGAAGTGAGCCGAACGTCCTGACTCATCGTTAAGAATGACCAGATTCATGAGTTGTAGCAATCTGTAAACCTTACTTCTGAAACCGGTGCTTTCCTGCGCTGCTGATTCAGGAACATTTTATTACATCTTTACCTTTCAGAACATGTTAAGAATGTTGTCCTTCAAGGCGGTCCGCATCTGTCCCCAGATAGTACCACAATAAACGGCGTGCGTGCGTTTCTAAGACTTCGCACTTCCCGACTGTAATCCTATCCATCCATCCTGCCGAATATCCAGGTCGAGAAGGTTATACGTCTTCCTTAGTAAGCATGCGCCTGTCTGTTCCTTCGACACTGAGGTCAGGGATCAACACGTAAGCATCTTTTATCCGATCCTCAATCTCCCCAACCTGACGAACTCTCCGGCTTTTCTCCCGTTGGCGGTGTCAGAACTCCAGGTACGGTCATCAATGTTGTGGAGAACTGCCACTAGCTACTAAGTTCAATCACTCAATCACAATCAATCACTATGAACCTGTGTCGTCCTACACGCTTATTTGTAATCAACAGTAATATTTGTACAGGGGTTCGTCGCAAATCTATGAATTATGTTGGTTGAAGTATGTTTAGAAAACATCTTAGCCGGGATGAAATTATACACGGGTGTCTGCTGAAATTTTTGTATGATGCAGTCATCGTTTCTATGGCGATTATCAAATGATAAATACAAACATCTACATAGAAACGATTATCAAATGATAAATACAAACATCTACAAGGAAAATTGATTCGCAGTGTATCTGTATGCTCTGCAAGGTTTGAATGTGTTAAACACTTATGTAGTTATGCTTACGCTGGGCCCACCATAATGAAGATATCTTTACTTCCTATTGATCCTCAACTTCATCTAAAATTCCGGTTGTGCCATGTGAGGCATCCTTACAACTGTTAATACTGTTTGTGAGATGATGCAATTCCACCTCGAATTTCGGACCGGTTTCTATAGCTATGCACGCTTTGTAAGCTGAAAATGCCCGTACGGGAGGCATTTCAGCACACGGGAAGTCATTATTTCCAGAGCTCAGCAGCCCTTAGGACCACAAGAAACCACTTTAGGCAACTCTGTTTGATTGTTCCTCCTACACAACATGCATCATAAGAAGCACCTTTGCACTTTCCTTTATTCCTTTCAACTGCCTCTTGTGAATTTCTTACTGGCGGTTCGTTGATTCTAATCTTCTCACATTTGTCTGCTTCGCATCGTACTTTCAGAGGGCCTAAATCGTGCTGCACCAACTCTTTGTCTTCAAGCGATATCAAGCACTTAGGAATATGGCACTAAATGTCAGGTTTTGTTACATTTGAAATATAAATTTAGGGTTTTACAGATTCTAATCTGAAAGGTTGTTTTCTTTTGGGAGACATTGGCATCTCAGGCAGTGGACGTCGTTTCTACTAGCTATGAAATCCCAACAACAAGCACCCCAGATAGAACAAAAGGGTTTGTGCCTTTCTTGTAGTCAACCCTGCTGCTTGCAAACACCACGGTGCAAACACACAGAGTCATGTTGCGCCATCGATGTTCTTCACAGTATGAGTATGATCATGCCAATATCTCTTCGCTGAGTTACGTCAGGGACACAGTTTTTTTTTGACGAGGAGCAAAAAATAACATTTTGAGGAATTTTTATTTTCTTGTGCGCGTAGAATGTTGTTACAGGATAACGTTCCAGCACATGCTGTAGGCGATAGGACATATGTGTTATCGTGAGACCACCATATCGTTTGTTCGCTGGTGATCCACAACTGGTGACAGCTGGACTGGACTGACCAGTGCTGACCGCTCAGGAGATCAAATGGAAGATGACCCGCGGGTCAAACAGGATCATTGCTGTGGGTCCCATCGAAACGCTCTCTATTTGCGGAATGACTTTTCCGTGTTGGGGTGGAAAGTCCTGTGACCTTTGGCGACACGGGTCACAATAAACATAACTTTGGCGTGTTTGAAATGCAACATCTATACGGAACGGGAAGGGTCCAATTTCCGCACTGTTCGCGTCATGCTCCAAAAGGACTGTTCCCACGTCCAATCTATTTGACGGCTCCATCTGAAGCATATCTGGCGAACTCTGACAGAAATTGCAGATAAAATTCCAAAACCTATATTGTTAGGGAAGTTAGCGGTATCATTTGTCGCTCGAAATGAAGCTAGTGGTACATTTGAAACACAAGAGTCTCCGATGCCGAAGTATCGTCTAATATATTTCACTTTCGAAACGTATTATGGACTTTAAAATTGTAAACTGTTTTGCTTGATGGGCCATGGGTGGGACTGTATACCAGAATAATAAAGACATTATCACATTTTATGCTGTCGTAACCTTTGATCTACAAGAAATGACCAAATTGATTAAATCTCTTATCTATCGAAAATCAATAGATCTAGACCTTCGGGAATGGTCTTCGTGGAATACGTTTTTATGCTGATTGACAAGCCACATATTTTATTTGCTTTATATTTACATCCTCGTAAAGTATGAACGTCTGATAGACCACAAACCCACCAGTTTGCGTCACAAGCCAAAATTCAACCGTCATATCGCTGGCGAGGGTCATCAGATGGTATCTCTGATGTGCTCATTATCTTTTATGAAAAGTATCAGATGGTTATTAATTGCATTATCAATAGATGCAATCAACCATCCCAATTAATCCCATCTATAGGTAATATATTCAACCCAAAAATAAATCTGGATTTAAGTCATAAGAATACGGTATATTAGAGTCTGGTATTAAATATGGATCACCCTTTATTCGGAAGAGCTACCAAGGCAGAATCGATGATCACAGACGCCCTGTCTGTTGGACCTTTGTAAAATATTCATCCATAAATGATTGGAGTCATAACGATGCACACGCACAATGTCACTGCGGTATGAGAGCATTTGTTATCCATTTCATATAACGGCGAGGACGGAGTGGTACGCCCCAGTCGTGTGTTCAGCGTGGGGCAGGACTACCGTGCGTGATCGCTAAATCCCGGCGCCAGCTTTGTCCGGGAGCACGGGGGCATCGCCCTATCTGCTGTAGCGAAATGAATGTGTGGATGTAAGCTTTTGATATACATGTTTGCATACGTCTGCACAAACTGCTCGGTTGGACCATGTTCAGGAAGCTTCAGTGGAAGATTCAGCTACCCGATTTCGTTTTGCTTACTTAACGTTACAAGGAAAGCAGCAGTCTACATGAATAGAAATAGAGCAGATTCCTCCGCAGCTAGAGCAATTATATATAACTAGACATGGCAACTCTTTCTATCAGGGAGAGGGGGAAAGGTCAAATCCGTTTGCCATTCTGTTACGCAAGTACATTCAGTATATAGACTTGCGAGGCCATTTGGGCAAGATTAACAGAAGGAGCCGCACTGACTCCAGATAATGAAATGGTTATTGCTTTAGCTACCTGGTATTGAAAATGGCACTGGGAGCCAATCCAAAAGTCTCTGACACATGGGGAACTTGCTATGCACTTGCTCTGTTCAAGGCCGGAACGGGAATCGATACATGGCATCGATAAAATCTACGGAGAAAAATGATGAGCGGCAACGAAAGGGCCCCTATCTCTTAATTGATATTTGTAATATGATAGCATATTTTATTGCAGAGGGTATACGACCATATGGTCCATTAGTACATGAAGAATGGATCTGGTCTCCTGGTGCCAGCCCACGCACATTTCTGTCAAATATTTCTTCTGTACGACTCGTGCCGAACACTTGTCAGAATTTTATTTCTAAGCCTGCATAATACTTATTACTCCCTCTTTAACAGGCCACAAGCTTTTGGATGGTACAAACGGTTGACTTTTATGCGTTCACGCCACGATGAAAAATGGATTTCTTGTTTTGGGTATAAAAAAACTTGAGAGAAAGGAAAAATCGATGCCCGCAGTCTCCCTGGTTGGGGAGAGTATTGATCTATTACAATTGTTAGGCTCTGAAGATGGACCTGCTAGCTTGGATGCAATCTACCAATTGGAATACGTTTGACCCCGGCTACTGGACGGTAGCGGTCGAATCTTTTCCCGCCATTTTTCATTCCATTTTTCGAATATAGATAACGGAGACAACAATACAGTCCCGGTCAGCAGAACCTGACTTGGGTGGTGATGAGAGTGCGCGGTGTGGGAATGAAGCCGCTCATACATGTGTTGGAGAAAAGGGGCTTACGCAAACAGTTAAAGAAAGTTGCTGCAGTAAAAATGGCTGTATGTGCAGCTCTGAGCCATCCAATTAGGCCCCCTCCTCAGGACTAAAATAATCCTGAAATACCAGTAATTGTAGCCCGCGGAAGCCGTCGTCACCATAGCAGCGGTGTGCTGGAGCCAATAGATGTAGCTCTTACGAGATACCTAATCGGCTCGGTCTGCCTCTTAGCAACATCATCTTAATGTCTGTTGCGTGGTGCAGCCAGTCTCGCCAAACGACTATGGACCATCTCTCGCAATATATGTACTCCGAGAATCCCATTTGTGGCCATAAAGAAGCGCGAAGAGGCGTTCTTTCGGTCGGAAGCAGCAATCATTTCCGAGTCTCAATCGTCCCAGCCAAAACTTCAAGTCATTTCCACAGCCCATTCGGCTGAGCACCTGTGATAAGAACAAATCTGCGACAAACAACTTCCAATTCTACCTCATGGTTTCTTCGGACTCACACAGTGTTTTCTGGTCATCAGTTCCTCCTATGTGGCTGTACTACCGTTTGAAAACCAGTTGTTTCTCTTATGTAAATTAGACATGATGTGTAAAAATTTATGAAAATCAAACATCAAGAAGAGATCTTAACTATCGTCCAAAACAATCGACATAAAACAATTTCCTCCATCACACTAGTATTATAAGTTATTGCGCCACCGTTATACATTTGAAATGTTTTAGTATGCAGTTCTGGTTCTTACATATTTCCATATTTAATCTAGTTAGCATTGGACTTTCTGATCTCTGGTGCATGCAGAGAGAGGCTCCGTATTGACTTTCTTAAGATGCCGAGGAAACAAAATCTTGGTGATGAGAATCTGAATTGATTCTTGGTGACGTCTGTATGTCTAAACAACCATCCACAAAAGTGATGGCAGCCTTTTGAGTCTTTGCTTTTTACTTGTTTGTTTTTGGCGGAGAGATACGTATGATATACGAATATCTGTCGAGCTCTTTGTTGAGATGTTCACTACAAGGCATGTGACATGATCAGAATATGACAATGTACCGTCTGACGTGAGAAAAGCCAGCTGTTGCCAATTGTAAGACCAGGAGCATCACCCTGATAGGAATCCAGACTGTCTCCCAGCCAGTGCGAGATGTCAATGTCATTAATGTTCCCAACTGTATCATGAATTCTATTGTGGCCGTTACGTTGATGATGTGTCTAAATGTTGGTGTCGCCAGGGGTGCGTTTAACTCGAGTTAGTCTCTGTATCTTCAGTTTTGGACATGCTATGGTCTTGAGTTGTACACTACAGATACATTCTGGGGTCTGGAAGATCTGTTACCAGCATCTTTGGGACATGTAGAGCGGTTTTGTTTTGTCCATGGATGACATTGTTGGTTGTCCCAAGAGGGAACCGAACCTTTCCGTACTCTGCCACCATTAAGAACAGACCTGGCGCCACCACTGAGCCTCCAAGATACGATCATGAGATCCACCTGCGCCCTAATGTACATGGAGGAATATTACCCTCTAAGTCTCTCACGGGGGACTTAAGTCCATATGAACCCATTTCCTTCTGTATTAAGGCCTTATTATAGAAGGCAATAAAGCTCCAGATCCGATGTTGAAGATTCGCATTACGACCAATGAATGCAATAGTCCAGGCAAATTTCGAGCTGGCACGGTGTCTGTCTGAGTCACTCAGCGGCATAGTCAAACAATTGTACACGAAGCACCAAATTTGGCACACATGTACTTGAATGTAGTTTAAATGAATCTAAATATGGAGGCACCTCGACTACTTATTACCATTCCAAATGTTTTTTTTTGTTTCAGTGAAACAATAGATTTATCAATTGCGTCCATTTTGAGTTCTGAATTAAAAATGTTTGCATATCAATCGGATTTTTCGCCTATACATGCTACTAGACTCAATGTACAATTCCGTACCGTGCATGTTCAAAGAGAATAACCATAGGGCTAATCCATGGTTTCTATGGTATCATTTGAGAATCACAAGCAATCACTTCTTAACGCCTCATTTGTACATCTTGTCTAAATCTTTTATGGTTCCTTTCCTTTACCTGATTGTGGTGAGGAACTATTTGTCTAAGGTCGTATCGTAAAAATGATCCCGCACTGGTGCCTGCTATCTCTGTCAAAGACAATTCGTTTGAAAGATATGCTCCCCTCAGACATTGAAGGACGATCGTATCGCCCAGATTCATTAAGTTGAATGCCCATGGCCTTGCTTCCTCAGATGAACCGATAGATCCAAGGTCCGTTGTTCTCTCAAAGGGGTCCTCAAAACATTTTGCTTGGTTAACACATGGACGGTCACAGACAGAGACGAATTGTCAATCGGCCTGGTCAAAAGTATGTGGCATGAACTTTTGAACGTAAAGCTATTTGTCTGTTTGAATTTAGAATTCGAATGCAATACAACGAAAAATAACAGTTTCTGCTTTTCAAAGACATTGAAAGACATCTGAAATAACTTCGAAGGATCAATGTCTTGGGATCCTTATTGAAAACTCATTGTGAAAAAAATGTATCAATATTATATTAGTTTCTTTTGTCTTCTAGCGTATATTCATGGTTCGAGAAAAAGACGACATTTAACACATCGCACTTCTTCTTACATTCGCCGTTCTCTGCACAAGGAACTGGCAGACTCCGAATTCCGTTTGTAAAAATTTGTGCAAAAGAGTTGAGATAGTTGCAGCAGCTGCTCCCTGTCGAGGGCAGCCATGTATTGGTCTGCACAGGAAGTCCTGCGTGATCTCGTGTCATCTTTCTCCCGAACCCATTCCGTGCTCTGGCTCCGCGCAGCTCTAAGTGGATAACATCTTGACCCGAATGTACACAACTCATCCGAGATGGCTTGTAGAACTAATTGAGGCCGACTGATGGAAAGGAGGTCGCGCACATAACACATTTCTCGTCCATTTAAGGCCATACAACTGACATGGGCTGGTTGAACGACGCGGATACGACGCCCATATAACACTCTAGGCCTCAAACCTAGCTCTTGTCGTAAACTGACATCTGGAATCTAGCTTCGCTGTCGTATGTCAGTGCATTCAGCATTAAGTTGATGCGTCATAGCAGAAGGATAAAAACAAATATGTTCAATTAACAATTGACGTGTGTGGATGAGAAATCGAAGAGAGTGCTTCTAGAGACAATCAGCGTTTAGTGGATTTTGTTGGCGTCTGACTACGCCTGTATGGTGCCTCACTATCACACTGACACTCTCTTCGACTATTCTGGTAAATGCGATTATTTCCAGCGCTTAATTAGTATTTATCATCCATTTTAACATCCTCTTTCCACTGGACGCTGCGATCTCTGAGCGAACGTCCAGGGGCCAAAAATTTGACAGGTCACTGAATTTATCAGTAGTACGTATACGTACACACAAAGGATTTTCAAAACATTTTGTATCTTGGTGTCTTTTAAACCTTACTTTTGCATCGGGCATCATATTCCAATTAAACAATCAAGGGTCACACAAATCCAATTTTGTCACTCAACGGTCCCCCGGCAAGTGGAGGGGAGTTTAAATTAGAATGATAATCCAGTTTTGTTTTAAAGAATTGTGATTTTCCATTGCGTTTTTCTGACGTATTAAGAGTCAAAAGCCGGTCAGCTTCCATACCTACTGTAGCACGTCAGGCAGTGTCCAGGGAAGACTGTTCCCGCCGCGCGTGGGCGGGGCCCGGTCCCGGGAGCCGGGCGGCTGTCTGCATATACCGCCTGTAATTTCCCTGTATCCGTCCGCATTAGAAATGGGGCCAGGCGCTGTTATCTCTACAGAGGTCTGGCCAGGGGCGACTCACTTGTTGAGTGGACTATGGAAACGTTTTAAAAGCAAATTTGCAAGGATGCTTGTCTGTGTACAGTATCATCCATCAAATACAATCCAGCAGCTCAGGATAGCGAAGGTTCACGTCAAACTACCAGTGGAAAATGTATATACATTTTTTACGATTCTATCTATATGGTGCAACGTTTATTCAGCTGAACAGTTTCCATTTAATCACCTTGCAGCAGTTTTGCATGTTTTATTGTCATGTTGCTTGTGCTCTCGCATAACGCATTTGCCTGACGCAGCATCTTCCTTTGTCATGTTCCAGTCATGGCGTTCAGAAATCCACGGCAAATTAGTTTATCTTTCTCCATATTGACAGGTACCGGCTGGTCCGCTTTGTACTCTAAGTGAACTATCGTTCTGAAAACCCTATCTCTTCGGGTATATATGCTAGGCAGACTGGTTTGGGCAGTTCTCAGTAACGTTTCTGTACCAGTAGCCACAGTAACGAAGATCCGGAGCTGCCCAGCTGTATTCCAATAATACGGCAGTCTATGTTAGGTGAGAAGGACCAAAAGACGACACACAGAATGGTTCAGAAATTTAATACGATCAAAATATGTAGGACGAATCATTACGATCAACACTTCATTTGTTTCCTCAATAATGGCACATGTTCCGAAATAATGAATTTTCTCGATTTCACATTCACTAGCCTAGTGACTAAGATTTTTTCATCAACTAGACTTAGATCCCATCATTGAAAAGCCGTCCCTAGCACTGAACAGTCTGCCTCATGATTCATGTTTGACCGCGGCCGCTCTCTCCACGACTGTCTACCTGCTGAGTGCAACGTCATCACAAGAACTGAAAGTTCGTCATCTTGTTGTCTTCGTCAGAAGGACTATGAAATTGTCTCGCCGGAGTGTGGGGAACTGCGGATTTTGCGATATAACTCTGGAAGGCATGATTCGACGTCCATGATTTTTAGCAGGCAGATTACCATTGTTGAGGCCAAATTCAAGTACAAGTTTCGGCTTCGTGGGGGGTCCGTGCGTCACGTTAGTGCACCTTTTGTGTTTGTGGCTTGTTAGCAAAATAACTCAAGTATTTTAAAATGTTGATTATAATTCTTGGT
>NW_017803865.1:326865-336230 GCF_001625305.1 Branchiostoma belcheri | reverse complement strand
TTTCAAAGACATTGAAAGACATCTGAAATAACTTCGAAGGATCAATGTCTTGGGATCCTTATTGAAAACTCATTGTGAAAAAAATGTATCAATATTATATTAGTTTCTTTTGTCTTCTAGCGTATATTCATGATTCGAGAAAAAGACAACATTTAACACATCGCACTTCTTCTTACATTCGCCGTTCTCTGCACAAGGAACTGACAGACTCCGAATTCCGTTTGTAAAAATTTGTGCAAAAGAGTTGAGATAGTTGCAGCAGCTGCTCCCTGTCGAGGGCAGCCATGTATTGGTCTGCACAGGAAGTCCTGCGTGATCTCGTGTCATCTTTCTCCCGAACCCATTCCGTGCTCTGGCTCCGCGCAGCTCTAAGTGGATAACATCTTGACCCGAATGTACACAACTCATCCGAGATGGCTTGTAGAACTAATTGAGGCCGACTGATGGAAAGGAGGTCGCGCACATAACACATTTCTCGTCCATTTAAGGCCATACAACTGACATGGGCTGGTTGAACGACGCGGATACGACGCCCATATAACACTCTAGGCCTCAAATCTAGCTCTTGTCGTAAACTGACATCCGGACACAAGTTTGGGATAATCTAGCTTCGCTGTCGTATGTCAGTGCATTCAGCATTAAGTTGATGCGTCATAGCAGAAGGATAAAAACAAATATGTTCAATTAACAATTGACGTGTGTGGAGGAGAAATCGAAGAGAGTGCTTCTAGAGACAATCAGTGTTTAGTGGATTTTGTTGGCGTCTGACTACGCCTGTATGGTGCCTCACTATCACACTGACACTCTCTTCGACTATTCTGGTAAATGCGATTATTTTCAGCGCTTAATTAGTATTTATCATCCATTTTAACATCCTCTTTCCACTGGACGCTGCGATCTCTGAGCGAACGTCCAGGGACCAAACATTTGACAGGTCACTGAATTTATCAGTAGTACGTATACGTACACACAAAGGATTTTCAAAACATTTTGTATCTTGGTGTCTTTTAAACCTTACTTTTGTATCGGGCATCATATTCCAATTAAACAATCAAGGGTCACACAAATCCAATTTTGTCACTCAACGGTCCCCCGGCAAGTGGAGGGGAGTTTAAATTAGAATGATAATCCAGTTTTGTTTTAAAGAATTGTGATTTTCCATTGCGTTTTTCTGACGTATTAAGAGTCAAAAGCCGGTCAGCTTCCATACCTACTGTAGCACGTCAGGCAGTGTCCAGGGAAGACTGTTCCCGCCGCGCGTGGGCGGGGCCCGGTCCCGGGAGCCGGGCGGCTGTCTGCATATACCGCCTGTAATTTCCCTGTATCCGTCCGCATTAGAAATGGGGCCAGGCGCTGTTATCTCTACAGAGGTCTGGCCAGGGGCGACTCACTTGTTGAGTGGACTATGGAAACGTTTTAAAAGCAAATTTGCAAGGATGCTTGTCTGTGTACACTATCATCCATCAAATACAATCCAGCAGCTCAGGATAGCGAAGGTTCACGTCAAACTACCCGTGGAAAATGTATATACATTTTTACGATTCTATCTATATGGTGCAACGTTTATTCAGCTGAACAATTTCCATTGAATCACCTTGCAGCAGTTTTGCATGTGGTATTGTCATGTTGCTTGTGCTCTCGCATAACGCATTTGCCTGACGCAGCATCTTCCTTTGTCATGTTCCAGTCATGGCGTTCAGAAATCCACGGCAAATTAGTTTATCTTTCTCCATATTGACAGGTACGGCTGGTCCGCTTTGTACTCTAAGCGAACTATCGTTCTGAAAACCCTATCTCTTCGGGTATATATGCTAGGCAGACTGGTTTGGGCAGTTCTCAGTAACGTTTCTTTACCAGTAGCCACAGTAACGAAGATCCGGAGCTACCCAGCTGTATTCCAACAATACGGCAGTCTATGTTAGATGAGGAGGACCAAAAGACACACAGAATGGTTCAGAAATTTAATACGATCAAAATATGTAGGACGAATCATTACGATCAACACTTCATTTGTTTCCTAAATAATGGCACATGTTCCGAAATAATGAATTTTCTCGATTTCACATTCACTAGCCTAGTGACTTAGATTTTTTCATCAACTAGACTTAGATCCTATCATTGAAAAGCCGTCCCTAGCACTGAACAGTCTGCCTCATGATTCATGTTTGACCGCGGCCGCTCTCTCCCCGACTGTCTACCTGCTGAGTGCAACGTCATCACAAGAACTGAAAGTTCGTCATCTTGTATTGAAAGTGCGTCATCTATTACTCTCATAATTTGAAAAACCTTCCTGCTTGCACGCTTTGGCGAAATCTAATGGCTCATGTCATCACTGTTGGTCTAGTTGATGACACGAAACTAGGTCAACGAAAGGGTTAATCTATGTAGCAGATGACGTATATACTCCAAAGAACACTCGAATGAAGAAAACCCCATTAAACGTCACCCTCAGGGCAGTTTTCCACATCGTTTCGCTCCGCCTCTTCTTCCTTCCAGATGTGGACAAAACTGTTGTCTCTCCCGTAACTCCGTAACGCAAATTCATCAGTAAGGTTTCATGATTTGTTGCCAAAAATGATTATCCGGCTTTGGGAGAAAATCCACTTAAGTATTATTGAAAAGAAAACCAATGCAATCTATATCAATTTCTGCTCTTCTGACCTTTTGCCCCAATTTTCTTTAGCCCAGAACGTATGAGACGAGAGGTATAGTAATGTCGCCTAAACGTTTTGATGACTACCATATTGTGAGGTGTTACTGTTTAACTAATGCTGATGATCATCCACTGTATTTCTGCCCGCTGGAGGGTGCGTTGCTACATCAGTCATACGCTCCAAAACGTGACCCCTTGCAGCAGCCCCTCGCTTGCATTGCCTCCGGATGACTGGAAATCCAGCCAGAATTAGCTTATTTCCCCAAGGACATTTTAGGTCACACATACAGTAGCCATTTTGTAGATCCACGGGATATTGTGCACAAGAGAAAATATATTGATAGAGGGAGAAAGGTACGCAGCTGGTGGAAACTCCTGGGATGAGAGACCGGAGAGCCCTTGGGCCGTTGGTACGAAGAATCGATCTCCATTTGAAATTGTCGAAACTCAGTTTTCCGGCTGTAAACAAACTGCACATTGCTAACGATGTTGATTTCCCCGTGAACAAAACACAGGATGTAATCGTATATGAGTCTTGTGTTATATTTAAACCCACAGCGTTCAAATTGGCAAGTCTCTACAAACTGCCAAGCAAGTCAAGCCTCAGATACCCAACACGGATAACTCTGCCTAATGGGTCCTTCTGACAGATTACGTCATTTACGGCGCCAAGGACGTCCCTTGGAGGAATCTTTACGCCATCACATGGCGACACACATGTCAGAACCTACCACTGCATTCGTAGGGGAGGGCTCAGACTGACAGATTAAGCAACAACGTACGTCAACTCAAACATTTGGAACAATCAAGTCTTTCCTTTTGAATTTAAAGACTAGGTTGTAGCCTCTAAGTAAATGTAACGTAAATTGTCATTCCATGAAAGCGAACATTGGTTTAGTAACAGGATCAGCCAAGTTTCACTGGAGAGTAGCCCTGAATGTGCTTTCTAGGGGTAATATCGCGCAAAAACTTGACCCTGGATAATCCACGTGGTCGAATTAGATTAGAACGAGCGATGCTGTCACTGCACAGCTAGCTGTACTAGGGATCGACGGTATACATCTTGTGTAAAATGCACATAAAGATTGTTTGCGTCAATATATACTCGCTTATATTACGATACTCATATTTTGCGGAAATGAGTCAGAGTTTATCTTTGAATCACAGCCTTTCGTACTTAGCGAAAATAGCTCCATGAAGAACCCTTGACAACTGTCAGACATCGGACCGAACCACGCCGTCCACTTGTCTAGTCAACAAACTGTTGAGCATTTGAATCCATTTAAATTTCAGGCCTGATGGCATTGATGTTGTCGCAGGATAGTGCTTACTTAAACCATTAATGTACAACCGGAGGCATTGCGTTGGCGCCAACTTTTCATCGTACGGAGTCATTTCAGTTTATCCATGGTTGAAAAATACAGAATGAATGCACCACTGAAATGACATTATATGAAGTTGAAGTTGCTCTGTCTTAGAGTCCTCCCAACTGACCAATCACACTACGAAACCAGCCAAACTGTGAGATTGCTTTTTGCAGGGAACAAATGTACCGTAATAAAACCCCGGTAACCATGATTAAGCATAGATCATACACCTAAAGGTACACGGGGAACAGTCCAGCTAGTCTGCGTCAGGTCGTAAACAGCACCTCTCTGGACAATAGGGGAATCATTGTTACTACAGAGGTACCTTCAACGGTTGATTCGAGTTGGTAACTCCCTGCGCAGGTCATGGAAGGTCATAGAAAACTTGGTGAAATACTAGCTCGCCGTGAGATTGACCCATTGATCTGACTTGTAGATGCTGAGAGGCCATGGATGGGTACTTCTGTCCCCACTGGCACGTACATGTACTACCTGTGTTCATTGCCAGAATCTGCCCTATGCTCAATGTCATACCGGACTTTGGCGGTGCAGGGGCTCATGGTACCTGCTGCAGAAATCCACACAAGCCCAAAAGTACTTGTCATCTAAAAATGCCCATTCCATCACCTCCCATGGCTTCATGAATATCGCATGCATTGTTGATACTGTGTCTGCTATGTTTTAATCGTTATATAGCAATGAACATCATGTAACAAGAGAACTATGATGATAATGTGTTATGATGCAACAAGAAGTGTACAGATGCACTATATTCCAGTTTCAAGGTGGTTCAAAATCAAAGACCAGATAGCCAATTTCTTTGACCAAAGAAGGTATCCGAGTACGTAAGTTCCACATATTTATCTGACTTTTTTTGTCGTTGTCTGTATTGCAGCTTTTCATGGTAGACAACGGCGCAGATGACTGGAGGATAGCCATGACGTTTGAGAGAGTGTTCTTCATTGCGCTGGAACTTCTAGTCTGTGCAATACATCCTATTCCTGGTGTCTGGATGTTCACATGGACAGCTCGCTTGGCCTTCTCAGGCGCCGTATCAACGAAAGAAGCCGACGTCGACATCCTCCTCTCTATACCCATGTTCTTGAGACTCTACCTAATCGCCAGAGTCATGCTGTTGCACAGTAAACTCTTCACAGATGCTTCTTCCAGAAGTATCGGAGCCCTGAATAGAATAAACTTCAATACGCGCTTTGTTCTAAAAACGCTGATGACAATATGTCCAGGGACCGTCTTACTGGTATTCACTGTCACACTCTGGATAATAGCGGCCTGGACAACGACAGCCTGTGAAAGGTAAGGTCTAACCGGCTCATTTTGATTGCATTTCAGCTTATTTATTGTTGATGTGCATCATATGACTAGATTTCTTCATTACAGCCTGCCGATGATGATGACCATTTACTGCCTGCTCATTGTAGTAGAGGTTTCAAATTGGATGTCCACAGGCCACCCATAACGGCCAGCGGTCATGCACGTAATTTCACATGTTGGTCGTGAAATCAATCTGTTCATTACCCTGGATCATACCGCAGGCGATGTTTCCTCTCATTCAGACCCCAATTATCTCTCGTCCAATGATCTCTCACAGTTTGGTCATATAATCACACCGCAATTCTGCTGCCAAGATTATTAGAATGTGTATATTGACCTTGCAGCAAATCACTGCTTTCGACTGCCACGTTTCTACCACTTGTTGAAGCCATTGCGCCTACATTGAAGTATACAATCGTTGACATTGCCTTGACTTTTCTTCAAGATGCACTCTGTCATGTTATGTAACAAGTAATTGTATCATTGAAGCAGGTCATTGAGGTTTACTGGTTTGATAAACTACATCTCTTTCATCAGCAGACACGGTGATTATACTACAACACATTTGAAATGTCACAAAGTTAGGACTTGCAAGAAAGTATGACTAAAACGTCATCATTGGCTATGCTTCAGGCCAAAGCAGCTTGTTCACAAAGTAACGTAGATTAGACATTCCAGCCAAGTGTAAGCTCCTGTTTGGCAGACGCTGATGTATGCTAAAGGCGTCATGATCACAAGCTCCAGTCTAAAGTCTTAATAGTAGTAACGTTCACCCTTAGCATACTGTAGCAAGAGCTATCGCAACAAGTCCAACACTTAACCTTTCTTTAAGTTAGAAGGTTCTATCTAACGTGTTAGGGATAATTACTGTAACATGCCTAAACTGAAAGAAACACTTGTCTTTTAAAGGACAAATTATGTAAAAAGTGAAGCAGTTGTCGGAATTAAATTTCGGGCATTTTTTGTGTGGTATGTAAGCTAGATACCATAGGAACATGTTCATAAACATAAACAACTTTGTACTGCCACGTATCAGACCAGGAGAGAGCAGGTGCTGGGTGTGATAATCGATACCTTCCTTTCAAACACTTATTCCCACCTAAACCGCAGAGACAATTCAATCTGATGTCAGAAGGTTTTCATTTGTCTTGGACTTTAAAGTTTCTCTGCCTGAAATTAAATGTCGGGGAGAAGTCATTACATTTTACTCACGGGTGATCCCCCAGACCCTGAAAGTGCACGCCTTCGTGATCCGAACGTTGATTGATTCTGCACTATGGTGTAAAAGCAGATGAGAGGCGTGATACATCATTTTGTCTCGCACAACATACTGGAGAGTGTTTCACAGTAATGCCCTTCAGCTGCCGCACGCCAAATCCCTTGCCATAATACGCTGTCACGCACAGACATATCCGGAATGCTTCTACAATCATTATGAACGTGTCCGAACTGCTTATCTCAAGAATGCTTTGTGTCTATTGCAGTAAGACGTCGAAAGTTGTTTTGCATTGATGTTCCACATAACAAAACTGTAACAAGGTTCCACGTAATACTCGTACATTCTTATTCTAAAATTATACAATTCAGGTATGAGAGATTGATCAACTTTGTAGAAGTAATAATAAAATAGAGGAATTATCTGCTTCTTAAAAGCATTAGGCAGCGAATAAAACTACGTCAACTAAAATTAAAACATAGACATTAGGCAAAGTAATAGACAATGAATAGTTACATAACTGTTGAATATGTTGGATTACGGTGTATGATTAATTTATTACTGTTACATATACCCCTTTAATACTGCTTTTAAGCTCTAATGCAATTAGTCAAATGAGTATCAACCCGCTTTGTTTATCACCTGCCGTCGTCTCGTGTTGTTTGCACGGAATGAGTCGCCATCAGCAGTTTGGAAACTTCCGGAAGAGTTTGCATGCATGGCATTTATCAGGAACACAGTGACAGTCCAGGCGTGCACCTTTCAGGGACTGTGTTATTTCCTCCAAACTAATGTGCAAAGGTTGGTGTGGAGCATGTGATTTGTAATGATCTTGGCTGCCTTTTCGTTAATAGAAAGTTTGCAAGGGATCCTTGAGGAGTGGGTGGACCATAACTCAGACAGCCTGTTGTCCGCCCATATCTATAGTTTTGCAATTTAGCCATAACCCAGATAGGACGGGTTTTCGGGGAAAGACATGATGAAGAGATGGTCCCGATAAAGCGGAGTACCGTGAAGTTATAAATACAGGATTAACCCGCCGTACTCGCACATGCCTCATCGGCGGGAAGCAGCGGTTATTGGGATTTTCGTCCACACCATGGGAAATCATATAGTTCTGTTTAATCGCAAAGAATCAATCCTCTATCATATCTTCATCTTTATTGTTCTCTTGGTACCAACCTGACCTTTTTCCGTTCCAACTAAACGAGGTTTGATAAGCAAAGTGTTAATCCTGACAAGCAATCCGTCTTTGACCTGCCCCAGGGAATTTGACGAAGTTACGAATGTGAGAATACGATTGGACCGTTCAATGTTCATATTCATCGTGTATGGCTGCAAGTTTACGGCTTACTAAAACGTTGAAATGGACATCGCCTTGCATACAGAATATCTGTCAATCTTTTCAGATGAAGACAATTTATTCGCACATGTAAATTCATCTACATACACATTGAAATCTTTGAAATCAATATTCAGCGCCACAAAGTAGATTCATTTTTAATTTTTCTTTGGTGATAAAGTACGAGTATTGAATGCAATCCGAGGTCTTTTTACCAATTAGCAATCAACGAAAAAAGGAATTCTCCGGTTGATATGTTTAACACACAAACAGATCTGTGATAGCGATGCCCACAGCGTCAGTAGATTCCTTTTAACAGGATCAGTTCTTTTAAGGTTTCTTTAAATTTGATTACACGCCGTTGTAATATATAAATATAATACCTCTTTTTGTACGTATTTTCTACCCTTTATTTCTCCTCCCGCTAGTCTACATTATGGCCGGGATGAGTTCGGCGGATGATCCGAAAGGAATAAATGTCTACATCTTTTCAAATATTCATGAAGAGGGCTGATCCTGCTTTTAAGAGCTAGTGTATCCTAGGGTACGTAGCTTAGAAGACGATAGTTGTTGCTTATCATAAAGCTACGCACTGATTCATCGGTCTTGTCCGAAAAAAACATTACCAACAGAAGCGGTATCTTTTGGCCTTTATTAAATATCTTTTTGTGCCTGATACATGCATTCATACATGTACTTTTCCACCGGGTCACCCTAACAAACCTGAAATCTATGGCTCAATACAGTACTTTGACAACACATGTAAAGAAGAGTCAGGGATCATCGCTCGTGAAAGGACTTTTAAGATCTACATTTGATGTTGGCTATGCACAGATGGCATCCATTCCATTTCCTTGCAGAATTCAGTTACAGTCGTAAACGTCCAGTCGCTAACCCCTTTACGGCTTTTTATATTCCCACGAATCCCATCCCATCCCTGGTAAATCCATATATAGAAGGGCATTCTTTCGTAACGATCTACCTTCTGCCCCCAAAGCAGCCTAGACGTCTGCCGTCCATTTTGATGATTCTGCAAGAGCTCCCGAATCCTGCTCGATTAATGCACAACAGGAGAGGACTACATGGGCGTTTGACGTCATGAATATCTCTACGTGTTTAATGTTGACGCCCCTAATCTTGACCCCCTCTTGAGGCAAATGAAAACCACGCACTTAAGAGTATCTAACATGACATGACGTCATCCCTCCAGCGAGATAAACCTACAATCTCGCTTAACGCAGTTTTAACTTGATCAGTATATCTTTCAAAAGGTGGGTGCAAATCTGACTGTATCGCAAATAGATTCCACCGATAAAACCAAACGCTGGAGTGAAAATTGTAGCTGGAGGCTGAGAGAAATGGGGAAAAACGACGGACATAGTGCATGCAAGAAGACAACCGGGCACCAGTTGTTGATAATTGAAGGTGCCTTCATTTTCTAAGGTCGCAGATATT
>NW_017803865.1:300611-326150 GCF_001625305.1 Branchiostoma belcheri | reverse complement strand
TTAATTCCAGCTGTAGTAATTTGATGCAAACAAGCCTTCATAAACGTTATCTAGTTTGCCTTTAAATTTTCCAAGCACCAGTTGCATATCCCATTACCCATGTGTTATAATACACAGCCATGCCGTGCATATTTTATGGCATGCCGTGCATATTTTATGGAATATGTGGATCTATGTAAAAGTATGCTACAAACAGTGTCAATAATATTGTTTTTATTCAACGTCACCACATTCAAAAGGCTACACGTTTTAAGTTATACGGGAAGTTCATCAGCATCGAGTCAGCCGTAAGTGCACAGGTATAATTATTACCGCTCATTTGGAGTTCGATATGAAACTTTGTTTTGCCCAAGGTTTTGATGCGATGTAAATGAAATATATGTAGGGGGCAAATAGATGTACCAGAGCAGTATTTTCTGTATTGTTTGGTATGCTTCAAAACGCAAGGAAAGTCAATTGCAACAATTTTTCTAATTGCAAACAGCGCAAACAATTCTGACATGATGTAGATATCTGAAGTTACAGGAGCCAATGAGCAGAAAATTTACAGAATTAAATTTACTGTACGATTATCGTTATAACTTTGAGCGGAAAATAATATTTCTAATTAAAGTACATGCCCGCATTGATTTAGTGCTACAAGGCTTCCTCATAAACGTAAATGATGAAATGTGCGGCAATTTCAGTGCGGGATCCCCGATGCACGTCCTGCCTGGCAGACCATGAAATTGACATGGATATAGAAGCAGCATCTATCAATCGTATCTATTATATAAACGTAAAAATAATTGCATAGCACTCTGAAAGTAGTGAGAGTTATCTAATAATTGCTTGAAGTAAGGGATAGAAGCTTCCCAACGGACAATATAGCTTAGCTTACCGAAGCAGTCCTCACAGAAAAGCGTTTCGAATCAATGGATTGGAATTGTTCATGACTTTTGGGAATCTATAGTTGTGGAACTCAACCTGTAAGAATACATGGTTCGAAGACTAGAAGAGTGTATGTATCCGCTTAACTAATGCATAACCACACTGTGACTGTACAATGCTCATCGCTGCGTCTGTGCACGTTCCTTGCCAGGAAAGAATCACTAAAACGCCAGCAAAATGGGTGATCACTGTGGTGAAGACAAATTTACTAGTGCGCGACTACGAGCAATTTTAATGTATTTTGAAAATAGATGAATTTTTTTGACGCTAGCTGTAACATCATATTCATCATCATTGTTAATACGCTTTGACGCCTTACAGCTTCTCACTCCGTTTCTAAATTGCAAAGCATTTATCTTCTGTTTGTTTATCGAATAATCGAAAAAAGGGATTTCAGGCAAATTTGTGCCCACCTACTGGTTTGGGAGGACATGAAGGAAACAAATTGTTTTCATTTGCCGCAAACTTGCATCATATTTATCACCTCCCGCAATACGCTTGGAGGCTTTAAGGTCTTTCACACTATTTCTAAACAGTAACTCATTTGTCTTCTGTTTGTCTATTGAATAATCGAAAAAATATTTCAGGCAAATTTTTTACCTGCTGGTTCGGGGCGAGGAAACAAATTGTGGTCATATACTCCGCAAACTAGTACTATCCAGTATCCGCATTGTAATACATATGTAATTATCCATTCAGTCTTTGTAGCAAATACAAGGCGTCTAGGACGAAATACACGTTTGAATGTATAAGGTCCAAACATAGCGACACCGATAGTTGGTGTAAACAATATGCTAAACCTTTCTCCAACCGTTTCTTCTTGCAAACACGGCCGAGATGACATGATTTGATTGATACGCTGTCAACATAGTTTATGAAGACCTAAAAAGGTAAATTAGCCTAGTTCGCAGCTATTAAGCGGTATAATGACAAACATGGACCTCATTCATTCTACAAAATTCATTTGTCAGTACTATGAACCATCCGGCTCAATCCGACTTGCATGTAAAATTTGTTACCTACATAAAATGAGCATTAGCTTTTTGGAAACGGCTCTTCCGACCACCATTGTAGACCAGGGAGTAAAATGGACCCCATACATCGGTGTGACCAGTACCATTTGTCTCAGCTATCTTAATTCCATTGACCCCATTTTTCCAATATCCACTGCATCCAAGTTGTGCTAATGGCTTCCAATCGATTTGTAAGGACGAACGTACATATTCTATGAGCTGCTCCATTTGCCTTTAAATGCATGAACCTATGTTGAATGGGAACACGTGGAGAATATAAGATGTTTGGTAATGAAATGTGTTCTGTCTGGTCAGAACTGAGAGTGTCTATCATTAGCTTTCGTTGGAATGGGAGAGATGGCTTCCGTTTACAGCAACACAGGACTGGTCAGACATATCGTACTCACACCAAATAATCTCATAACTCCGTAAGTTTGTTGTAGCCAGGGTCCCTCTCATTATGAAATACCTGGTTCTGTTTGGCGGCACTTTGCATCCTGATCACGTGCACGTACCTCATATGGCGTCTTGCTAAGCAGCTATATGACCGCCATTACCAATGTTCTATTAGATCTCTTTTCGGATTAAGCATTACAGCAAATTTGTTATCCTAAACGTTTTGAATATTCTTTAGAATTCTGTCGAAAAGTCGCAAAGATGACAATCAATGGCATTTTGAACTTAATTCAATAATATACACATGTACCTGTAGGAACAGATTGGGAACTGTATAGAGAGTATAGAGATCATTGGAATCTTCCAGAATGTACTTAATGGTCTTGGATTTTACTATGTTCAGAAACTGCAAATAAATATGGCCAAAAGCATTGAAAATGTCTTACAATCTATGGATCTTGGAGTATTCAAAGATATCTTGAAGTTGTGCCAAGATCTGGACGCCTCTCTCTCACCAGCACTTCATAAAAGTCTAACAGCAGGGTTGCCGTTGTATAATCAGTGATTACGAGGAACTTCAACACCGAAACATATATATGCAAGGTAATTTTCTTGCCAAATAGAAAACAGTTCCAGTCAACATATGGTTGAGTTATGATGTTCTAAAGCAACCAATTCAATTTGTGATAACATTCCACGGTAGCAAGTATTCTACAAAGGCTGATGTTCAAAGCTGTGTAATATTATTCCCCTTGACTGAAGACACAACGTCTGCACTTCCCAGAACCTCCATAATCTTGAAAGCAATCTGGTTGGTGCAGATGGAAATGTACGGAACTCCACTCTCGCACATGCTGCATTAGTTAGATGCCGTGAGATAAAGAACCCGACAATTACTTCTTCAAACGTTTTAAGGCATCATGCAGGAAACCATCAATACTGAAGGTCTTGGCTGAATTCTAATGGAATCATCTGTGGATGAAAGATTTGTCGATAAATCAATTGATTTAATAGACTGGTGGGTTAGGCTCATGGATCTGGCTATGCATTGCTGTATCGCCGGATCTGAAACACTGTAGAAGACACACTACGTTACTGATTATAAATCAAGAACAAGCTTCTTTGGTCAAGCACTTTCTATTGAAAATCTGGGTGTATGGTAGATCCAATGACGGAAAGGATGAAACATCACCATTAGCCATCCTGCTTCTGCAAGAAGCATTCACAAAACTCCTGTACATACAAGCACACATGCACCGATGCAGTGGCCACGAGATGGCCCCAACAACTTTGGTTGTTTTCGGCAACATCGGAGCCAATCGACTAACAGAAATTTGTTTTCCAGGTATCATGATCAGAGTGATATGAATAGTAACTTCTTGAACGCCATGTGGCTGGTAGCGATTACCTTCCTAACCGTGGGGTACGGGGACATGGTACCCAACACCTACTGTGGGCGTGGCATCGCTCTTATTACAGGCATTATGGTATTTTATTCCGTTCTATTTTCTCACACTTATGCTATGCAATGTATGCATACAGGTATCATGACAACGGTGGTATCTATAACTTCTTAAACTCCATGTGGTGGGTAGCGATTACCTTTCTGGCCGTGGGGTACGGGGACATGGTACCCAACACCTACTGTGGGCGTGGCATCGCTCTAATAGCAGGGATTATGGTATTTCATTACGTTTTATATTATAAACGGTGCATATTGTGTGATGAACAAATTGTTGTTTCGACGTAAAATTGCGTTTTGATGCGTCTGTGCATGTGGTTCTCGTTTGGCAAAGTATCGTGTTTTGTTCGACATCTCTGTATACATATATAAATGTTTATATATATATGTATTAAATATATATTTATGCTTGGTCTCTAGACACGGTATATTTACTTGTTTTACTTGTCACTTCATACACGTGACTAGAGTTCCATCGTTGGTTATAGATGGATGAGCACTGTTTCGGCCCAAACTGCACATGCGTTTGACTAAATTGATTACGTCTTCAGAGAATATATTACTTTCCGCCATTCGTATAAGAACACTAATTGTCGTAATGTGTTTGTTTCATGCCGTGCAATTTGTATCCGTGGTGAATTTATTGTATCACAAAACGTCACACTGTATGTACATGTATATGTACATGGTTGATCTTGTGCATTAACAATCACCAGTAACAAAAGTGTGGAAATAATCGCACCTAAGATGTTTCTGTTGACACATGTCTTGTAAGTCACCAATAATCAATGACCTTAATTTTTCTACGCTGCACCTGCTCGCGTGGCCCGACGTCGGGAAATTCATGAAAAATTTTCTTTCATTTATTTGTAAAAGACTGCAATAAATATTATGAAAAAGTTGTTTTGTTTTTTATTTACTTCTTTTAAGAAGATTTTTTCAAAAAGAACGATGTGATGTTTCCCGATGTCTGTCCTTCTTTCACTACCCCAGCTTGCACTGGTTCTGAAGCCGGCACACTTTCATCATCATCATGGCCGCACGCTTCTCATTTATGTATTGCACCGACAGGGGACGACTGACCCCGCCCAACAAACCAACTTCCCTATGGACACTGCTACAGTCCGTAATAAAGAAACATCTACTTCATTCGCCGCTTTAATCAGAGGTCGACACGGCAGGACGACTCTCGATCAATTCGTGTTGCACTTCAGTGCACTCTGGAAAATAAATGAGAAGTCGGATTCAGATTGGTGACCATAATGGCCAAAAGTCAGCCCAGCTCTCCCGTCCAGGGTTTCAAGTAATTTTACACTGAAAAAACTCCCGATAAAAGCCTTTTGGACACGTGTCTATTAAGTACACGTAAGCTCCCGCAGTTCGCCGGCAGACGTTCGGCTTGGCAGAGGATGCAGTAAGGCGCCATTCAGACTCCTTTGTTCATGTTAAAAGCCAGATATTTCATTCAATACAAGCTTGTAAAGAGGATCTAGGAAGATTATTCTGTTTGGTTAGAGATACATATGTCGAATCCTTATGAATATTCTTTTCTAAAAATTGATTGTGTCCAGTAAGTAACATATTTTGCACGATGACAGCCAAATCAGCCAGTACATTTAAAACATTTCTTGGCTAGTCATTTCTAATATAGCATGTAGCGTCTAGTAACTATTAAGTTCAGCATCTTGACAGATTAATCATTGGATATTAAAAAAGAAGATGTGTCAAAGTTCATATCTATATATGATTGGAGCGATATCGTGGAGTGATCATGAGATAGCCTAGCCCGATCTCCTCAAACCACCAAGTTAGCAAAGATGCAAATGAAAATAGACGCTGGCGTCTCACGTATGGCGTGCGTGGTCACCGGGGTCGGCCGGTGTACGTGCCCGGCGCGGCGGCTGACCCACACCGCGTGAGAACACAAGTACATCACCCCGCAGAGCCGACACTAATGCACCCACAGTAAATTGGTTCGATGCATTAGGACCCAAGCGTCTATATTACCCAGCACCTCTGTCTGCACAGAACGTTCGTTCCCTACTCTCTGAAGTCACAAATGGAAAATTTTACGTCATTTGGCAAATGGATACCCTCTTACGTCACCTCTGCCAAGTCTGAACGCCTGCTGGTGGATTAAGTGAAAGCTTTATATAAGCTAGAGAGACTGGATCTCCAAAAACCCTGTTGGTGCCCCATGTTTCAGCTTGGTAGTATGGGCATGACATCATCAAGAGAAATTGTCCATGCATGACAGAAGTTAAGACTGCTTATTCATTACTCAAGGCTGGCATGCCACAGACTCAAATGTATGCTTTGCATCTACAAAAAGCAGAAAGCTTCAGCATTCACGGAACAAAAGGTGATCCATTCTTTTCTCTACATGTCCCTCCGATACTAATACAGCTTCAATATACATCACCACTGTAAGAGCTCACGCAGCTCATATAAGATACTGGATCGACCTCTGAGAAATTCAAACAACAATCATCATTATGCATGAAAAATGTAAGTAATAAGGACAACGAATCTCGTTTTTGTTAATTCTACATGCCTTCTTCTAACTCTCATCAAACATACGCATTGATCTAACAATATCACGAACATCACTTTCATTTTGGACAATTTTGGATAGAGACTCATTAGAGGCAATAGTCACAACTAATTCACGTTCACCAGCATTCAAAATCATCTGCATGCTCCCTTAGCGTTCTCACTGTAACTGCTATCTAACTCAAAATTCGTGTCTGAAAGATATAATTTTATTTTTTTCTGTCATACTCGAAAAGCAAAATTTACTGTCAATCAGAAAAACAGAAAACGAGATGCAAAAGCCACAATCTCTCGCGCCGCCCCGCGTCCACAAGAAAGGTCCGCGTCCCAACCACACTTCTTCATCATACGTTGCAGTATCATGAATAGCATGCATGTACTGTGTATAGATCATTGCTAATCCCATCACCGAATGTTTGCTGTCGCAATGACCAATCTTCATTGCCCCCTTCCCATTACCAAGGGTTCATCATCTATGCAACCGAATCACTCTACTGCTGCCCTGCTAAACCTTTGCATTGACTACCGAACGTTAGACATATTTACCTGGTTTATCTATAAACAAAACTCATATGTTCAACTCCTAGCGCCCACTTTCCTTCATTCAAACCATGCACGCCCCCTCCCCAAACCATGGTCTTCCCACGTCCTTAGTCTGATGTATTCGTCTGTTGCTGTGTTCCCTACAACTTCACAGGGAGCCGGTTGTACAGCTTTAGTGGTAGCTGTCATAGCGCGGAAACTGGAGCTCACCCGCGCCGAAAAACACGTCCACAATTTCATGATGGACACACAGCTAACAAAAAGGGTAAGTGCGGTTTATATTGGTGTTATTTCCGTTACATTATGGTCTTGCCACATGTGACGTTTGTTCTTACAGCTGTCTATCCGATGTGGTTTAGGAGGGGTGCGTTACAACAGTCAGCCTTTTTCGGTATTCATATCTTGTCGATGGCATAGCTGCCAAATATTCGGGTAACAAGCATAAAGCTAGTTGTTTCCGCAGTGCCGAGTCTACATTGTATGTACAGTTGGTATAACAAATCTCAAAAACGTGCTTGGCATACAAAAATGTCCAACTGAATACACACTGGGCGAACTCTACTACAGTAACTATTAAAAGATCGATGTCGTTAGCGAATGATGTTATCACAGATGGTCTGTGTTCATTAACCAGGCCAAGGCACGGCCAGCGGAGCTAAAACATTTTGACAAAATTTGGTTGTCAAATGATAAAGGCTTAAAACATGTCAGTAAAGCAGCTAACATCACAGATCATGAGCATAAATTAGCATAGTCTAGAAAATCGGTGATATTATAATGAAATTCTATTCTTACATGATATATAGAAAAGAACGGATTATACGAATAGCTGACGCATTCTTAATATCTCATCATCATGATGTATAGTAATTAAGGCAAGCCACCCACTGCCATCTATGACTTTCGATGACCCTAAGTTTAATCACGATTCCCCCTCTTATTATAGCATTTACTAAAAATAAGGTTCATCGTGCCCCTAAATAAATATTCTTCTTGAAATAGCTACAATCCAGGGGTACTAGTATTTTGTTCTACAAATGTCAAGCATTCCACTTGTAATGCCGTATACCAGGACCCAAGCGATGAAAATAGTTTTAAGAACTGCTACAAGGTTTATTGAAACCCATGTTTTATTCATTGACATTATTAAGGTCATATCCTACTCATACATGTACGGCGGTGCGAAATGTAAAGATTCCCACCAGCCCATTCTAAACCCAGAGGACAACATTCCAAGACCGTCCCAATGAACATTTGTCGATATGTTTTTTTAAGGAAAAGGGACGTACTTTAATCGATATCTTTGATTTTATACATGCTAACGAAAATACTATTGATTATGGCAGCCCTGTATTGAAAAAAAAATACCTGGAAAACCTATCAACCGTCTTCTATTCCGGAAGCCATCACTATGAACATGGTTGTTCTACAGGGGAGCAATATGTCATTGAAGAGCTGGAAAAACTTTGCGTAGACTATCACGCTTGTGTTGAGTTTGTAGGACTGATTATAACTACTTATTTTTTTAAATATTTTATTCTATTTCAATTCATGTAGTTGTGTGTCTACACATGTATTGATGATTTAATTAGACGTACAGTGTATATTAACATTAAAACGTTCAAAAGCTTAATTTCTTTCGGGAAAGGGCAGACAGAAATCTGAACTGTGAATAGATAAGATCAACCTTGTTGGCTGTGCTTCAATCAAAAGCAAACAATTTCCTGCCTCACGCCCAATCGTTAACTGACTCTTTATCAGGCCTAATATTGTCTCTTTAGCTTGGCTTGGCGTGTCAACTACTTTGCTACAAGATTTTTTCCAGCAGCTAAACTTGTGCTATTTCTGTCATCACTTATTCTTCTGATCTCTTGCAGATAAAAAACGCGGCAGCGAACGTGCTTCGAGAAACGTGGCTTATTTACAAGTACAGAAAACTGGATAGAAATCATGCCAAAATAAGAACACATCAAAGAAAGTTCCTTCAAGCCATCCACCAGTGAGTAGCCCACTTTTGATTCTACCTTTGAGTGATATTATACCATCATTTGAAGTGAGCTAGTATGTTGTTTTCATCACTGTTTATGACTGGCTTTGCTGTTCCATGAGTAATTTCGCTTTATATACTTATTTCCATTGTCACTTTTATAATAGATAATGCTTTGTAATCCTACGTTCAATGTGTCAAGATATCTATTGATGAGTTTAAAGTTAAAGGCACTAAAACTACCAAGAAATCTACTTTAAAGACTACCCTGCATATTGTAAACACATTTTGCTGGCTTAACTGGACAGCGTTACCATCCTGCATATACCAATCATCCACTACACTTCGTTTTGCATTTGGCAACCCATCAAGATTGATATCATTATGGCTTATTTTTCACAAGAGTTGACAGGCACACGTTCTCCTTGTAAAGGGATGCAAGCCATTGTTAAGGTTATAACCAGCAGATGCCATTGCATTTTGTAATGCCATGTGGAAGATATGGACGGGTAGATTCTCCTCATCGTAGTCATATCTCAGAGGTACCGAATGACGAGCTGCAGGAATACTCCTCAAGAGCAGGTTACCCTTAATGTGGATATTAGTGATATGTTTCACTATATATGCGTACGAATATGAAATAAATGTAGAGCCCTAATAATTGACATTATCTCATAGCTAGGTACGTTACTCTAATGTACCGTTCAACCGTACAGAAATACCTTTACATCTCATGAAACTCATCAAACTGCTGGTCTAGTTAGTGGGCTTTTATTATGCGCACGAGCGAACGTAACCTCATACGCTCAGGTTCTAATGTGCTTCGTCTGAAGCTTGGTTTTACATATCGATCGTTACCACCATCTTCATGTTTTTAATCATCCAGCTTCAGACATTCTCAATAACTAATATGTGATACAATCAACTTCCAAATATGTATGATCGTGTCCCAAAGCTACAAGATTAAGAACAGGCAATATTTGGTTGCATGCTGTGATCATGTTGATTTAGCACCGTTATCATATAATTCTTTCTTTCAATTCAGCATCACAACAAACACCCCGCGGAGAGCCAAAATTGTCTCGTGTGTCAAAAGAGCACAAATGCCGAAGAACCATCTGATTTCCCATTGCAGCAATCGTGCATCCGCAATTAGAACAGAAAAAATAGATCAACGTCTGTAATAAAACTTTTCGCGGTGTTAAGGGCATTTTGAGGAGAGCGGGTCCACCCACGCAAGAAATATGGGCGTCGCTGTATCTCATCGTAACTTAAGACGTGGTTATCTCCTGCTGGTTCGCAGTAAATTGCTTCTAATGGCTTGTAAAGGAAGAGACAGTTTGGAATTGCAATATTGGCGTTTATGTGAACCGTTGAGGCCTAAGGTGTACCACTTCACGGAAGGTTACCCAGATAAACGTGTTGGTTGCATTTTGTTGCTTGTTACAAAGCAGTTACATAGCTAATAATATTTTCCAGTAGACAAAACAGTTAGGACAAACAAATGAACATGACAAATGTAAAAACATTTTTGCCGTACGCGTAATCCAACTAATGAGACGCTACCATCATATTGTAGTTTCTCCAGCAATAATAGCAGGCAAATGATAAACAGGTAGATATGCAGAATGCATCACAACATTGTTTTCTTTGCGTTTGGTGTATGTCTATATGTATATGTTAATAACGTATGGTCAAATGGCCTTTTGTGAGCAGAAGTTGTTATTCAGGTGGTGCTTCAGATGGTTCTCTGCAATCATCACGGCGATAGACATTGGAGCAAAACATTATACAATATAACAATAGAAGCATCTTTCTGTCTTGCACTGTTCTCTTTCCTGTCCTCAATTCTGTCATCTCCATGCCATTCCATCAACACTAATCTTTACTTCTGTTTTGAATGCTGACCACGAAAGGTTGCAACGGTAGGAAGTGGACCCGGCGCTTATTCTTCGACGTTTTTCGCTGCCTTTGCATCACTGTAATGTTTACGACATAATATTTGCCGGACGGAAAATTAAATCTAGCTAGCCGGGGGGAATGGAGGGACGGCGGGAGGGAGGATGAAAAGGGAATACAGGGATACATCCATACCTCGCTACAACTAAGTCCCTAGCACCATTACCACTAACACCTGCCAGTTTGGGTCAAACCTTTGGGAATCACAGATGTGTTACGGAAATGTTATGTTTGCAGATCCGGTAAGGTCTTATTTCTGCATGCTTTCCGCACATATTCTCTCATGCATGCCATTCGACGGAAGTTATGCAGTATTTCCTGCATACAGTAGCGCAGGCAGATTGTACTAACTACCCCAACATCATCCACTATTTTCTCCCAACATCCTTCCATTCCAGCCTACTGCAATCCACCCCTACTGACGTTGGCAAGTGAAGCAATGACCTTGTAATCCACACAATCATCACACTGGTGATGACAACTGTTCCAATATGTGCATTTTGTCGACAATGGTCTCTTTCCCTGTTGCAGGCTCCGAAGAGTAAAAATGGAGAAAAGGAAATTGTCGGACCAAGCTAACACGCTCGTGGATCTTGCAAAGGTAAGACACACTTCAGTCAATTGAGAACTACAAACACTCGCTTCCTTAGTTGGAGGTTACTATTTTAATAATATTTCGAATGGACAAGGATATGCCGTGTTATTTAACTAGCGTGATTACGTAGTATTCATTATCAATGGGATCCATTATAGAAATATTGCATGTACCATTATGCATCAGACATTCAGTTATTGCCCTATTTGCTAGTTTATAGCAACCTTCAATGCACCACGCCCTGATTTATACATTATATTACGTTTTGCACAGTAGTGCAATAAACTAGAGGCGTCATTTGATCTTTTTCAACGCACAGTCGTCGGCTTTTTTTCGCAATAAATTATGTCGTTGTGTTTTCAACAGACATGCAATCGTCCATCTTAGTCTCTCCATCCCCAAGTATCAGTACAAAACGAAAGCTAACACAAATATTGTGACTACAATAAAAGCCCAGAGAAAAAAGGGCATTTTTTATCGAAAATAATTTATTCAGATAACGTTTCTAAATATTATAAACGTCTTTGCAAGTCTGGTGGAAATGTGGCATTAGATGCACGTATCAAACTTTGTTGAGCCTAACCACTTTCACGCCTCTGACAAATTTTTCCCCTTATTTTGTTTTTCTCTTATCTTCTCGGTTGTTTGCAGAACCCGTTCGACTCTGATGAAAATCAAATGACGGCCTTCATTTCCGTGCCTCATATAGAGTTCTTTCAGGTGTGCTTGCATGGGTGTGGAGTGGGAAACGCTTCTTGTGTTGTTTTTTGTTTCTATAATTGTTTCTTTTCCTGTGAGATATCGAATAGCCCCGTACTTTTGTCCCTCCATCTCAAACCGTACGTTAATCAAAATGACGGCGGTAGCTATTCAAAAACACGCAGAATCTAAGCTCGCACGAGCATTCACGAGAAACTGAATTCCTTACCATGGTCACGCCATGGTTCATTTTGTAGCACACGGATATAGTTCTCATGTAAGGACGTACATTTTCGCCGTTCATACTCTTACAAATGCAAATGTACCTAAACAGAACCACAATGACTGTGATAAATGGGTTAAGTAAATGGAAAAATAAACATTATCTGAAATTAAGGCATTTATTATGTTTTGGATACATACAACACAACACAAAACAATGTGAAAACTTGATCTAATTCACAATTCTCACGCAAGCTTCGCGAATATTTTGTCATGGAAATGGACAACTCAGCATTTCCAAAGTAGATTCTTTGAATGGAACAAATGCATAATGGGCTCTTCGATATTCTCTGTGCGTCTCACTCGTACACCGTCCTGCTTCCGTTGCTGCTGCTTCTGCGCGTTGATGCTCCTACTGTTGCTTCTCGTCTGATTGCCAGGGTGTTTCGTCACGCTGGGGCAAGATATCTGCTATGGAGTCCACTGGGAACACAGTTTCCAGTTACAAAGTTTAAAATCTCTAACCGTTACAATGGAAATCTGTCAATTTCACACCTCTACAATTTGCCATCTGGGAACAAATGATATCATAATGCATATGTCGAAAATGTTGTTCTCGTAATTTGATTGAAGGCAATAGTTCGACCATTTCTCGATAGGCTTAGTCTGTCATATGAGAAGCGTACACATGACCTCGGAGTTGCGTCTACCAGGCACTCAAGAACACTCACATACGTCGATGATCTGCTTGCTTTCTGTTTCAGCTTTATTCATCGAGCTTTGCTTTCGCTGGATATCTTGTTGTACTACTCAGTACTCACAGTACTCTACACAGGAACAGGGTCTCTAAAAAGGTTTAACATCAAGGGTTGGCTCTCGGCTTGGAGTACTAGGAAAATTATGGTTTCAAAGTAGCTCAACTCAGCAAGAGAAATAAACAATGAAATCGCATAATTTTTGTGCTCACAATTTCTACTTTGCTTTACATGGAGACTCACGTCTATCCATTCTTCTATTCCACATTTCCACTATCGATTCCAGGCATAAAACTTGCGCTTTACAGGCTGCAAGGGTAAAACTCAGCAGGTTTATCTTGCCTACAGGTTGTACGTCTACTTGTGGCAATGCCTGCACTTTTCCGGCACAGCTTGTGTTGTTGCGCTTTACGCATGTGACGAAATGTGACGTGACTGTTTTAACAAAGGCAATTGTGTGTCTCTTATCAAGGTCTGTCTTCCAACACTGACATCGTACCGTAGTTCAAAAATTATCCGTAAAACAAAGGATCATTAAAAAAAGTTCGGAAAGAAGATAAAACCAAACAAGTACATAGAGCCAAATTGTTATTTAGAAATGTATTACCTGGAGGTTTGACTGTTTATATATAATGTTAAAGGTATGAACATAGTTGTTTTCGTCGGACCTGTTTTATGGTTGCGCCAAGCGTTTCATGATGTCTAATCGTCCCGTATCACATTCTCTGTTCCAGACGCAGTCGACAATGTATGACTTGGTAACAGAGCTGCACTCCAACAACCAGAGCGTGGAAGAGCGCGTGGAAAGGATCGAGAAAAGACTGGATGATCTCCAAGCTGTCATGATGCAGTTGCCTGACCAGTTAGCCCGCATGATCGCAGCCACACAGGCGCACTCCCCTCACCTCCGCTCACCCCTCGGCGCAACCTCAGAACCACCGATAGACGAACATATCGGACAGCGTGCCGATGAAAGACAGTCTTCGCCCGTCAGAAGGCGAGTTTCCTCGTCCCCCGAGTCCTCTCCACCGTTCTAGTCAAACATCGATCGTTTCATTAACACGTTTCTAACCTCAGGAGGTGACCGAGTCATAGTCACATGATGCGACGTGCACAACATATCAAAGCAAGCTCACAATGACGACGTCATCAGTTCGGGTGTATGATGTCGCACAATAGTGCCAGCTGCGTCACGACTCCGAGCGGAAAGGAAACACGACAAGCAGAGAGGAAGAAGGTGCTTCGCGTCGAAGCGAAACGAGCAAGGTGTTTAGGCTAAAACTCCTGATGAAAAAATGATTCTGATGACTTTTCAGAACACGTGCCTCCTGTCTATCATGGCTGTCAACGCACTTGCATTTCAACCGCTCCAAGGGACACGCAGTCATTCATCTGTTCCGCCATCTGCATCATCTTCTTCTCGGCATCACCGGGCCGACTCTGAGGAGAGTGTGTGAACATCGCGGCGGGCAGACGCACGGAGGAACATGCATGCCAAGAGCAGGATGTCCAGCGAGAGGCAAGGAAAGTCAGTTCTTGCAAATGAGCCATCGATTTCTGTAGACCAACCGACGAGATGAAAACATCAAAGGGCGAGAGACTATCAGGCACCCATCATGTCATCGGCGTGCAATAAAGAACATTGGCCAGGAATATACAGGTCAACGGGGGCTCGTCGCCGAGAAAAAAAGTGGTCATGTCGACATTATCATCGAGCATTTATCCAACTTGAGGAACTATACACAGAGAATATAACCATTTACATACTATGCCAACATGTACAATCGCTCTTTCACACGAATGAAGAAAGTGATATTTTTGTTAGACTATGCTGCTGGAAAACGCTAAACGATCCACTGAAAAACACTATCGGATCAGATGATGATGAAGTGATCCGTGGAACCTAAACCCGACTGATCGGACAGGCATGTCGGAGGATGTCCTCTAACGATTAACAGTTTAAAGGATTGTTGCTTCCTATATTATACCGTAGAATTATACTAGAAATACGATAGCCTTCACGTACTGATATGAAGGAAACGCGTTTACTATGCAAATGATCCAGTATGGTGATGAGATGCGGAATTTTACTAGAGGTTTCTATATGCTTTAGTTGTTTCTGCTGGCGACACTGTTCAATGTACTATAACACATGGCTTCTGTTGTTTTGTAGTTGTCGGTATAGGACTGACATGGACTAATGTATTGGCGTAATGTTTCTTTTTCTGTCGTAGAACGTAGCGAAATGATGATTATTTGCCATGTAATGTAGTGCAAGCAGACCTGCGGTTGGGCAGTTATAGGCGACCTCTAGCGAAAACGAGACACATTGTCGCGAGAATTCAGACAATCATAGGGACGGTAGCTGTTGTGTCACCAAACTTGTCCAACACATCCTTGTGGAGCAATGAACATATAGATTTTTTTTCGGTCAGGTTTTGTTGGAAGGAAAATTCTGTGTATAATATCGCCAATCAAATCGACTTGGAAGGCAATATGCACATATACCAAACGTAAAGACGTATTAGAGAAAGTTATACGTTATACATATATTCATCGTGACAAAAATTCTTAGTAAATATTGTGTCAAGACGATAAGAGTAAGGTACAATTAAAGTGAAGAATATTTTTAGATCGGGGCATATTTGCATTGTGATCAGTGATCAAACGTGCACTATCGATACGTGACATTGACTAGCAGTGGGACAAAGCCTGACAGCTTCGGCTACTCCAGTCGTGCAACATTACCGACATATCCAGAATTGATCCATGGTTTTCATCTTACAGGTGCGAAGAATTCGTGTATAGCTGAATGAGTAAGAGATACGATTGCGAATTGTGAATCTTATTTTACAGTACTCAAGATCCGGAGATTATGGTCAAAGTCTTTCATTGAAGTTGTAAATCACACATTCTCAATTCATTATTTGGTAACATCGCTATTCCATTAACACGCGATGGTCAACTTGAAGTTACCTTTCGTGCGTATGTGTATATGTGTGCGCGCGTGTGTGTGTGTGTGTGTGTGTTTGTATGTGCCTGTGTGTGTGTGTGTGTGTGTGTGTCCGCACGCGAGTGTTTTTGTTTGCGTTTGTGTGTGTATGCGTGTGTTTGTTTGAAAGTTGTGTGTGTGCGTATGCGCATGTGCGCTTATCTTTTTGATTTCACGGTCTTGGTCATTGACACAATAGAAGCTACCACAACGGGTTCTGTGTTGGAACAGGTTTTGTGACACAACAACACGCTTTTCTGGTCGCCATCGGCATAGGTACAGTAACTTTCTGTTAGATGACTTAGGCAGCGTGATTTATATCGATGGAAAAGTAGTTTTGCCTAGGAAAACTTGCAAACACAACCGCATACAGTAAGTACAGTTCTAGACTCGCCGTTCAAGGATGTGATGATTAAGTTCAGAGTAGAAACTATATTTGGCCCCCAAAAAGGTCAGCTGTCAGTAGACCACAACTGTTATGCAAAATCGTCTCTCAGATCTCTATTTTAGATTGGAGACGTGATGCTCTTTGATACACGACAAGAATAAAAAGAACCGTTGATTTCTGTTTGCTGGGGTAGAGACGATCAACTCTGGAGTGGTCTGTTTTACATGAAACGTGCACGTTGGGTTAGTACACGCCACATGGTGGACTGGTGTCCTTCGATCTGTGGTAAGTGATATAAGATATATGAGTCATTCTCTTTTACTTCTTCGAAGACCACGGTGCAATGTACATAAGAGAGAGAACAGGAGTTTGATATGCGCTGTAAAATATGTATTATATGTAAGTACTATTGGGGCTTTCATATGACAATTCATGTTTTCAAGAAATTACAGTGGAAATTAAAGTTTTGATATGATTCGCGCTTTGTGTCTTCTTTTGTTGCTTCCAAGTAGTGCATTTTCCAGCCAAGGAACAGTTTAGTTTTAACATAGCTACTTATTTACCAACAAAGATCACTATACTGTGCCAAAATTGGATCCCGACTTGTTGTCCTTTAAATTTGTATTGCCAACACCTACATGCACACCAAAATATTATAAAGATTCACACATGACTTCCTATGGTGCCCACAAACCCATAAACCCATGAAAAAGTCAACATACATATACATTTAGTTATGTATATTTTTATATTATCATTCATGATATATATTTGATTTCTTACTATCGTAATATGTTGCAGATGCAACGAGAAAAGGTCCTATTGACATCTGTGTGCCACACATAAGGCTTGTGAGATATCGGCATGCAAACTTCTACATCAAGCATCAAATAGAGCAATAATGTTATAAAGAGAAGGATTACCAGCATGGAATGTAGTAGACAAGGCTGGCTGCTAGTAACAGAAACAAACAAACAAACAAATGAGCACAAGATTCTACTGACCTGTATAGTGACCCAGAAATGTTGTTGATGGTGTCATCGGGACATGACTAAACAGCGATATGATTTTATTACAAAAATTGGAAGCTATTCGCTATTCACGAGCATTGTTTCTTCCACTCCGTGACCTTTTATGTTCAACTTTTGAACTTTGGCATCTTAGAGACATGGAAGGGCATATCCGTGCTGCACACCTCCGGTCAGCCGTAGCTTTGGTCGGCGTTTTGTCTTGTTTGGTGACTACTGTTGTGGAAGGTAAGGTTGTTGGGGCGTTTGTGCTTCCCCATGGTGGGATAGCACTTGATCCCTCACACTTCAACACAACAAACCAGACGGCACTGCAGCAGGCATGGCAGATCCACAACGCAGCTCAGAAGGTAATGAACAAATTCGTCGCTAGGGGTCTGAACGTACTTTATGTACTTTATCCACAGTACAAGAGTGATCTCTGTTTTTGTTTACATTATATACTGGCAATTTTTTGAAGACATGGCATGCAAATTATTGTTAGCCAAATCAGCCAACCGTCACCGCCTATTTTCCCACAACTCGCTGGCCGTGACGCCATGGCGATCGCTCGTGTTCATAAGAGAGTAGCTCAATGGTACTAGTATTTGTGCTAGCAAGTTATGGCAGAGGGTGATGCACAACTCGCAGATGACTATCCTGTGTAACGATGTTGGGCATCGTTGGCTTTGCGACTACTTTAAGTTTCCATCTTTTGCCTAACTACTTTGCCATTACTATGGCAATGAAGAATTGGAATAAAATCTAGGTTTCACATTATTTCTCTGCTTTCTTCCCTTCATTGTTCGCAGGTTGGTCGCCAGATCAACAGCCTCAGACCGGATCTGTTGTTTCTGAGCACCCCGCATGGGGTCGCTGATCTTACCAACTTCTTGTTCTACCTGAACCCTAAAGGATATGGCTCGGCAGACACAGACAACTGCGCTTGCCCACCGTGTTGCTATAATGTGTCCGTGGGTGCGTCTCTTGGTGATTTCTCTTTTCTTGGAAAATGTATCGTTGGATTTAGATTTCATTGCTGATAGATAGACGTGAAATGTGAGTAGATGGAATGGTAATAAGTAATCAGCAGTAGTATTGAGTACATAACCTTTAACTCACAGATCGGGAATCAATTAACAGAAGATGATTTCAAAGAAATCTACCTTTTACTCTGTAGACATTGATTCAGCAATGTCAGAGACGTTGGTCGAAACACTCCAGAGAGAGGACTTAAAGATATCGGGGCTGTCTGCCTTTGGTCCGCCAGGAGGCGCTGATGACCCGTTTCCACTGAGGTGACGCATTTTCACGTGATTTGTGCTGTCGCATTCTGTTGCATGCAGCTTATTAGGTGCTCCACAGTTTGAAATGTTTGACAGATGTCAGTAACATGAATTTGTTGTAGCTATTTACATAATGACTTGTTGTGATCATCGCTTCCACTTTATCATTCAGATTTTCGGAAGTCTGCATATCCTCTGCTAGTCATTAGACAATAAATTTGGATACTTAATCCTCGTTTGATGTTTAATTTGTGTGTTATGTGTAGATGGGCTGAGGTGATTCCCCTTCACTTCATCTCCAGCCTGAACACAACCTCCGTGGCGGTGTTGTCTCACCCCAGCCGCAGGTACAACCACAGTGTCGCCATGGTACCGGAACTTCTCAGATTAGGTCAGAAACTTTTCTTATACTGTATTAGCGTTTTATGTTGGTGGGTTTATAGGGTTGTCACAGGTGGACCACATGTGGCGATATATGCTTGCAAAGGCAGCCTGGAGGCTTCTACTTTCAAGTGTTCATAAATACTTATCATCATCTCATGAACTGTTGTAATTATCCGTTGTTAGAAGATGTGAAGGCGTGCTTGCGATGATATCAGAGGAGGTATTCATTCATCAATTCATTCTTATAGGGAAGTCTTTATACAAGTCTCTGGAGGCGTCCCGGCAGCGCGTGGTGGTGGTAGTGAGCGCGGACCTGGCTCACACGCACTCCGCAGACGGGCCGTACGGCTTCTCTCCCGCCGCACAGCCGTTTGATCAGGTGCCGCATTACACTGTAGTTCCATCATTTACAACATTCATAATAAGTCTAAAGCATTCAATCCTTTGTTTGTGTCAACGTTTTTAAATGTGAAATGTAATAACATTTGCTCGTTCCTGTGCAATATTTCGTTTTCAACGCCTTTAATGGTTTGCCTTTATATATTACTATATACTATACTAACACTTTTAGCAGTAACGCCCAAGACAGTCCATAGACAAATTCTTCGTACCAAGAATATATCTTTCAAATATTTCTTGGACCACAGGCATGTGGAGAGTGGGCGTCCACACTTGACGCTACTCCTTTATTGGTCAATGCTACATCTCTGGTGGACGAAGCACTGTCCTGTGGTTACACCGGTCTGGTCATGCTGCACGCCATCTTGTCGACGTCATCAACATGGCGGCCAACCCTACTGGTGAACCACCATCCCAGCTACTATGGAATGATGGTCGCATCTTTCATTCCCAGCGCATGATATTACAGGTCCATGTAACGTAAGCTGTGCAGTGTCATTTGTGCTAGAGCTAACTGAACGAAAATGTGAAAATGATTAGCCATTGGTTATCAAGTGACAGGAGAGAAGGTATGAAGTTGTAATGTTCTTAAGTTCATCCGGGTCACTCTTCTCGAAAGAGTGTGTTGGGTTCTTTATTAAGGTGCCTAGAGCTCCCCCATACACTGGACTATTCCAAAGAACTACCTGTATCATATCACTGTAGAGCCAGAAAGTATACTGATATCATGATGCAGCTTTGTACTTGTAGTAATCTGTATTTTTATATCCCAGCAAAATATACATGTTGCAGACATTTACAGTGTACTTGAACTGTGACGGAAAAAATGTGATAAACAATCTGAAATGAACGTTTTGAATATAGAAGATAACATACATGCAGTATTGATAATATAGAGCTTACCACGTGGATCAACCTGCTCCGTCTGTATTAGGAAAGACTGCACTACTACTCACTTATCAATGACCTGGTACGATCGTCATACGATTATATTCTTGGGATAATCCTGCGTATGTCTTACAAAATCCAGTTATCTCATTACAGAAAAGGCTATCTTGGGCCCTTGTCGGTAGTTGGACCTGTCACAGCCTGCGTGGAAATTCTACGACATCAAAATCTTACCACGACCTGCGCCGAATGTAGCAAGCGCCTGGTTTACCCTACCCAGTCAATCTCTCTTACTTCTTCCTTCACTTTGTTATCAAAGATGAGCGCTGCTATAAATATAATACTTTATCTGTTAATCGTCAACACTTATATAACATTCATCACAGTTGATCAGTGACTTATCCAGGTTAAGCATACAAGACTCCACCATACGCGGTGGTTTTCAACATCTAGACACAATGTATGGCCCACTGGAATGGATATACCATATAATCATATTATCCTTATTGATGGTAACTACCTGGTCGACCATCAGTATATCGCTACAGCAATGTTACATTCAACTTGTCACCTTCCCTGTATAACATTACATTTTATGAAGGCAAAACGGTTCCTAACAGAATACAGTGCATCTAATGAATTGTAGTCTGTTGGACATGCATATGTAAATGACTACAATGACTACAGGTTTATAGTACTAGTACTTCATTGTGGATCTGTGTTTTTGTGTGGCATTTCTACTTTCCACATTACCAGAAAATGACTGAAGAAAAATTGCTATCATTACCACGGTGCACCACACTCGCCCGGAATTGATTTCTATTACTTTAAGTAACATTTTAAGTACAGTTTGAAGTTTTTTTCAGTAATCTACTATTATTTCCTAGAACGTGGAGCAGAACCCAGTCGAAAGAGCGAGATGTGGGCCTACAAATGTTAATACGCCATCAATTTTGAATTTCATTAGTTTTTGAACATGTCGCTGAGAAGACGTTCCATTGGTGTGTTGCCGATGGTCCGCTGGAAGAAAATCGTTTCGATACGATCCGGTCCAACATGGCGGAGGCAGGGCAGCGTCAGAAGCAACCTGCCGAATCTGCGGAAACAAATATGGGGAACTTACCCTCACGTCACACGTCGTCATGTATGGAATGACGTAACGTACCGTTAACCAAGGGTTAAGAGTGGTTGCAAACCGGTATCGGCCCTGGTCCCGGTTCAATGAAGGTTAATCATGACAAAATGCCGGGGGTAGGGGGCCGGTACCGACTTCCAACCACCTTTGACCCGTTGCTCAAATCACACTTTCAGAAGGTCACGTGTGTTGTGTAATCTGATCCCTGAAGAAGACCAGAGGTCTGGTTGAGAACTTGATCTTGTTAACGTTGTGTGGGAAAATTGTTCAACTCTTTCCTGATGAATGTTTTGTGTTTGCCAATAAAATCCAGTCTTCTTTAGCTCAATCTGCAGGCACCTTTGTGGGGCTTCATCTCAGGTTCTATTGCCCAATCACTATTGACTGACCTGATGGGGTGGTTCCGGTTCTGACTGCGGGTGTGCTCGGCTAACATCAGCTGTGCCTGGTCCTGCAGCTTCTCCACCTGCAGAGGGTCCTTCAGCCCGCGGGTGTCTACAGACAAACACACGGCAAAGTCATCTTCAACACTACATTCAGGTATGTGGCTATCAAATATAAGCCAGTTCATGGGTTGAACTGCGCACGCGACGTGAACGCCAACAACTTGTCAACCGTTTCTGTCTAGACCAGGCCTGATACTTAGACGTCATCTCGTCTTAAGTTCTTCCCAATACTGTCCAGGTAATGAAAACGTCTTCTGTACTTTGTCTTGATATCAGTGCCTTGATACATTGGCAAAGCTAAGGATGTCTCAAGTAATTGAACCTGAACCAGGGGAACATATTGGACAGCAGACAAGGCCGAATCTTCAGCTCGTCTGTCTAATCCTGCTTTCAAAGGTCATGCAATCAAGCCAGCAGGTACTGACATCGATTTTGTGCGACTTAAAGGACTGCCGCGATACGGTTTGTAGATCGAGGAGAGTAAAAAAGATACGGAGTGTCGGGTGTGACCTTTTCGATGGTGTGTTTCTATTTTGATTCTTTGTCTAGAATAAAGAATCATTCTAGTCAGTCAATCAGCTGATCAGAACAATATCAAGTCATTTATTGTCTATAAATCAATTTATCAATGTATTTCATTCATAACCAACTGAAGTGGAATTGTTGTCCCTTTTGTTTGTTCTCGTTTTCATACCATATTTGTTCATTTCTTTTATTCGACATCGCTTTTATAAAACCCAAAGTTTAAATGGTGGCTGTACCTGGTTTAAAGAGCGCGACAGCCTTCAAACAGGCGAACTCGGAAGGGTCCACTTCCAGGGCCTTGAATCTGTCCACCATCTCCTGCAGGGCACGCAGGTCCTGCAAGGTGGCGCCCGAGCCGCCGCTCTGGGCATGCTCGGTTGGTGAGACGAGCGGAGAGGTGTCAAAGGGCATGGACCACTGGATGGCGCACAGGAGGAATAACTCGCCCCATCCTTCCTCCAGAAGGATAACCTGTCCATTAACAACATAATGTTTTATGTTAAGAGTCATTGCACCAGAAAACCAGGCAGAACCAGGCAGAGGCCGGAAGATGGGGGTCGGCCAAATCGGCTCATACTTTGTATGTGAGATAGGTATGATGAACTATTAACAGCCATATAGTTAAAACCCTCCAGCTATTTTTCGTTATGGAGTTCTGGGACCCCCCTCTGAGACCCTCAAAAATCTAACAATTTATGGCTGAAAATTACTGAAATTACAATGGATACCATGGTAATTCTGATAATGATATGAACATGGGGTTTCTTTTGTCACATAGCATGGGTCTTCTACTTTCACAAAACAAAAATTGAAGATGCAACATTGAAATTAAAAGGGTATACCAGGGGGTTACCAGAACCAATGAAATCAGAATTTTCATCTTTCTAAATTTTAGTCATTTTTAAGTACCCTTTTCTCCGTGACGCGGCAATTTTGATAAACGGTTTTACCGTTGCTGGAGAGAGGAACATCTGCTAATTCAAAAACAAGTGTCGTTTAATTGGGCCACATATACCGCGGGCCGTGAACGAAGGGTCTTTATGGTTTTTTTTCGGGTTTTGGACCATAATAAATTAGGTAACAACGTCTCTTTACGGGGTAAATCATGGACACTTTTTGTACAGCTGCATGGTATCAATGGACAAATGTTAAAAAATGATGAAAATAATTAAAAATATTCATTGAGGCTCTACATGGGGGATATAAGGATACTTAAAAAGCAAATTAAACTGATTTTACACAATTTTATCACATTTTATTTCAAATGTCCATGAGTAAGTACCTTTCAAAATCAATTTTGTGCATTCAATTTGTGCTAAATAGTATAAAGGCTATGTATGGGGGTTATCAGAACACCGTGTGTGAAAATAGCTACCATATACACAAGCCACATGGTGCATACTCGTAGATACAAGTACTCCAAATGGACAATCTAGCTATAGAACTAAGAATATGAGACTTTTAAGCTAAACACAACCGTAAAAACAGGCCAATTCAACTGAAGGCCACTGCAAAAATCACCCAGACCATCTAGGATCGCTGTATAAGTCAGGTCGGAAGATGGGAAGGTCTTTGAAATCCACTCATACTCAAGAGGGGCTTTTTCCCACTACCATTGGCTTTCTGAACAGTTAACAGTTTAGCATTTTCTATTTAGAATGAGCAGATCGTAAATGACCTTTAAGACCATGTGGCACAAAGGTGATTACAAAAGACTGTAAAATAACACAGCTATCGAAAGCATACATTCGATATAGTCTGGAAGTTGGTTTTAATCATATATATTATAATTGAGAATTTAAAAGTTTGCCCGGCGTTCCAACAGTGCATTTTTGGAGACGCTCCTGCGAGCTTCGCAATTGCCCGCCTCTGGCATCTATTTTTTCAAAACTTATCTTTGCAAAAATAAAACATAAATATGCAAAAAGTCTTCCGGGGCTGGTTTGTACTGTCTTGTCCGGGGTGCGGGGGCATGAAATTTGAATGTATCAGGAGAGCTGTGCATATTTATTATAAACGTCATTGACCATTACCTTGATTTAAATATTCTAATTGCTAATCATCTAAGTCAATAAGTCAATCATATTCATTTCATACTTAATTCTTACATTTTAAAACATATCATAATTATTATACGTCTGTGATCTATGATAAGTTAGTTCTCGAGTTGATAATAATTTACTTAGATGTAACATATCAATACTAACAACGACACTCATACACCTGCTAAAACCTGTCCTAGATATTAGTACAAATGCAGAATTGTTTTTTTTTCTTTCTCACTTGCCAAAGTCTCAAACGTACACATGTCGAAAACTAAATTTTGTTAATGTGCGCACAATGGTCTGTAGAGAAAATGGTCTATGTTCAAAATAGGACCTGCTATAAGTAAATGAAAGTGTTTTGCTATGTGCTTTTAAATTGTTCTATCGTCTTCGATGTTCCCAAGCTTTTTGCTTTAGCACATTAGATCATGAAAGGAGACTTTTCATCTCTCTTAATTTTAGTTCCTCAAAAACACCATACTTGCAGGATAGAGGATGTTTCGTTTCATTCAGAAACAAGTCTTGTCTAATTACTGGACCACACATAACACATAAATGGGCCATGGGGCTATTAGATAATACAAATCGATCAGATAAAATATCGCAGTAAATGGCAATATATGGACGTTTTTGTGTAGTTGGAGGAAAACCATGCATAGTACAAACCATGCATTGTCAAAAGTGATACCGCTTTAAGGGGGCTCTGCATGGGGGGGCATAAGGATACTTGAAAAATTAAATTAATCCAATGCTTGCATAATGACAATATCCAGCAATTTAGGCCTGAATTGTTATAAATATATCAAGGAATAGTCGATGATGGTACAGTCAATGATGGAGATACTCTTCTTATTTGAATTGATTGACATTATACTAGTATTGTAACATGATTCTAACTGGTCTTGGAATTTTTTTTGGTAAAAATTTACT
>NW_017803865.1:270057-300591 GCF_001625305.1 Branchiostoma belcheri | reverse complement strand
TTTTTTTTTTTTTTTTGAGATCGGGCGAAAATCAATGCGCGCGCGGATGTCATCCATAAAATTAAATCGGTGTGGCCTAATGAAAACGTCTTCTGTACTTTGTCTTGATATCAGTGCCTTGATACATTGGCAAAGCTAAGGATGTCTCAAGTAATTGAACCTGAACCAGGGGAACATATTGGACAGCAGACAAGGCCGAATCTTCAGCTCGTCTGTCTAATCCTTCTTTCAAAGGTCATGCAATCAAGCCAGCAGGTACTGACATCGATTTTGTGCGACTTAAAGGACTGCCACGATACGGTTTGTAGGTCGAGGAGAGTAAAAAAGATACGGAGTGTCGGGTGTGACCTTTTCGATGGTATGTGTCTATTTTGATTCTATCAATCTAGTCAGTCAATCAGAACAATATCAAGTCATTTATTGTCTATAAATCAATTTATCAATGTATTTCATTCAGAATTGTTGTCCCTTTTGTTTGTTCTCGTTTTCATACCATATTTGTTCATTTCTTTTATTCGACATCGCTTTTATAAAACCCAAAGTTTAAATGATGGCTGTACCTGGTTTAAAGAGCGCGACAGCCTTCAAACAGGCGAACTCGGAAGGGTCCACTTCCAGGGCCTTGAATCTGTCCACCATCTCCTGCAGGGCACGCAGGTCCTGCAAGGTGGCGCCCGAGCCGCCGCTCTGGGCATGCTCGGTTGGTGAGACGAGCGGAGAGGTGTCAAAGGGCATGGACCACTGGATGGCGCACAGGAGGAATAACTCGCCCCATCCTTCCTCCAGAAGGATAACCTGTCCATTAACAACATAATGTTTTATGTTAACTGGAAAAGGATGGAATCAAAATTACTTGAATTGATATTAAATCTGTATCGGTAATAAGTGAAAGTGCGACGCCATTAATGGGTCAGACAGAGGTGCCCTGGCGTTTGCATCAGCCTCCGTCCCGATTGACAGATGTTGACCCATTAATGACATCGCGAAGGAAGTTCAAAGGTACCTGGTCGCGGAAAGGCAGGTTAGCGAAGACCGGCAGGTTTTTGGCCCACTTGACGGCCATGAAGAGCAGACGTGCCGAGGCCTCGTAGATGTTCTCCTGGGCGGACGGGTACAGGTGGATGGCCTCGGGAACTTCAGGACGTTCGGGCGATACGCTAGTGACGTCAACGTACTGCTGGTCTTCGGCTGAAAACAACATTAACGTTAAGTCGGACAAAATATGCAGATGCAAAATACCAGTATACAAAGCATTTCTGTGATGATGATAATCTCTACAAAGTAAAATTGTTTTTAGGACATGATGTGATACTTGTATGTTTCTCCACACACCTTCTTTAGGCTCGAGCTTGGCACACGTCTCGGCCGTCATGAGGCTGGCCATGAAGCGGTGTCCGGCGGGCGGACTGCCGTTGACGGCGCGCTGTGTGTGGAGGATGGGGGCGGGGAGGGAGTCACGAGCCGTGGCGATCACAGCCGGGTCCGTGTCCATGTCGATTTGGTCCGGACGCACCTGAGCACTGTTACGGGGCTGCCGCTCATTTTGTACGGCTGAGAAAAACAAACAAACAAACAAAAGGTCTGTGAAATGTTACAAGGAAATATCCAACATAGCCATGGACTATCGTGAAAGCATTTACGAAATGACAGTTTTCTTATTTTTCTTTCAAGTTGAACGCACACAATTTTTGTACTAGTAGCTAAATGATTTTGCCAGATATAGTAATATTTACCTTCCCAAAAATTCTTAATGCATATTATGATGTTATAAATTTGTGGTGCAATAAAGTTTACAATACATGTTTATCATTGTACAATTGTACCGGTCATGACGTCAGAGTGGGTGTGAGGTGTGCGATTCAAAGCTGGCTTTGTTACGAAAACAACTTCAGTTCATCCGCTTGGCGGGAGGAATTAGCTGAAAATGGAAAGTCCGCATAAAAACCAAGCCATACAAATCTACTATTACAAGTCAATTAGCTCCCAGGGCGGAGGATGAACGGATGAAGCGTAGCTCGCCCTGCCCGTATCGGCAATTAGAATCAATTAAGTCGGTATGTCTGTACAACGTAAACACGGGGAGATCCGCGCCCGCCCCGTGATCCCTCACCCATCCTATAACCTCTCGCATGCGAATGTACCGCAGGGGAATCGGCGGCACGCTTTCTCTAATTGGCCTTAATGCTGCCACTGATTGAAGGGTTTGTGCTTCAGTGTGTAGACCGCGGGATTTGGTTTGTTGACGGATAAATAAGTCTCGCCGTGATGATCTTCCACGCTCGACGATTTGTAATTTCATTTGCGGGTGCGACGACTGCGGAAGCTGATTTTTGTTGAAAGCAACTTTGCTTTGAGGGAAAAAGAGGGGCGAAGACCTTTTCTGTTTTCAAAACACCACCTGCGAAATACAAGGCGCAAATTTCATAAACTAAGCTGCAGTTGATGTTTAAGTTTACTCCACGTTTTGTTTCACTGTGAATTTTTTATTCCTACTGGAGCAAACCACGAATTTTTTGTCGTGCGTGCGGTACTAAAAGTTGTGTTTTCGCCACAAACGCATCAAAAGGAACTTGAATTACCGAGTGGTATCCTCTTGGGGAGGACACACTATATAGGCACTTTGTGCGAAGTGCAATTTAAATTCCAGAGAAAAAATGTGACACTTTAAGTTCAAGTTCAGTAAAAGTGATGCCTACATGCGTGGTCGGTTTCCTGGCAATGACCAATTGTTAGAGACAGGTCTCGCCTTTCCTGTCAGAAAACAGGCGTCGGATTCATGGACTTAACGTTAAAAGTTTCCGCGATGAGAGAGGCTCCCCACTCGGCCACAGAGAGCCGTTTGTGCCAATGAACAGTGATACGTCCACGTGCGCGCGCGTTCTGGGGAGGTAAAAGACTTCTCGTGTGACGATACATTCCACACTACTGTACTACTGGATACACCGTCCTTGTTAAGATTAAAGAAAAGAAACTAACGTAAACAAAGGAATCGCGTGTGTGCAGACACGTGCGACCATCTGGAAATAACCGGACGTTTAACCCGTATCGGTGTGAAGTTCTCAAAGGCTAGACAACTGTTTCATTCAAATACATTTGCCAAGTGAACGTTGATACTGAGTTTTCCCTTTCATTCTGTTCTGCTCTCTTCAAACATTTATGTGTGCATTATAGGCCCATTACGCGTTACGTCATTAAGTTGACATTTTGCTTGTTTCTTCTGTGAATATCCTACAAGTTAGTTGTTGGCACGTCCTAGTCCAGACCACGTCGCCGCTCTGTTGCAATTGCAATATATCGTGACGTCCTAACGTGAGGACCCCAACGATGGATGCACTATACTACACTACACTACACTACACTACACTACACTACACTACACTACACTACTCTATACTATACTATACTATACTATACTATACCATACTATACTATACTATACTATACTATACTATACTATACTATACTATACTATACTATACTATACTATACTATACTATACTATACTATACTATACTATACTATTACTACACAAAACTTACCGTCCTTGTTCATGCCGGCAGCCAGGCATTTCTTCAGCCGGCATGCCTGGCACTGGTTCCGGTGGGCCTTGTCAATGGTGCACATCCCTTTTCCAGCCTGGCATCTAGACAGAATCAAATTACGTTTAGTTGCAAGGAATTCTTTCCTTTTTCTTTCACTCTCTCTTTCCATCTACCTGTGTCTGTCTGTCTCTCGATCGCGCGCACTAACCACGTCTTTTTATCGATGTAAATCAGATAATAGGGAGCCTTTACATTTCAGTTTGCAGGTGCTTGTATAGCCTAGAGATATCGTCAGTATCACATAGTTTATTTGTGAGTATTTTTGCAATGTTTTATTCGATCCACAGATTTCAGTCGAGCACCCGACAGGCTAGGTGACTATCAGGCACCATGGCCTCAAACTTCAACACGTGATGTCAATTTCTTACTTCTGCGCTTGCTCGCATGATCGGGCAGCTTTGGAGAACAGTTTCAACTCCAAGTCTGACTTCCTGACTTTTGGTCCTTCTCCAAGCCGAACCACCGCCACCACCTGCACTTCCCGCCCCGGCCGCACGTACGACACGCGTCTGTCAGCACGCGGAGGAAGCACGCATTAGAGTCCTTCCTGGCGCTCCTACCTAATTGATCTTGAACTTGGTTTTAAGTGGAGGAAAAGGCACTTTTACACCCGGGAGAATCAGAGGAAGTTGAACCGAACCGTGACCTTTGCTCTGACGTGGGAGGCTGCTCAGCGTTAACTACGTCAGACGCCAGACTATGATTGACAGGTGCAGAGCGCTGGCGATGGAGGAAGAAGGTTTGGATCTTCCCAGACAAGAACTGGTCTATTCCAATGATAAAATAGCCGCTCACAAGGTTATAAACATTATACATGGCACTTGAATTTTCCTAATCTTTCTAAGTACTACCGCTTTATGAGCTTCTCATAGTTTTTTTTTTCTTTTTGGAATGAACAGCTAAAATCCTCATCTTCAGATCTGTAGTTAGTGACGTCATCATAGCAGCTTATTCTGTAAGCACAGATGGAAATCAAAGGTCCTTTGCAGGGATATTCTTGAGGATTATGGATAGGCCCTTATCTTTGCTCTGTCGGCACAGTGGTAAGGCTAGGTCTGCGTTGTATTGGCGGCTATCGTCGACAGGGTACTAATGTCTGGCAGGGTCTGTTATCCAAACACCCCTCTCCGTACACACCCTACCATACCGAGCGTACTTCACATGTATCAAGTAATGAAGATGACTCATTTGAAATAAACAATTGTTCAAAAACATCCGAATATACAAAGCTATCTCATTGCGCCCGTTTGGAAGAGTTAAACACTCGAGCAAACTACAGCGTAAATAACCACCGATGGGAAGGAATGACAGGGAAGAAGTAACACCAACCTGTAGATGAGCTTGCGGCGCACACTGCGTTTGAAAAAGCCGCTGCAGCCGTTACAGGCGTAGATGCCGTAGTGCTTGCCGCTGGAGGTGTCCCCGCACACTTTACAGGCCGTGTGCGACATCAGCCGCTTACCTGCGACAAGACATGGCACGGTCAGACAGACCAGTCTCTGTTCTCACCTTACTACCTTGAAACGTACAGAACTAGCAAAATATTTCACTATCAGAAAAAAAGAAAAGAAGAGGAACATGGTCTACTGGATACCAAATGATTCAACTGCTGCCATGTTTCAAAGTTCACTATACTTGATTCTATGGTTTCTACCTTTCTCCGAGTAGCTTCATTGAGAGGTTATTCCAACATCATAAGAAAGATTCACAGGTATAAAGTCGAGCCGGTCGGCAGGAGCGTTCGGTATAATAGCGAGCACATGCCCAACTGTACCTTCAAACTTCTGCACTCCGGGCCGCCCCATGTCGTGCGGGAAGATGGCCTCCGACATACAGCCGGGATAGGAGTGTCGCAGGGTGCTGACGCCGAGAGTTGGAGGGCTGATGCTCCGGGGTCCGGGCAGTTCCATCCCGCCTGGCGAGCTCTCCGACCCGCCCATGCTGCCGGAGCTCGGGCCGGGGCTGCCCCCTGTGCTGGGGCCGGGGCTACCCTCCGCACTCCCTGTGGAGCTAGACCGCGGGCTCCCGTTACTCCCAATCCCTGACTCGCTGTTACCTGCATGTGGATCCATGAATCGAACAGAATGTTTCTAACAAAGTTCCGCCCAAAAGCAAACGGTTAAAGTTGTGAGGAAAAAAACAAGTACAAATAGCGTTTGTCTCCAGGAAATTAACGTTTACAGTAACGTTAAAGGTGACATGACTCATATCTACTCGTGGGAACAACATTCAACAAATCTGAACGCATGCGTGAGCGGAGAAACTCAGACCTCCCTGTTCTCATCGATCCTGATAATGTCGAAAATTTTCTCCAATCTTTCTTCTTTTGAATCACGAGTTTATCCAGTTTGTCTTTCTTCCCTTTATTTACTGTTTCTAACCAAGACTATAGACAAATTTTTGCACCTATTGTTTATTCGATACTAGTATTGTGTCGAAATCTGTATATTTCGGCATCGAAAACATAAATACAAAACATCGGTTTATGTTACCATATGCTCTCGACCGCAAATAATGGAATTTGTATTTTGAAAAGGCTTTAGCAACCTTGACACACTGTTTTATGCCATTTCTTTATTTTTTTGAAAATAAAGCGTTTTCTTTCGTTTGCGACAGGCTATTGGCAAAATATCTCATAATGGAGACTGGATTTTATTTCAGTACTATCTGTTTTACTGGACGTCTACGTTTCAAATCAGATTTGTGATTTTACTGTAGGTGGTTGAATATACAGGTACATATATCACAACAGTGATCGTTGGTTCAAGAAGTAATATTTTATTAAACTAACTATATGCGAAGAATGACATTTAGCTCCACATCTAATGAGAACAAGACATTCGACTTGAAACGCTTCCGTCGTGGAGGGTCCCATACAAAACGCGCACATTTTGTTTTAAACCTCTGTGGATATATTAGAGTCCCTTTGTTTATGATTGAAAGTCAAATTAAGTTTCCCTTATGATTAACCGTACAAAATCATCAAAGACTTCCTCTCAAACCGGGGAAATATTTACGTACAACGGATGTTGGTCTGAAAGCCGTGGTAATGACTTGTAATACCCAGTCCCGTTACGTATAAGTGTTTTTTTACCAAGGCTAAATATCTTTACCCTCTCTCGTCCAATTTCCTGGACCATAATTCATATACTTATGACAGCGAAGCTGAAGTACAATTTTCCCAGCTATTGTGCGGAGGGTGCCTATTTACTGTAGGTGACACCACCACTGACGCCACCATACGTTCCATCCATTCACCACACAATAGAGAATACGACATACTAAATGCGAGCTCGGATAATGGCTAATTCTCGCAGCCATTAAAACCCCGGCGGATTAAATTCGCGTGTTTGCGTTTGCAGCGGATAATGTCACGAATTAAGAAGTATAATTCGCCGGGGTAATTTGGGAAATGTAGATGTCAACACCCGGTGTCGCTCCTGTCACGCGAAAATTGCCAGCAATCGTCGGTAGGATTATACAGGACCGGGCAGCGTGCGCAAAAATGCCAATTTCACGTCAAAATGAAAACTTGCGAGGCTTTTACTGTGTACGAGAAAGGAAATAGCGGATGTAACTTCTATGACCTTACCGTTATGATATTATCAATGGTACTAACTATGGTGACTCGTGGTGATGAACTACATGTACATGTAGCTATGATATTAGCCCCTAAAATTTCTTTACGACACGACCTGATAGATTCAATGATAGTCCAAACTTTTCCCGGCCAACTTTGTAACCCGTCCCTCCGCCACAGCACGCCTGGACCATCTGACTTCATTACAATAACACTTCCTCCGGCCGTCACGTAGCTAGCTGATCGCCTAGTCTCTGCACGCCGTACCATCGGAAGCGCCCATTGTTGCCAACCCGTGATAGATTGACTTTTTAATTGAGAAATTGATTCCGAGAATGTTATTTTGATTATGATTTCCATTAAAGGACTGTATACTGCCATTCATACTGCCAGGGCCTAATGTACCAGTCTAATCTTGCGCGGGGCAGATTAAGCTAGCGGGAATTTAATTTCTTACTTTGTGTTGCCACTGAATTGCTGTTTGCGGTAGAGATGGGATCCCACGCCAATCTCCCCCGCGTTAGATCGACGTTTGAGTGACACCTTGCGAGCTTTTAGCCTCTTTACTTACACTCAGGATGGGAAAACAGCACTTTCAGAAGGCTTGCTAACAGAAGTCACTACCTCGCACTTACTTTAATGTTCATCCTTGTATTCATTTATTAGGTAAATTGAATGAAGAAAGCACGTCACGAAAAATTTGAACTCTCTGAAGTTTTCGCGCGATCATCATATACCTTGCATTAAAAACGTGCGGTATGGAGGCATAGTAAAGTTTCCCAGTGAGTTTAGTGTGTGTCAAATCTGCAGCCTTGCCATACATATGGCCATTTTGGCTGCATGGTTTGTAATGTTCATTCCCATAGATGCAGCCGTGCAGAATTCCGAACCAGGCCGTTCAACCACCAATTGCAAAACATAATTGGTTTAGAGCTGTGTCCGCCGGCGTGAACGCTCATCTGCTAAAAACGGGCGACCAAATTGATGCCTCAGCCGGGAAAAAGCACACAAGACGCTTTTGAATGACAGCTCGGTCAGGCGACGGTCCGTCAAAAAACGATGATGACACCTTCCAGGATTTGACAACCCCATCATGTGTAGATTATTGACGGTTGTTGCAGCCCCGGGGGCTTTTCTGTCATTACTCCGCTGTATTGCCATATAGCCGTGGTGGTCGCAGATGCTTTGCGTCTAATCCAATTCTCGGGTGCTCACTCGATTTGACACGCCCGCAAACAATGAGAAAGCCACGGGATAATGTCGTTTGCTCCCAGCTAATTAATTTATGGTCTTTTAACGAATAGCGGGGCAAAAGACGGGGCCAAAATTAATCAAGAAACCACAGGATCATTTGAAGATCAGTGTTTCATTCACTGGGCGCGGAATTGTGTTACAACCAGAGCTGCGCAAGCAAGATTCAATTTTCAGTTGGTTGAATGTGGTCGAAATTTCCAAGGCCCAAAAGTTGACCCACGAAAAGTTCTGCAATTTCGCCGATGTACGCATAGGAAAAGCAATGCTTGTTGGAAAGTTCCAATAGCTGGTATGTTAAACGTTCAGTTCCGTTTTATCATGAAGCAGTCATGATTAAAAACCATCATTGGAATTAAATCTTCTTCATATCATCTGAGAGTGTAACATACAAACGTCGCGAAGCTCTTACATGTATATATAAAGGAAAGAGGTCTGAAGAAATAGTATGCATTGTATTTTTAAAGCTCCTATATACTTCAAAAAGCGTTTGCTTTCATATCACTGTGATGTCTATCATGATTTTCTGGCCATCATTATTGCTCCTGACAGTATGAAAGTAGATACATCTAACCATAAAATGTCCTTGTGATCTGCAGTGTAACTGTCCGCAGACGATAGCAGTGTACATGTGTTGTACTGTACTTGCTTCCTGTTCAGATAAATAATCCATGAAATCGGTACTTTCCGTCATATGTGGACTTTGGATATAGGGGTAGCCAGTTCTGGGAATGCTGACACGTAGACGTACAGATTTATATAGGTATATGTTTTGTAAGAAAGGGCCCTCCGAGCAGTCAAGATAAAGGGACTAGTGCGGCAGATACGGTAGTTTTATAGTCATGATAGTGCACTGTGATATCGTTCTTCGGGTTGCTCCCAACAGACAGTGCAAAAATTCCTAATGTAACGTCATGGGGGTAATCTAATTATTTCACAATGACTTATGCGAAGTCATATTGGAATTTTCCATTTCAATGTAATGTGTGGGTTTTTAATTCATGATCAATAGTTCATCATCATGTTTAGATAATGGTCATCTATGAGAATTGAATATTTGATACTGTGTGTTCTATGATTTGACCAGAAAACGTGCATGGCATTTAGACCTTTAGCTTGCCCACACCATGAATTTTGTTTACAACCTCAAAACTTCCAAAGCCTCACTCTGCAAGATCTAGAGAAACCATATGTTAACCGTCTTTTGTTCCTTTACCAGCAACTAACGCGTGTCCAAACACAAGCAAAGACAAGGTAAAGGTAGATTTTGAGATAATTAACCATTGATGGTTAACAATTAACCGCTCTTAATGTTCGTGTACATATTCATTTACGAGTTTTGAACGGAAAAACCTATAGACTTTTTGTCGATAGATTAGGATTGCAACACAAAGTGCTCCTAGTAGATCGGTAATATGACTACCCGTAAACGACACAGAAAAAACTCTACCTGCTATGGTATCGTCCACTCTGGTCGTATATCGAGACCACGGTTTATTAGCTAGCGGTTTTGGACTTTTGGATGACATTGAAGATCAACCGCTAGATTCTGAGAATCATTTCTATGGATCTGGCTCCTTGCGCTGCACGAGTGCTTTATTTGCAATGTACTGTTAACATTGAAGATAAAATCATGAGACAAAGACGAATAACCACTGCACTTACAGCACCTTGCTTCTGTTGCCAGCAATCATCATATCAACTGAATTTTAACATTGGCTGCTGCTTCTCGTCTCTGCCTGATAACGTCTTGAAACAAGTTGCAGAAGGTCTGCTTTGAAAAGAATTCGCAGGAATGCGCAGCTACAACCTGGGAGGCCAACACTTGATACCCCTGGCCTGGGCGGGATAAGGTGCCTGCTGTCCGCGGTGAGAGCGGCTTTCAAGCAAACAGCACACCGAAAACAAAGCCCTGACCTGCGGCCTGCCGTCGTCACCTGTACAGACAGATTTCCGCCGTTTCTCCCTGAGACAAACCACGTGGCGAAGACGCTATTAAAGCGGGCGTACCTTTAGTGTAAGACGATGGCTAAGGGATCACATTAAGGCATCTCTGCATTCCGGAAGTCCTCATTTGTCACTTGTAAGTGCGGACAAACTGCTCCTGGCTGCTGACATCGGCGCGGTTTAATGTCCGCCACTCCTGGTCTTCTTAGGCACGAGGCACTGGACAGTTTTGGTCTCAGGCAATTGGAAGAACAAAACCTGACAACATTCCTTCTGGTGGTTTTGTGAGCAACCGCAATGCGTTGGACGCTGAACTTTCGATCATGTAAGGGAATGATTTCTCCGTCTCATATCCTATTCCAAACAATAACACAATAATGTAAAGGACTTCACTTTCTTAAACATCCAAACCTCTGACAGTAATACCGTTGGTATCGTACTTTTATTTTTGCTATGAAGCGCACGTAGTAATGAAATAGCAAAAGATTATACGGGACAAGTATAAGGGTTGCTAAAATGACTGCCGCAATATTGCTGATCTTCTGCGGAGAATCTTTAAGTATTGATATGTTGACATCCGTGCAGCAATATGCTTATCACCAGCCGAACTGTCACGTCATTTTCAGAAAGAACCGAACAAGACTGTCAAGGGCAGATCTTGGATCCAGATTCTGTAGTCTCATCTTTTAACTTTTTCATGTTAACAAAATCTGGGATGGACATCTTTATCGTTGTTTTCTGTAGGACGATTTCTAACTTCTATTTCTTACACAAGAAAATGGTGGACTTACCGGAAATAACAATGGAAAATCCTGTTTCAGAATGCATTTTGACAACAGAGAATTCGAAGGACTTTCAAGATATTTCTGTTTTTGTTTAGAGACATTCCTCCATAATATTACATTCACCAATGCATGAAGGAGGACGCGAACAAGAGTCACACTACGATTTTAAGTTCGGACTTGTGCTTTACCATTACTATCCTTAAACCTAAGAGTAGACAGGTGCCTACATGTGGTATAATGACAATCAGCCATATCCTCGCGTTTTCATAACTTTGGACCGTTTTCAATAGGTGAATACTATACTTCTCAAGTTCAGTGCGTGATACAGGCAGTCACAACTATGATGGCGTATTTCGGAGACTAAAAGCTGCGGCGGGAGCCTTTTGTCTGTATTTTTGCATGTAGGGACGTAGAAAGATTAAAGTTAGAGATCTGCTTTAATTTAGAAGAATAGTATCATTGCACTCTTGTAGGTACAGTTCTGGTGCATAAAACTTGTCTGATTGTAACATACATTCAATGTTCATGTCGATAGGGGTCCATACGATTGGGTTGATCAAGACGCCAAGACGCCACATCTAGTCAGGGCCATAGCTATTCCAAAACTGAGCTTCATTTAAAACATTTTATTTGCCGTTTCTCCGTGGTGCCATCGGTAACGCAATCCAGTTGGTGAGCCGCCATATGGGACTAATTCTTAGGAGGCTGCAGTCATTTCGGACGGGGACGTAAAGCCTGCGGTCCTCTGTAACTCGTAAAAGAACCCAACACACTTATCTTGAAGAGTAGGGGTGATCTGGTGATCTGAAGAGAAGCCGAATCTACTTGAAAAAGCACCATGCATGCTTCACCTAAGTATAGGATGACTGCTTTACCCTCTATTTTTCTTAACGAAATTTTCAGGTGACATCTGCTGCAGCTTGACTCACAACTCGGAGGCGTTGTATGCACCACACCAGCTACGTCCCACCCGCTCGGATACAGATCGCTATACATACACTGTGATACACATATGTAATGCTCCTTTTCCAGGTTTTCTTCTCACATTGTGAGTTTTCTTGCGTACTTTGACGATATCACGAGTTTCGAATTCTTGCCACAACTACATTGTATGCTGTAAGATCAAGGAGTTTCAACCACATACTTTTAAGACTGCGCATATATATTTTGGAGAGAGACGTAACACTTAAATCTGCTTATCACTTGAACCGACGTTCGACGCTCAGAGACATTCCTATTGAAAAATAAATTAACACAATCCTTCCTAAGTCTAAATTTGTACCCAAACCGTACCGTACGAAACAGAGCATTACTCTATTAGATTGTAGATCCCAAAGGCGTCTGTCTTGAAGGCGTACAAGTTGGGCGCTGAGCGTCCGGCCATGTTAACAAGACTTTTCCATTTGTGACGGCGGTGTGTTCATCAACAGAGGCCCTGTGGTAAATGATATCCCGATACTACAAGGGCCCTGATAGTAAAACGGCGATGAAGCCGCGGCTAATCATTGTTCTTTGACACCTCGTGTCCCAAACCCTTTCACTGACACGATTTTACCATCTAATAGGAAAATCCTCCAGGGGCTTCAGTCATTCTGGGCGGTAGGACAAAAGGAGACGCACCCAGCTAACACAAACATAATTCCGACCAGATTCTAATGTTCTCGCTTCAGTTGGTCTGGTCACACTATTTGCAAATAATATTTAACATCTCTCACTAACAACTATAACACATCTCAATTCGACGCGCTTTACTTCCACCCATTGCACCTGCACAATACAGCTATTGGTAAACTTTGTCATCATGTTTTCCTGTGACCTTTAAGCTTGGTTATTGCCTTCCCCAAGGGAAATGTGACTATTACACTCCAACACAAAAAGTCACGAATGTGATTTGGAATCATAACAGCTATGTATAATTCGGTCTGGAAGACTTCAAATTTGCTTGTATTCTAGCGAGATGTGTTGGGTTGGTTCTGCGGGCGACATCGCGCCCTGTCCGCGCTTGCTATCGGTGGATGGACCCCGCGAAACCCCGGTGTCGTTTGTCTCTGTCCCGCCTGTGACATTTAAAATCGTGGCAAGCAGGCGACACCGACGTACAATTTGGAGATAGCCCATTCTTCTCCGCTATGTCAGCCTCGAAACAAATGTCCCGTACATATCAGTGATTTGGACAATGGATTGGGTGAGTCTCAGCGCACCCATAACCTTAGCATCATCATTTGCTTCATAGATGTGCCAAAATATACGAAAATTGAGATTTTATGGTTTTTGTCAAGATGTTACATCTCTGCATGATGGATCATAATTTAGACTTCTGGAGGGGTTTGAAACCATCAAAACATTGGCCAATTAGTCCAACTTTACCTAATAAACACCGATGATATGTCAAAATATTGCATTTAATTCACAAAAGTATGTATACATTCACTAATCCCTGTTCTAAACCACAATGTATATATAGCCATGAGTTAAGACGGTATACAACTCACCGTTACTGTTCATGACTGGGACGCACTACTGTGTACGCTGAGGTGGTGAGGGAGGTTGGAGGCTTGGCGGGAACTCAGAGATCGTCTGACGCTGACTCCGTGCAGCTGGAAACTGGAATGGCAAAGAAACGCCTGAGCGCTCCTGACTTTGTGGACCAGACTTTCCCCGTCAAGCCAAAGACGTAACAACTCAATATGCCTGGTGTTCAACACGGCGGAGGGCCATCTCTGATTTGAGTACACCTGCTCGGGCGGCCTTCTCATTGGTCGAACGATCAGGGGCCGGATGGCGCAAGCAACAACTTCTGTGATTGGCTGACTCTATGGTTATGCCATTGTTCGGCTAATGCTAAGTTTATGTCGACAATCGTGGTGCCATGAAGGGCTTTTGCAGTTTGTTTTAATGTTGCCTCCAAAAAAACTTGGTATACCCAAGAGTAATATATTCAATGATATATGATGATTTCAATGGCGCGCACACACCGTTCAAGCTGTAAATATATTGCACTTACTTGTAGCCCAAATGATGTCTGATCTAGGAAGGTTGTCCTCCTCTGTAGCCTAAATCATGAGTGAGATCTCGAGAATTAATTATAAGGTATTCATAATAGATAAATGTCAGGTTGAAGATTTTAACACCAATAGCTCCTTATTCGTTGGTTTAAACCAACAACTAATAAACCAAGTCGCTTTGTGTAGTTGGAACATTTTGATGATGACTTGCCTACCAGAATTTTCTCTCGGACCAGAGACATTATGTGTATAATGTCCTTGCTCGGACTAAACAGACAATTGAACGAAGGAACGAATGAGCGAACGAACAAAACAAGTCATTTGAAGCAAAATTATAATTTCTGCCTCTTGAGCAGATCAGATTATCAGAATTTGCAATTCAGATTATGACAGTGAAGTACTTTATCATTGAAGAACTAAAACAGTCGTTTATTATTCATTCATTGATTTGTCCACCGGTGCACCGGCAACTGCCCTTAATGTTACCAGCGCATGCGCACATCGTTCAACCAACATGGCGGAGAAGTAGACAAAAAATCATGGATGTTGACGTTGTGAGGATGATTATGTCAGATTACAAGCGAGGTAAATACTCAGTTCTACACACAGCAACCTCGCTTTACTTATTAGAAAGCATTTGTGCTTGGTCAGGGTTGCTTTAATCATCTTTACACGTATATAACGCTACAATATCCCGCAGTATATGTCCTTGGTTCCCCCTTCCGTTCTAAATTATGTTTTGACTGTGTTTTGGTATTTTATTCCATGGATATTTAAGTTTTTTCTCTCCCCTCTTCCGTTTCATTTTAGACCCTGATTTCTGAGTGTGGATTTTGCTGTGAGGAGACCCGATATGCACTACCCCCAATACGAAACTGATCTCAGAGGTACAAATAATGTAGACTGCCATGTCTAGCTAGTTTGACCCCTCCCCCTTTGCGTAACCATTCCGTTTTACTGTACCTTCTCCATATCCAAGTTTTTACGTGAAAACTGTAGCAACTTTCAGACTAAAAGAAAGCCTGTGAAATAATTCACTTATCAATTGCAGTTCTTATTATTAGTTTTCATAATAATGTTTACTGTCTTGTTTCTGTGTTATGTTGACATTAAACAGGGGCTCGCCCAGCTGGGGATTTAGTGGACCCAGAGACAGAGTACAAGACAAAAAAGGGTAATGTCGTCATCTTAATTATAGCACAAAATATTTAACCACAGTGCAGGTATGTGCATGCCTACCACCTGCACCTAACCTGCACTGGGCCACATGAGGGTTGTGTCCAGGTTAATGTGGAGCACCGATCGATTTGCAAATTATAAATTGTCAAACAGAGGTACAGCTTCTAAGGCTAAAGGATCCATTTTCATTTCGGTGTATACAAATGTGCTTCATACTAGCTAGCTGCAATGTTGACAAGCACTTTCTGTGCGTTTATTTCTGTGCGTTTATGTGATGCGCATGTCACATTTTCATTCCCAAAGTATTGCAGTTACATAACGTATAAATGCAATGCCATGGGGTTGATTGAACTTAGACTTTATTGACGATGTCTTCAATTCTTATATTTAGTACCTTTGATAAGGAAATGTTGTTTCTCCGTGCAGTGACAGAACGGTTCTCAGAGAACTTACACATCATCGCCAACGAGCCCTCGCTGGCCCTGTTCAGACTACAGGAACATGTGCACAAGTCTCTCCCACAGTTAGCAGAGCAGAAGGTATGACCATACCACATATACAACCATACCACATGTACAACCATACCAAATATATAACCATACTACATGTACAACCATACCACATGTACAACCCTACAACCATACCACATGTACAACCATACCACATGTACAACCATATCACATGTCAGGTACAACCAAATCACATGTCATGTACAACCATACCACATATACAACCATACCACATATACAACCATACCACATGTACAACCATATCACATGTACAACCAAATCACATGTCATGTACAGCCATACCACATATACAACCATACCACATATACAACCATACCACGTGTACAACCAAATCACATGTACAACCAAATCACATGTACAAGGAACATGCGCACAAGTCTCTCCCACAGTTAGCAGAGCAGAAGGTATGACCATACCACATGTGCAACCATACCACATGTACAACCCTACAACCATACCACATGTACAACCCTACAACCATACCACATGTACAACCCTACAACCATACCACATGTACAACCCTACAACCATACCACATGTACAACCATACCACATGTACAACCATATCACATGTCATGTACAAACAAATCACATGTCACGTACAACCATACTACATATACAACCATACCACGTATACAACCATACCACATGTACAACCATATCACATGTACAACCAAATCACATGTCATGTACAGCCATACCACATATACAACCATACCACATATACAACCATACCACGTGTACAACCAAATCACATGTACAACCAAATCACATGTGCAAGGAACATGCGCACAAGTCTCTCCCACAGTTAGCAGAGCAGAAGGTATGACCATACCACATGTGCAACCATACCACATGTACAACCCTACAACCATACCACATGTACAACCCTACAACCATACCACATGTACAACCCTACAACCATACCACATGTACAACCATACCACATGTACAACCATACCACATGTACAACCATATCACATGTCATGTACAACCAAATCACATGTCATGTACAACCATACCACTTATACAACCATGCCACATATACAACCATACCACGTGTACAACCATATCACATGTACAACCAAATCACATGTACAACCAAATCACAGTCATGTACAAATAATCTATAATAATCACATGTTTAATCAAATTAAGAATACACTTGTATTATTAAAGCATGGTCTGGACAAGAGCTGTTTGGAGCCTTCAAGATCATATTTGACCTTGCACACACATGTATGCAGTTCAAACTGAGTACCAGCTTAATTGCATGTAATTACTTTTGCATACATGTTCATGTATGTGCTAAAATGGGTTTGATCCTACTGGCCTGTGGAAAGTTTCTGGTTGATAAACACCAAAAATTGATGAGTTAAAAAATAGCTTTAAGTTACTACATATATGAAACTAAACATGTTTTGTTTTAAATATTTAGCATGACTTGCAGAGTATAGAGAACCAGGTGAAGGGAGCTGTCTATGACACACAGTATGCTATCAGGTAAGCAGGGCTTACAACTCATGTTTCTGGGAAATAAGTGCACTGCAACTTTTAACCTTAGACGTCAGAAGCATGGAATGCATGTGGCACAGAGTAAAGTAGAATGTCAGCAAAGCCTAATTACAAACCTTACTGTCACTACTAGTAACTCTCCTCAGAGCTTGAATCTAAAATTCTGTAGCTAACAAGTAGTGCAACAAACATATTCTTGTCAAGATTATGCTGTATATTAGTGTACAGTCTAGTGGAAAGGGAGCCTGCAGAAATACCTGCAGTGCTCCAATTTTACCTGAATTATACCTGAACTGTATGAGATATGTATATCTCATATGTATACCTCATACAAGTGAAAAAATCTGGGATCAACATGCCACCGGCAGTTAATGGTCTCTAATTATAAAGTGTAGGTGGCCCTAGGATGATGGGTATCTATGGACCAATCAGAAGGCTTGTTGCATGTACACCCCAGTTGTCTGTTAATGGTATTGTTTTAATACTCATCAGCATCCCGAAGCTGCTTTGTTGACATTTCCTAACATGAAATACCGGGGACACTTTAATATATGTACTTAAAGTTTACCACTCAGTCTTCATGTTTCCGTAGTCCATGTAGCTGACATCCCTATATGGTCATAAAATGTACCGCCTTGCTCACACCATCCCTTTGTGTTATTCATGTCAAAGGCATGTCCGCCTCTTTGAAAGTCTGAGCTGACACGTGACGTCATTTAAAATGATAGATTGCAGTCAAGATTCTAATAATTTTTGTCCGGCTTTGTGGCTAATATTTGCTGTGTGGACATCGGTAGAATACCAGCGGGGGATGGCCATTGTAGCACACCGCCCTCACACGAGTTTGTGGCATTTGTCTTTGCTATTCCCCATGCACAGTTTGTCAGCAACATTGTTGTGCCATGCTCAATACTTGATGAATTTTTGGGTCTTTTCACACAGGAATCATTGACATTTAAGGCACACAATGGGTGATCAAACGTTGCATCATATTTTATATCCCTTTCTGTTTGCTCCCTGCATTACTATAATCTGGCTTATTTGGGGAATTTCAATTATTCATAAAATAACTCATTGCACATCAATGGTTTTTCATACTGTTAGACCCATCCTAATATTGTCTATCATAAATAGAGATTAAATGGCAGTATATGATTGAAGCTAATTTTCTGACAAATCCACAATGTCCAATCATTAATTTGCACTCTCGTTGATCAAAAGGCTTTTCTACTGTGTGAAAAGAGGCATGGAACAAACCATTGTAGAGACATCAGTGAAAGAACAAGCAGTCTGGCTTTATTAAAAGGATAATCCTATTGTCAATAGAGTTGCTTTGTCCCTGGTTTGTCATATCGTCTGATTGTGTGCAAGATTTGTCCTTTTTAGCAGATTGTTTCCGTAAGGTTTGTCATGCGACGTTGTCATACTTTTGTTTGTACTATTTGATGCATAGCATTGTAAGTCTTGCATTCATGCCTAACACTAAGGATTTAGAGAGCCCTTGTCATTTTGACAGAGCTATGTAAAAGTTAGTCAAAATGATCTTATTTATGAAGTTGCAATGATATTGCATAGGATATTAGATAGGAGAAAAGAGGTCTACATTGAAAAGTGAAAATAAGTGAACTTATTTGGGAACTTTTGCATTTCAACTTTAACTTACATGTCTGTGGATCCCCTAATCACTTACAATGTAGGTCCCCATACCTGGCTACTTACTGGTAAAATTTTCAATTAATTATCAACTTCTAAAGCACTAATGAATTACAAAAATATTTGTTTCTTATAGTGCTGTAGAAGCAGTGCAGAGAAGCAGCCAGCCTCTGTCCAACATTTCTGACCTGCTGAGGGAAGCTACCTTCTACAAGGAGAGACTAAATGAAGAAAGGTAACTCAAGGTTTCAGACACACATTTCTGGTAAATCTGATACATTGTATTACCAGTGATGTGAAATTGCACCCTAGAAGAATTGAGGAGGCCTATATTTTGTACTTCTGTACCTAATGGTTAGTTTAAAATCTTTGCTTGAAATCTCCTCCACAGCAACAACTGTAACTCTTTCTTCAACCTTTTGCAGTAGAAAAGCTGGAAACAAGCCTCGGGTCAAGTCAGGTTCATTCACATCTTCCAGTAGCAGGGAGGCTCATCCTTCTGGTAAATACCATCATTTTCTGACTAGGCCTAGGGAAATTAATGTTGTGTTGCTTTTTTTTAATTTTTATTTTAATTCAGATGCATGCTCCATTATTTTCCTGCAAAAATTGGACAATCATGAAATTATACTTGTACAAGGCATATGACTGCCCAGTCAAACAATGAAGCAGTTATCAATAAGCAATAAACCTTGCTGTTTGGACATTGTGTTTTTGTGTGTTCTTAACTGTTCCCACTACTGTATTTCAGTTCCTGTTTCTGGGTACGTGGTGTCACTAGAGCACTAGCCTAATGGTAGGTCCATGTGGTTCCAATAGTTAACAGCAGAGTCTGAGATCTAGAGCCTATCACTGTTTCAACTTTATCACTAACACAACAGGTATGTTTCCTTTCTCTGTTTTCCTCTGTTCAAAAAGGGTGCTTCTAATTTTACTTGCACTAACCTGCAAATAAAGGTGGTGTTCTCCACCCTTTTATGTCAGCATACTAGTACTGAAGTGACGTCTGATTAGCATTGTTTAATGGCTATTAAATTAGAACTGTTTTTTAGCTATTTAGTATTGATTTAGCTACTTAACACTGATAATAAGCTTACTCTGGTTTGCTGGTAACTGTGACATTTAATAATGTGCAGTCACTGGCTGCTGTTTCCATTTGAACTTTCTGTGGAACATCAGAAACAGCAGTGAAAAATCACAATGGATTAATCACTGTCCTTGTTGTGATTATTGTCAAGATGGTGATTTTTCATTAAGCCAAAACAATGTCTGAAAATCAAGAAGAAGACAAGAACACCATCACTGAGACTCATCTGCTACGGCGTAACCTTTCATCATTAAATTCAACTTAACTCTTTATGAAGTCATTATCTAACAACTTTTCAATTAAAGCAGACTGACCTTTGCATCTTCCATACACCTCTTGACAAGTGTTCTTTAGTGGATAGAATGACATTCAAGCTGGTGTCATAACCATGGCAATGCCAAATACACATGTCGGGAGTCATTTTAAAGATGTCTTTGGTAAGAAGGTCTGTACTTAACCGACAATTTTGATCAAAGGAGCGTGAGCCAGAAAATGTCAGCAGCAGTTTTTTCTCTAACTTATTATAATCTGACAATGTAATATTACAAAGTACTTTTCAAAGAATACCAGATTTGTATTTTGGATCAAGAAGCATTGACACACTGCAGCTGTTTACTGTATTCTTTCCAAACTGTTTAGAAACTGTGATACTCGTTTTAAGTAAGTGAAATCCCATCTCAACTAATATGGTATTGTCTCATGAAAATTTATTTTGGTCAAGTGTAGGTCAAGAGAGTGTTATGTTGCATAGCAATAATCTGATCACATTTTGGTCTGACGACTTGAAGCATTGATCATGGTAACTCAATGCAAACGTGTTACAAGTGTTGCTGTGATTGTGGTACGTAGATGTAGATGTTATTCCATGTTGTTTCATACACATGTACCTGAGTTATGATGTTGTATATTGTATACCAGGCACAGCATTAACGCTGACCCGCCGGACGTTCAGATGAGCCCTGTGACGGAGAGTCTTCCCGTGTTCCGTGGCCTGGAAGTGTCTATTCCTGCTATCCCAGAAACAACAACACAGGACGATGACATGGACTTGGTGCCAAAGTCCTTTGATTGATGGGAATGAACTCTACAGCTTCAGAATGTTCAGGCAAATGTGAGATTAGGGTCACATTTGGACTGTGGAACCTCATTTTCTAATATCATATACATGCATATTTTCTATCATCCTTGAGAGCCCATACTTCATCACAATTGAACTGCAAAAGGCTATGATCAGTCCAAAGGTACAGTGTACTTGAGACCATCTACATGATCAGGCCACACTAGCCACCACTTGGAGACAGAGGTGTGGGACTTTTGACCAATTGCTGATAATGTGCTGTATGGCAGTCAACAATTTTTCTCATATTGTGTTAAGAAAAATTTAATCAGCTCTGTTCTGCCAACACAGATCAATTTTCAACATCCTATGATTCATGCCTGGAAAGTTTTGCATATTGTACAGACAAACATCATCATGTTATTGTAACCCAGCAAAAATTGATTTTTTTCACAGATAACATTTAGATTATCCCTAGAATCCAGTGAGTGAGGCCCCAGTCCTGTACTAATCCTCAGGCCGTGACCTGGTCAGTACATCCCCATCTCTACCTTTCATGTTGTGATAACTCCAGCCTCACTAAGTCTCACTCATCCCCCACTGGGAGCTGGGGAAGTTGACCAGAGATCACAGTAAGCTCTTTACCTCCACAGTAAAGACTTTCTAATGTGTCGTTAATCTGGGCAATTGGTAGCAGATCATCTGTTCTATCATCTCCACACGATTAATTATTAACCACAGGGAAGAAAGGGATAGGAAAGTTGACAACATTGTAATGAAAGTATGGACACTTCAGCCTATGGTGGTGGAATGAATACTAGTATACTTGCTTAGCATGCAAGTACTACATGTAGTCCAAATGGAAAAGAATTTCATTGGAGAAAATAGATAACATACAATGCCTGACATACAATAAATAAAACAAATGCCAATATTTTTTCAGAAATTATCAGATGCCACGCTTGGTCATTTATGTTGATTTATGCCTTGTAAATCCAAGTATCAGAAAAAAATACCATGCTAACATCTACTTATAGAATAAAACTGAATGGTAGGCAAGCCCATGGTACAACGTACATAAACACATGGCCATGACTCTGCACCATTTCTGGCAGTATAAAATACTGGTTATTACTGTAAGCAATTAAAACAGCAGCCACATTATGGTCTGAAAATGAGAATTTTTATTCAAGTGGACTGGCAACTATAGTCTTTTTTAGTCAACATTTTTTGTACATTTGTATTTGTTCATATCACTTGGCCTTGTTACCTGAAAAGAAAGAACAACAAAGGACGGCAAATTCGACCAGTTTAACTGTGTTCTTGGAACATACTACATGTATATGTACAACAATATGATATTTACAACAGTCCCTCCCTTTTCTACATTTCAATCGTAAAGAAAAATTATCTCTTTGTAACTAACTTTATTTGTTCTGCAACATCTCATGCCTTAAAACTAGAGGATATCAAAAAGTTTTCCCTGAAGTGGCAGTACATGTAGGTCCAACAAAGTTACTAGTACCATTCACGGGATGCGTGCGGTACAAAAGGGACATCTAGTGATGATGATGTGTACTGCACCTTGAGCGGTGCAACAGTTTTCACCGAACTGTGCACGTCTTTTATTGATTCCCCTTTGCATCGCTGTGCCCAGTACATGTGAATGTCTCATGAACAGAATATTGAAGTAAACATTGGTGACAATTTGCGCTGCTGTCCAAGCCCTATTCGTACAATATTCCGCTTTCTACACAGGCACGGCTTTCAACCGTGTGGTAATGCTGTAATGGTACAGCTTAGCCGCTAGAGGTTGTTCGTGTACTGCAGCAGTCGTCTCCTAATCTTAGCGAGAGTTGTATTTGTCCAGGACCAGACTAGGTCCCACTGATATCGTAGAGCCCACTGATATCGAATCAACATTTTTACCTAGTAGAGTTCACTCAAGTATCTGTCGATTCTTGGTCTCATGGGTAGACTCACGAAGAGAAGAAAAACGTTCCAAACTTGACTAAATCCTGGTCCAGCAGCACGTGTTATACCAGTGTGGAAAGTTCGCTGCTCTGAGAGTCGAGGCGCTTGTTCCCGCCAGTGTCTAACGTGTAGCTGCCGTATTTGGAAGCTCCCGTCTCCCTGTCCCATGTGTAACAACTCATCACAACAACAAAACCGACGAACAGCAGCCCGGCTCCCAGGATACACATCCCCAGGATGGACGGGAAGGAGTGGGTCTGGAGCACCATGAACAGACCGATGGCTGGGAGAGAGAGAAAAGCATATCAACAGTACATATTTGATATTTTACAGCCACCGACGTCAAAAAGTCAAAGCAATGACGTTACTAACTACAGTGTACTCAATGCCAGAAGTACCGAGGAAGGTGTCTGATAAACACAGAAACGTAAGCTAGGTAAGACAAATTTTGGTTGTGCAAAAGAGAACTTAACTATATCCTGTACTCAATGTAGGATTACATTGGGGCAGCAAAGTTCTGGATAATGAAATGTTTAATGAGAGAGGCGGGATTCCCCTGAAGGCAATTAGATTTTATCAAATAGAAATGATGTTAATGAAAACAAGCAGAACGGCGTCACCATTTATTCTTTGTTAGGTAATCCTAATGACGTCACTTACCGACGAACAACAGCGGTATGCTGACAAAGAACGAGGCTGTGGCGATGAATCTCGTTCCCACAGACTTCTTCAGCAGCTTGTACACCCTGTGTGGAGAGACACGCAAAGGAAGTTGTCAGGTTTTGATGTCAACAACAAGGGTGTAAAAACTTACTGTCCTCTTGCAATGTTGGTACCTTATAATAATATGTCACCAATTAAACAATAACAGGTACTAGACGAAAACACCTTTTATAACCGAGGATGTTACAGCTAATGTTATTTTAAAAGGTTCGGTGCCCTTTTTTCTGTTACAAGTAGGTAATCAGAGGGAACATGAAGTTGAAGGCAAACAGTATGAAGTTGAAGCCATCCATAAAATCATACGTGTGGCCTTAGTAAGTACCGAAGTCAATAAGCCTAAGATAACAGTTCATCTCTCATTATGTAAAAGTAGCCGGAGTTAGATGAAAGGGTTGCATCTATTGTCTGTTTGTCCTGTGTGTACAAAAGTTGTTTTCCATCGCCTGGGGCCAGCTGACCAATAAGGCGTACATCACCCATAATTACGGAGGTAATTGCTGCCTAATTGACCCAAATCAATTGATACAGTCACAGGACCATGTTTATTCAAGATTATACATGTTAGTACAGTTTTAAAAGATCGCTAGTAAAGAGTAATACATTAAGTGCTGTCTGACACTAAGGCAAATCTAGCTGGTGCGGACCCCAATTCGCCAGTATATTTTGTAAAATCACACAAAATACCCCTGGGAGTGAGTCTACAATTGCCCTAAGAACTGTTCCTAGGTCAATTATTGACTGGTAATTGTCCTGTATCCTAACAAAGGAGTTCTGAGTTTTTGTCCATGTTTGAGGCTGTGAGTTGTCATACAGATTTGTTCGGGTGGTTCTTCAACTCTCTTCTCCGAGGACAGCCCTTATGACTCCTGTTGACCAAGATCCAATAGTGACACCAAGAATAGACACGTGTCGTGCGCAGAACCAACAGATCCTGACAAGAACGTGACACCTTTGACATACCAGTACCGCCTCCATAGTCAGCTTAGCAACAGGTGGTTAGAAGGGACCGTCCGTGGCTTATGGTGCAAGGGGTGCATAGTTATGTCACCTTTCTCATTGTCACATCATACTTGGTTTTTGGAAATACACAAAATGGCGTTTAACCGATTTACATGGCAGGTATATTCTGCAAAAAAAAGAATCTAAGATAGTCTTGTCTCGGAATGTCACACGTACTATCATTATATGGCAAATTGGTAGGGGTGCTTACGTCATTATGTCGTGGCAACTAGTACTAGTCAATATTAAACGTTGTCAAACATTCATCGAATCGTTTTCAAAGAAACCATATGTTCTTGGGCCTTCTTGGGGGGTGGGGGTGAGGCTTGTCACCATACACCTGAGGTGTGTGGTCGTGATGCAGAAACTCATTGCAAATACCAAGAGAAATGTTTTAAAATAGACGGAAAGAGCCGTCATTGTCGGGCGTATTTTAAAGAAGGGTGAAAAGGTGCGGGTCAAATTGTTCGCGACCTCCGTGCACCACCATTGTACCTCCTGACCCGATCCTTCAGTCCATTATTCCAGTCGACATATAACATTACAGCAACTCAAGTCATTGAGCAAGAGCCGGGAAAAATGCCAGGAATGTTGCTAGTGTACTACTTTTCTTTCCATGTGGATAAATCTTATGGATCAAGGCGTCGCGCGATCAATCACCGTGGGCTTTAGAAAACGTCACAGTTGAACGGGACGGCGTCTGTATCCTGGGAATGGAGACAATAGCACTCGTGTTGCAGTTCAAACAGTCTGTACTCAGGGGATTACTAGTGGCCGCAACCTGGAACCCAACAGGCCAGAAAGGAGGACAACAACCGATGTAGCACCTTTTTACCAGTGATTAAAGGCAAATACCGCTGTTTTGTGATATTGTCTATGTATGGTTTAGAATTCTGTACATCATCTCCCTGATTGTTATATCTGGGAGTGGGAGAAAAGGAGGGCGTGTCAAGTTGAGGGCTTCGATATCAAAGGCAATGCATTTGCTACCTGCAGATGTTCACGTCAGAGGGTCCGGTATTACTTTTAATAATAAGCTTGAATAGTTGGTTTGAACGTCGTATCTAAATGGTCCCATTAAATGTAATGAGAGAAAAAAACACTGAGCAGTGACTTACTTCTCTTCCCCATGAAGTGTACTGGACAGACGGGAGGACAGGTAACATTGCGTCACGCACACAATGACGCTACACAAGTCCAAGACGGCGACCAACGTCGCGACGCCCAGCCCAGCGTCGACGAGCCCGTCGTACGCCGCCCGCGACACCCACACCGTAGATGCCAACGTCGCCGCCTGCTCCTGTTTCTGGATCAGCTGGAATATGAGAAGAACGGCGATGGCGGCGATGAAGGTTGCGAGAACGCTGATCAGACCTAGAAGGTGGAGCTGCCTGTCCACACGGAGGGCTGCCCGGGACGCGGTCACGGACAGGCCGTTGTCACGGAGGGAAAAGGAGTGTCGGGACCGGGTGCTGAGGGTCGGCGTCGTCAGCTGAAGACCGGGCGGGACGCTCAGGGTCGGGGTCGGCAGAGGGGTCGAGTTGACGTGGTTGTGGTTTATGTGGTTGGCCATCAAAATGCTACCCATCTCGGTTGGTAGTCTTCAGTGTCACACGTGATTTTAACACGGAATATATGTTGTATTCTCTCCGCTGATTTGAACAGGGACGTGGCTGCCTTTCAGCAGTGAACAAATGCAGCCAGAGACAACAATACGTTCTGCCCCCTCAGGAATGCGGTTCCTCCCCCTCAGCCCAGCGCCGGAGTGGCTGCGGTCCTCTGACGGAGTAACCCCAGACGCGATCTCCCGTCCTTCACGTCGCGATCGTTAATGGCTACCGCCTCGGTAACGTTCTTCACGTGTTTAGTAAACTCCTCATTAAGGTGTGCTTTGATGACGACCCTCGGTGTATGGTGTCTTGTCCAGGCGAGGTGGCGTTATACTTCAGTCCTGACACGCCTCTCTTAGGGAGAAATCCTCTGTGTCGTCGACAATCACCTTTTGTGTGTACCCGGTAACGTAAGATCCGCTGACTTTACGCGGCGTTTCCCATGAAGAGCCGGGCAATCGACTTGTTTCCCTCCGCCTCGAGTTCTGTTTTTAGTTACAAGAGCCGGACGCGATTAGTCGGTTGGGGACGCTACGCTGCCCTCTTTACCGAGATCCTATGTCGCAAATTACGGAGTGCGGAGGGCTGGAGTGGGCGTCGAGTGTTTACCTGGCCGTAAGGGTAAACACTGCGGAGTAAACGGAGAGAATGGACGAGTGGCACGATCCTTACGCGCTATTCGATCTTGTACGTACGGCTCGGGTTGCTTTGTAACCTCTGGGTCACGGAAGCGTTGTTGGTTGGTAACATCAATCGTATGGCGTCACGTATGGGCGTCCAGGGCAACCTGGATGGACAGGTGTTATCTGTGTCAGTGGGCGGCTGAGCTGCGTACATGCGGTACCAGGGGACAGCTCTGCCCCATTGTGCAGAAAAGAATCGGAATCTTCGCACAGACAAGTGCATGTAACAGTTATTTGATCTAGATTATGATGTGTTCGTTTTCTATGTTCCGATGTCAATACTTGGATCTAAGATTCTCCCTCCGACAACCACATACACTGAGTACTCTTTTTCTGGTAACTTTGGACACAATCTATCCTGATGGATAGGAGTATTATTTGAAGTATTATTTGAAAGGCTGTTAACAATGCAATAAAGAGTTATCTCATGCTATCAGAGTGGACGTGGTGAGGTGTCATGCATGCATTGATCATTTTCGTGCGGTCAGAGGTAAGGTGAAGTGCTGTTATGTTTTGTTTCCATGGAAATTGATTGATGCATGTAATTTGCTTTTGGATAATATCTATATCTGGACAATATGCCAGACGTTTGCAGGGAAATTACGAAGACATGGATGATTTTCTTTCTATTTGCAAATTTGAAACTTAATGTATCACTAAAAATCCACCTGTCTTTGTTGACGGTCAGTTATGAAAATCGTATGACAAAAACTCGCATGCCGTACGTGACTGCGGATTTGTCGCGTACAATACCTGTCCAGTCGCCCCAGGCAGTGCGTGGTGTTACCTGCACACGCTACAAAGACGGGATCAACTCAGCCTAACAGCGCGGAAGTTACTTTTGTCAGCAAGCCACAAGTCAAAGGAAAGCAAACATTTCAAATAAAAAAGGGCCGCGTTTTATCATCTTACACTCAATGTTTGTTTTTGTTCATTGCTTTCCCGCTTTCGCCACAAATGTTTTCGGAAGTAAGTGACGCTTTGCTAGCAGGTCGACATCACTTTAAGCCTCGCGCCAATGTAAGGACGTGTACGACGTTATGCATGCGCAGCTACATTACAAAGGGAACAGGTAGGTTTGTCAGGACAAAGCATCGTTCTGGAGCCCTCGCCCATGCTAAAAACAAGGATTAGCTGGGACTTGAAGTACCAACCACAAGGTACACTGTTAGAGTGATGATGGTTTTGAATAAAGTCCTGGATAAGGTACTACATGTACATTGTAATACCGTATTCAGATTTGTAGCTGGCGGGGCACTACAAGATCTATTGCAGCTTGTATTTCAAATTACTGAATGTAGTACAGTCACATCCATATACCTATACTTTCAAACGGTCCGGATAAGCAAAACGTAAATTCCAACTTAAATTAGCTGTTCCACCATGCTGAACACAGTCGAATTCCGCTGAATGGCAGGATTACTGTAACAATTCCAAATTAGAAACGCAGAATTAGAACGACAAACCTCTTTCGCTGATGCATCGTTTTATACGAAATCGTTAACAAAATGTTGAACGCGCTGGTAAACAAACGCAACCATGGCAAATGTGATGACATAAACTGTAGTTGAAAAGAGCCTCGCAAAGTGGCGCTCGCTATAAGCTAAGTGTACGTGTCTATCATCTCAACACCATGACTTCTTAGCTACTAGGTGTGGCATAATAAGTAAAGTTGAGCGCTTTATGAGAACCAATATGCGTAATTTGGCACTTGTAAGTTGTAGGGAATCTAACATGTAGGTCACCGCCCGCATGGCGTACATGTACCTTCCCACGCCACTCTTGGTCAGTGTTCATTGGCTTTGGTGGAACGTTATGTCAGGAACCCTGGCCAATGTTTTCTTTTCACTCTCACTCTTAACAACAACGATTTACTCGAGTCCACAAGCGTGGCCGTGGAACAATCTCTCAACTGGTTCTGGTAATTGTTAATGGTCTTGAGTCCACCAGTCCAACTAACATTGGTTAAACATCATCTTTAGTAATTCAAGACAAGCATTATAAACAAGATAAACTGAATAAAGTCATTAAAAACCTCGGTCGGCCCCTTAAGACAGATCAACAGTGATCAAGAGCGCAAGGTAAAAAGAAAAGGTAGAAGGTTGTGCATGGGATATCAATATTCCACGTTTCATGCATTCTAATATTGCACATGAATAGATAATTGTAAGAAGTACAAAATACAGTGGTAATGGCAGAGAACTTTAATAGACAAAATATTAATGCACAGAATATGACTTTTAAGTAAAAACAATAACATTAAATCATTATTGCTCATCCTTTCCATAGCATGCAATATAATCTTTCAAAATAACCACACCCCAAAAACAAGAAACATGCAACATTTTATGCTCTTTATAAAGATTTTACCAATTCCTGAGCATTGAAAGAATCTGACAATAATTATCAGATAACACCAAATCATGACATCTTAAACAATTCAAGTAAATCATATCACCATTAACATTACTACCATATGAAACAAGTGATTATAAATGAAAAAAAAAACATGATTTCTCTACTCTATTGGGTCTTGTGTTGGTGCACATGTACAATAGTCAAGTAATTGTTTATGAGGCCACAGCAAGTAACTTTTACAGCTAACATCCTCTGTAGCCTCCAATTCTAAATAAAATAAGATGGGCAAAAATTACGACTTATTTTTCTACAACTACACTTCAAGGCTATCATGACATATTTTTCTACATGTATTTTTGGTATTATCTTGTCATGCTGACCACTGACAAAGAGGAACAAAATTTTTCTTTTTTTAGCCAGATGGGCGTAAGGTCGTCCATAACATTTACTTGGGCCTAATTATTAATTAGTATTATTGCACCAGCATAATATACAGCACCATACAAGTGCATATTAATCATAATGCTGTCAAGTTCTTTTGTACAGTCAAAAATCATCACAAACAAAACATTTAAACTTCCTTAACAAGTACATTAGGTAGTTTGGTTACTAAGTCTTCCTTTCAATTTCAACATCTTATTTTGATAAATGTAATTCTGTTGTAATCATATGTTCCAATGTATTTGAACACCTGTAGCATTACATACAGGGGATCTTAGTGGTCTTTCTAAATGACATTGTACACTAAGTCTTCTAAAGACTAACATTTCGATAATAAACTAACAGTCGAGTTTAAATGATTCAAGAGAGCATTACTTTTCAGTTTTAAGTACTACATGACTTACTTGGCACCATTCTACATTACAACTTTGGTGCAGTGATTCTTACTTTCTACTATACAGTCATTATTTGTTGTATATTTTAGTGTGTTGTTCAAGTGAACAGAGAAATGTTAGCAACAACAGGAGTTACAAATGTTAATACCTGTAGTAGCAT
>NW_017803865.1:267416-270037 GCF_001625305.1 Branchiostoma belcheri | reverse complement strand
ACATGTACCTTCCCACGCCACTCTTGGTCAGTGTTCATTGGCTTTGGTGGAACGTTATGTCAGGAACCCTGGCCAATGTTTCTTTCACTCTCACTCTTAACAACAACGATTTACTCGAGTCCACAAGCGTGGCCGTGGAACAGTCTCTCAACTGGTTCTGGTAATTGTTAATGGTCTTGAGTCCACCAGTCCAACTAACATTGGTTAAACATCATCTTTAGTAATTCAAGACAAGCATTAAAAACAAGATAAACTGAATAAAGTCATTAAAAACCTCGGTCGGCCCCTTAAGACAGATCAACAGTGATCAAGAGCGCAAGGTAAAAAGAAAAGGTAGAAGGTTGTGCATGGGATATCAATATTCCACGTTTCATGCATTCTAATATTGCACATGGATAGATACATGTAATTGTAAGAAGTACAAAAATACAGTGGTAATGGCAGAGAACTTTAATAGACAAAATATTAATGCACAGAATATGACTTTTAAGTAAAAACAATAACATTAAATCATTATTGCTCATCCTTTCCATAGCATGCAATATAATCTTTCAAAATAACCACACCCCAAAAACAATAAACATGCAACATTTTATGCTCTTTATAAAGATTTTACCAATTCCTGAGCATTGAAAGAATCTGACAATAATTATCAGATAACACCAAATCACGACATCTTAAACAATTCAAGTAAATCATATCACCATTAACATTACTACCATATGAAACAATTTCAAATCACTATGTGATTATAAATGAAAAATGAAATGAAAAGATTTCTCTACTTTTGGGTCCTGTGTTAGTGCACATGTACAATAGTCAAGTAATTGTTTATGAGGCCACAGCAAGTAACTTTTACAGCTAACATTCTCTGTAGCCTCCAATTCTAAATAAAATAAGATGGGCAAAAATTACGACTTATTTTTCTACAACTACACTTCAAGGCTATCATGACATATTTTTCTACATGTATTTTTGGTATTATCTTGTCATGCTGACCATTGACAAAGAGGGACAAAATTTTTCTTTTTTAGCCTGATGGGCACAAGGTCAACCATAACATCTACTTCCTGTGACCTAATGTTTAATAAAGGGTTAATGCACTGCCCCGAGTTGTATATGGTGTCATAACTGCATGAGCAGCTGCCATAACCACCGAATAAACCACCGTGTGAGCGAAGCGAACGAGGTGGTTTATGAGGTGGTTATGGCAGCTGCCCATGCAGTTATGACACCATATACAACGAGGAAAAGGCAGTGCATTAAAATTATTATCATATAGCCTATCCAAACTGTCAATCAACACAATTCCTGTTTGAAATACAACAGCTTTAATATATATACATACATAAAAATACATTCGAATATATTATACGCTTTAAAACAAATATGGATAATTTCATTTAATGCAAATTGTAGTTTAAATGAAGCTAAACAAAAAAGTTTATTGGACAGAAAAATGCTACAAAGGTTTACAGAAAGAGTCGCATGCCCCTATACCCTATAACATAATGGTATCAGCCATAACACGACATGTGCTGTTATTCCGCCATAACACCACATGTGCTGTTATCGGGAAATAACAGCACGGGTATCCGGGCCTCTGATTGGTCCACGCCGTCCGGCTATATGATAATTAGTATTATTGCACCAGCATAATATACAGCACCATACAAGTGCATATTTATCATTATGCTGTCAAGTTCTTTTGTACAGAGAAATATCATCACAAACAAAACATTTAAACTTCCTTAACAAGTACATTAGGTAGTTTGGTTACTACATGTATGTTTTCCTTTAAATGTCATTATCGTCTTATTTTGGTAAATGTAATTCTGTTGTAATCATATATTACAATGTATTTGAACACCTGTATCATTACATACAGAGGATTTTCGGTCTTTCTACATGACAATGTACACTAAGTCTTCTAAAGACTAACATTTCGATAATAAACTAACAGTCGAGTTTAAATGGTCCAAGAGAACATTACTTTTCAGTTTTAAGTACATGACTTACTTGGCACCATTCTACATTACAACTTTGGTGCAGTGATTCTTACTTTCTACTATACAGTCATTAGTTGTTGTATATTTTTGGTGTGTTGTTCAAGTGAACAGAGAAATGTTAGCAACAAGAAGAGTTACAAATGTTAATACCTGTAGTAGCATGCATATAATACATGTTTCTCTGAAAGATAATCAACACCGGGACAACCAAGACCACTGAACATACATGTATCTCCACATACAATGGTGGCTTCACATGATTATTGTTTCAAAGTCAAAGGTCTCCAGCCAATGTCCCAATGTAAAGGTCAACAGTAATGACTCAGCAGGAAATGCATGAATATCCTGTGATTGTCACCTACAGTATAGAAAATAAACCAAACACAAATGCCCATGTTCCTTTAGTTACTACTGCATACTGGACCAGGTTCAACTTGGTAAAAGCAATAAAAGCAACATACAGTGTAGTCCAGGAAATACTGTTCTACAACAAAGATAGTGGTCCCTTGCTTTCTGGTACAAAACTGTCCTGAAACAAAATAAATGCATTTTATTGCAACAAAAATGAGTCTTGTTAACACATTACCAAGTACATGTAATATGTCCTCACAT
>NW_017803865.1:257403-267396 GCF_001625305.1 Branchiostoma belcheri | reverse complement strand
ATAAATGTAATTCTGTTGTAATCATATGTTCCAATGTATTTGAACACCTGTAGCATTACATACAGGGGATCTTAGTGGTCTTTCTAAATGACATTGTACACTAAGTCTTCTAAAGACTAACATTTCGATAATAAACTAACAGTCGAGTTTAAATGATTCAAGAGAGCATTACTTTTCAGTTTTAAGTACTACATGACTTACTTGGCACCATTCTACATTACAACTTTGGTGCAGTGATTCTTACTTTCTACTATACAGTCATTATTTGTTGTATATTTTAGTGTGTTGTTCAAGTGAACAGAGAAATGTTAGCAACAACAGGAGTTACAAATGTTAATACCTGTAGTAGCATGCATATAATACATGTTTCTCTGAAAGATAATCAACACAGGGACAACCTAGACCACTGAACATACATGTATCTCCACATACAATGGTGGCTTCACATGATTATTGTTTCAAAGTCAAAGGTCTCCAGCTAATGTCCAAATGTAAAGGTCAACAGTAATGACTCAGCAGGAAATGCATGAATATCCTGTGATTGTCACCTACAGTATAGTAAATAAACCACACACAAATGCCCATGTTCCTTTAGTTACTACTACATACTGGACCAGGTTCAACTTGGTAAAAGCAATAAAAGCAACATACAGTGTAGTCCAGGAAATACTGTTCTACAACAAAAATAGTGGTCCCTTGCTTTCTGGTACAAAACTGTCCTGAAACAAAATAAATGCATTTTATTGCAACAAAAATGAGTCTTGTTAACACATTACCAAGTACATGTAATATGTCCTCACATCAAGAACAGGCTATGTTCTTAGTGATAGACGATAGATATATACTGCTGCATGTACAATACTGCTACAATAGGAATTTCACATTGGGATGATGTACAAGCATGGCAAGATGTCATGTTGTTCTGTTCTTGGCTAACAGCCTATTTTGTTAAGGTAAGACTTAATCTTCTTAGATAGAGTTAAACCAGGCAGTCGTCATTCTTAAAAGACCAGGCTAACCAAAAAATTTTACATACCAGAGGAGGCATAATAAATTTCCTTTATCACCAATGTCTTTATCACCTACAGTAGGTTGCCCTAATACCATGGCCTGGAATCCATCCTGTTCTAGCTCCAGTTTGCTCCTCTTATAGCATCAATTCAGAATATTCAGCAAGGAAAGAGATTGGTGTCAGCATAGGCTGCTTCATGTAATGCCATTCTTATATTCCCAACACCCCCACACACCACCTATGCTGACATGTTCCCTTAATCAATGTGCTGATGAGCTGCAGCCCTTTCTTTAGCAGCGGCCCTCTCCCTCTCCTTTCCACGCTTTACCGCAGCCTTTCTGCGTCTCTGTCGCACCATGTACTTCAGCAGCATGGTACCACCTGCAGGGTAGAGAACAGGCATTCTGGTCAAGGTGCACCCATGTATTGATTAGAATACATTGGCATGATACAATAAAACATAATTATATATATCATGGTAGAGATTGCAATCTGTAAATCTAAAGATATTCCCATAAAAGACAGAATGAGTTGTGCCACTTTTGATCAATGGAGTGACTAATTTAGGATTACTACCATCCTGATTGGAGTCTCTGTCTACAAAGTTCCACTCAGATACATGTACACAGCCCTATCACTATTAGATGCCATAATGTCACAAACCTGCAGCCAGCATCATGAGATACAGCTTCATCAGGAGGGGATAGTGCATTCTGATATTGCCCCACTGGTAGCTGAACTTGTTGGAGCGCTCGTAATACGGCACAGCCGTGAAGATACAGTAGGCTGTGGATGCAACAGTAAGGGTTTGTACAAGTATGATATGAGAACAGGGCTTGAAATACTACCTATATGTAAGTTACTTCCACATGATAGGCACCTTGGGGATACAGACAGGAAGTTAGTTCAAAGAATTTATTTCATTTCCTGTCTTAAATTTCATTCAAAATGCATGTCTGTTGCCTTATGGAAGCCAGTGGGAAAAAGCATAAACAGAATCAGCAAGATATTCACAATAATTCAATAAATGAACAAAACAAGAAATTTACAAAAACTCATATTTTTATTCATATTTCATATAGGTTTTTGATATGTGGTTGTGGTACTGGATGACAAGTTCACTCACCTTCCAGTAGAAAGCCGAGTGGATACAGTGGGATCCATATGGAATAACGCAGCCACTGGGTCACCTTGAAGAGCTTGGCAGGGAGGTTTTCCTTACCGATGAGTGTTAACAGGTAAAACGGGTACCTAAACCGGAAGATGTACCTAAAAATATGAATAACCCGGCAAAAACATCTGGTTACACCTTAAACCTGCAACACCTGGATCCTGCTGGAAATGATGAAATGGACAAATGAAAAAGGAGGGGAAACTGATAGCTGTTCTGCATGACGAACTTGGACTGTGAAAAATTGTGTTGATCTCCAATAGCATGAACTGAAAAGCAACAAAAATAAAGAGGAATGAGACTAATAAATGAGAAAACCTGAAGCCAACAATGCTGAAGGTGCCAGACTGGCTTCAGAACATACCAAAGAAGGTTTCAACAGAAACGACCAGCATTTGCACATGAACACTCAATACATAATCAAAAACATGAAAAACATCTTAATGTATGTATGCGTTGTATATGTGTATTGCAAAATAATAAAAACATTTCTTTTGAATAGTTGAAAAGCCTCAGAGACAACATTTTTCTGGTGTGTTTCATTTCATTTTCTACATTGCTTAATTGTAATAACAAGGTAATAACAAAAGATGGAGACATCTGAATAGCTATGTGTAGGACACAATAACACAGTAACACTAGCCTTACCTGACCACCTCTATACAGCTCCATGTGGTGAAAAGGTAGGTGACTACAGGTAAGGGGTACATCAGCTCCTCAGGGTAGATCACCAGGAACAGGATGAAGTTACGACCAAGAGTCTACAGTAAAACAAAGATTTCCAGTTACAGAGACCTCCAGTATTGGGAACTACAGCTACATGTACTACTGCTCGACTTGTCTAAATAGTTAGTGTAACATATAAAAGGGCTGACCACCAACCTGTATGAGAGGGAAGAGGGGCTTGGAGTTGACCAGCCCCACCTCTGCATGGATGTACTCCAGGAAGGACATCAGCTGACAGGTCATCATCATCTGACCAGTAAACTCCCAGGTGTGCTGGAATGAGTCTGAAGACAGGGGAATGAGAGACATTTAGTCATTGTTACAGCAGCAAACACTTGTTGAATGTGTAAAATATGTTGTAGCCACACACAACCTTCTCCCTAACCCCATAACCAACACAAATTTGGTGCCGCATGGCTACCTTTGCAGGGTAAAGGTTAATGCAGTCTGTACTTTTAACTGTACAAAACTATGTGCTATGACTATGTGCATACAAAACAGAACAGGAACTGACCTCTGTGGTGCATCATGTAGCGAATGACACAGCTGACAAAGATGAAGGAATACCCCATGAACTGGAAAAAGTTGTAGGCAAACAGCCACCAGGTCTTCAGATACTTGATGGCTGTGAAGGGACATGAGTATGCAGTGTTTTCAATACAATACCAACAACATAGATGTCTTTCGTAAACTGGACATGAACAGGTATCTTACAAAAGGCATGAATGTAGCACAGATGACATCAAATGATAAGTGCACCATGTACTTAATTTGCACGTACATGGAGTCAGTTACATGATCAACCAATGGTCTCCTCTTTTTCTTCTTTCCTGTACTTTTCTTTCCTTACATTTGGCAACTCTTACTGGTACATGTGACACTGGTCACCTGTAATCTTTTACAAATGGTATTAAAGGATTAGAGGTAGAGTACAGGTCAGTATGAATTATGATCATGATCGTCCCACCTGCCCGACTCTCCATCTCTTCCTTCATCTCCTCCTCAAATTTCTTCAGTGACTCTTGTCGGTACTCTTCAAGCTGAGAACAAAAATACAAGTCATGAAAGGATTACAACAATGACTTGATTCAAGAAGATGCAGAAAATCTGTCCAAACTGCAAGTAGAAATTCTTTTTTTTTATTCATTTACTTCATGTTCAGCACAAAACAAGGCTCATGGGAGCCACTAAAATGTTTTGGGTTACTGTACAGACAGTGAGGACAGGCCTTTGTTGACCTTCTGACATGTTTGGTTGATGCAGGTAACAGAAATGTGTAAGACTGACCCGTCTGGCTTTTTCTTCCTCAGCTTCAGACTCAGAGTCGCCCTCGTCTCTCCACTTGTCGAAGTCGACCTTGAGGAAGCCGGGTCTCTTCTCCTGCTCAACAAGACGGCTCCACCACTGTTTGTCCTGCTTCATCAGCATAAACTCCACTCCCTGGGGCGTGGTTCTGTACATGCTTTTCTACAGAAGAGATGGAATATAAAAAAATGCTGTAAATCTTGCAGTGGTTTTACTTTCAGGGCTCTTGCAGTGACCAACATGAAATTACATGAATTTAGAGTAATTCGACCCAGCACTTCAGAGACTGATGTTACATGATACTAAGAAAAATATTCTTGTACTTAAATAAAGTATTGAATGTTTCACGTGGTATTGATTTTAGTTGCATATACATGTAGATAACTTCACATTTTGTGCTTGGTATTATGCAAACAGCTTTTTAGTAACACATTGTACTACATGTAGCTACTAGTGAAATTTGACACAAACACATAACAGTTGTTTACTGACCTCAGGATCAACTTGCTTGAAGAAATCCATTTGAAAGCCATATTCATTTTGTCCTTTGGCACCAAAACCATATGCTAAACAAAAACAGTGACATGAAAACATGATCTTTATTAGAGCTCTAGCAGTGAATGATAAAGTTATAATCACTGATCACCAATCACTGATCAAATCTCTTGTGTACAAAATTTGTTTTTATCAAGGACATTATACAGAAGTATAATGTCCTTGTTACTATCTAACCGGTATCTGTTCAGTGTAATTGCTGTGAGATTGACAACAACTGCAATTCATTCCAAAGTTGCTAGGTGTCCTTACATTGTCAAAGACCCTTGTGCTTGATAGCTTGTGTACATGTACACATACAAACTAAGATTCTGTCTACAGCTGCTGATTTCGTGTAAGCTTATAAGTTATATGTAAAAAGTAGAAAGACAGGAAGTTTCTTCAACCTTTGGTACCAAAAGATAAACATGTGGGTCATATCCAAATTTGACTATTGCACAGGTGATCTTTTTTTTTATAAAAAATTAACGCAAGAACCAGCAAATGAATTTGGGGTAGCCAGAGTCATAATAAAACCTACTGAAGGTAGCAGCCTGAGACATACCTCTAAAGGTCAGACCATACTCGTCCAGCTGCACATTTGGGTCCTAGCGATAAGAAAATAGATTTCAGTTAGCCTTATTTGAAACAGCAACGTTTATTTAGAGCGACACATGGAGCAATGTGAGCAAAACAACATCCAACAAAAACACCATTAAAATATTGTGGAAGTTCATCAGTTCACACGCATGTACAAAAACATACATGTAGTTTAAACAAAAGAAACAGTAATCTAAAATAGCAGGAAACATACAATTTTGTTTACCCTATTTTGCTCTTAAAATAGCATTATGTTTTAGTGACGTCTTAAGTAAAAAAAATAGTACATGTTACATTTTGTATATGACAAAAGATGGTGGAAGTCATTTTCAAAGTGTTACACAATAGCATAATATATGGTGGTAATTCAAATGAAATTCATGGGGGAATGTGTCTTTGTTCATCTGCTATCTTGTCCTATCTTGGCCAGTATTTTATGGTACAGCCATCAGTTTCCAGTTACATCATGTATATGGTTGTCAAAGAGGGATAATCAAGAGGTGTACTTAAAAGGTAAAGGTAAGCTGTAAAGATAAGTTCCAAAATTAGTACAATTGCACTTAGAATAAAAATTTCCTCTAGTCTGGAACCATTGTTAACCCCTGCTTACCGACCTCCCTTCTATATCAGGTTTACACATGTAGGTCCCATGCTGCTACCCTGCATTCATGTATAGAAAGCCAGGGGATAGAAACATCCCAAGAATGGAGGACAGTGTGTGATTGACCAAATACAGGTAATCCTGGGGCTTATTACCACCTCCTAACTCAACACTGCCAATTGATGCAGGAACTACGTCAGTCCCTGGGTACCACCCTTGTAATCTGCCCATTTGTGAGTCACAGATAGACACCACTTAACTGTTATATGGCTAGTTCAGATGAGTTCATTGGTACTAGTACATGACTATTATTAGTCTACAGATAAAATATCACATTCTCCATTTTTTAACAAGACTTAGTGGAATTATGAATGTTGTCATCCATTCATTCATAATTTCATTCAATCAATGCAATTTCATTTTATAGATTCTACACAAAGAATTGAGAAGTTTACTCTTGAAAAATATGTCAATCTAACTTGGTTTCTAACTTAGTTCTGAACAAATTTCCTATGACATGTGAATGTGATTACTAGTATTATGTAATATAGCATGGCAAAGGAAGTCTTTAGTCGTTAATGTAAGAACCACAAAACCAGCAGCAAACCCTCATGCCCTGCTTGTACAAATATAGGTCAATGTTTACGATGCTTTAAGGTCTTCATCATACACACCCACAGCTAGTCAGCCTTCTCCCTGCATATGTTGCTGCTCTGAAATAATCATGGGGAGATTTTAAAGGGACAGCTCCCTTCCAAAAAGGGCAGGAACCTTTGACATCCCTCTGGCATCAAATATCTGGGGGATCAGGTTACCCAGGAATGGCAGCCATGCTTCAGCACTAGGACACCCTACAGCTTCGTGTCACATAATCTTGTCTCCTATAGATATTGCTGAGTCTTCGTACTATTTTCACCGCGAGGAGAAAGAGAGCGGATCGTAAAAATTACGTCAAAACTCAGGTAAGTTCTGACAGGAAAAGGGGGAAACTGTGAGGTGGGGAGGGGTGGAACACATGTGGATGAGGGGGTCCTATCCTCTGTCTAAAATTATACTGGAATGGGGAAGGCCACTCGGCAAGGTCATTTGTTGGGGCCAGTTGCCTGGCATATCAAAGCTCTGGTCATGGAGGAGACTGTATCACATGACCCTTTGTAGTAGACGTTTGATTTCCTGTTACCTGCTTGGTACCTGGACAGTACATTTAGCTCAAAAACATGATGTAACATTTGATATTTATAGCTCAGTGCCTTTTATGCCAGGCACAGGCCATTCCAAGCTACATACGGGCTAGGAGCAGGTTGGGTGTTTTTTGTTGTCATGGGATATAAGTTGTATATTTGGTTTTATAGCTTTACAGTTATAGGACAGTACATAAATCTGAAGATAGATCTTGTCTAGAGTCCAAATCTCAAACCAGATTTTAAAAAAAAATTACAGCTGAGAATTTCTTGGTAGTGCCATGTCTTAGCCTTAATACTAAAGCAAAGGTGGCTGATTTTATTACTATATACAATATGAAAAAGTCAGGGGTCACCATTTGCAAAGTAATAATTAAACTAAAAATTAAGTTATAAAGGTCATTCTGTGGAAAGCTTCAGTCTTATGAAAAAAATAGCTTGCTGGTGGGATGTTTTGATTTGTGCTCTGTTTACAATAGCCAAACTACAAAAGGAAAAACCAAGGACAATATTAGTTTTTTATACAGATAAACTGTATAGATATACTGTATAATGTCCTTGGTAAAACATACTCTCTCAAGCAACTTTTCAAAATTTAGCTGGGGTCCTAATATTGATAAAAATTGTTTTTCATCCTTCTAAAAGGATCAACAAGTCTTTTCTTTGGGAAGTGGTCCAAAATCAATGTCATTCAAGACATTAAGTGTGTGTGTGGTGTGTGTGTGTGTGTGTGTGTGTGTATGTGAAGTTGCCTAACTAAAACCATTTTTATTTCGATTATTTGTAAAGAGTAATGTTTTGTGTTGCTTAAATAGATTATCTAACCTATCAACATATAAATTTTGTCCAACAAATTAGACTGCTACATAATCATAAAGCAAAAATAAGTTTTACAATGCCAAAACATGACAAGTAAAATTTGTATATCAATAACATTGAAACAATGAACATATTAAACCGGCAATAGCATGTGTATGGCTAAATCAAGGAGGTTGTATGGGGATCTGTTATGTCTGAAAAAATATCAGTTTTAGCAAAATGTACTTGGATATAGAATGTGTATTATATAATAATATAATGCTAGAATGCTACATTGTGTGCAATGAAATGATTATTGACACTTACAACAAACCAAATGTATCAATGAAAAGGGATCCTTATTTCCCATATACTTGCCAGACAGGTTTTGAACATGGGACAGGCTTTACAAAAAATGTGATTATGTTATCAAATTTTCTTATATTATATATATACTTGAGTAGGGTAGTTAGACGACTTCCATGTTACTGAAAATGCATTGGGCAAAATATATGCCTATTCAAAATTATATGAGAGACCGCTGTTTTTGTTTACATTATCTAACGTTAAATGCAAATTATTTGAAGACATATGCAAATTTTGGTATGAAAAGCAACCGTCACTCGCTCTTTGCCTACCTCTCGCTGGACGTGACGTCATGCCGATCACTTGTATGAGGTTCTTATCATATATTTTCATAGTGAAAAGCTACATCTATCCTGATACAATTTTGAAATCCTTTTTATTGCGTGCTAAATATTTAATTGTAGACATCATATTTTCCAGAAGATTCGTATTGACATAATTAAACGTATTTGTTTCGTCATGAAGCTGGCATCAGTAATAATATTTAAGATTTACAGCAATTAACTGGGTAGCCATAAATTCCCCCGAGAACGCTTAATCTGCATTGAACAGGTGGAAGCTTCGAGAGACATATTAGGCCATGCTGGACGTCAAATATGGAGAAAACCAAAACCGAAACACTTCCTTGTTTTCTGAAACGAGGAACAATCGCCAACAATACTTACGAAATAGAGAAAAGGAATACATAAAATTTAGGTACCCCTGTCCTCTATCATATCACCTTCTTATTGCACTCACCGAAACGTCTCTCAAATCCACCTTGAGGGACAATTTGTCCTTTCTTTGTGCCCAATAAACGAAAGGAGTGTAGACGCCCGCCATGATGGTTGATGTAACCTATGACCCCTTTTCACTCTCCCTTTTTTCGCGGGAAATTTGGGTCACTGCTGGACAGTGTTTTGAAAAGGAGTTTTGTGGGGAAAATTCGTCAGAAATGATAAAACCTTTTTGTGAAAAATTGGACTCTATTCATAATGATAGAAGTTTGAATTTTTTTCTCAACAACGAGCAATAGACCCCTTCGACTTTCACGGATCGCATAAACTGCTTACGTCACAGGGGGGACATTTCGAAAGAACGTCGTTCTAGAACGCTGAAGTCGAACGGGGCTTGCGCTCGCGGTGTCCCCCCTGGCAGATAATTTTTTTTACTAAAAGGTAGATAAGTGTCTATTTTCTCGGTAATATATGCGGAAATGACAGGAAAACAGGCACCAACTTTGTATGGTGGCATTCCGTACAACAATTTAAGGTTATTTTTGTTCTGTGACGTATGCAGTTTATGCAATCCGTGAAAGGAACTTTCGAAATGTCCCCCCTGTGACGTAATTTCTATTCAAAATGCCCCCCCTGTGACGTAAGCAGTTTATGCCATCCGTGAAAGTCGAATGGGTCTATTTATTTGCATATATCATTGGGAAGTTCTATCGTGACGTCATCAGGGCTCGAACGTGTGTTGGGTGCATGGCGGGCGAGATGGATGTTCACGTCGGAAAAGGAGGTAATATTTCCTTAAATCTACACCAAACCAGTGAGTCTGTAAAAAGATATACAATTGAGTTCAATTGTCCTTTGGTTTTTAACATGAACTGAGAAACAGGTTAGACCAAAACGGCCTCTAAGTGACGGAATATATTTCCGACTGTGGGGAAAAATGTTGCAGACGATTTTTTCCCCGTGCCCCCATGTTTGCCCTTTGG